>NC_133457.1:8135769-8451153 GCF_048565385.1 Saimiri boliviensis | reverse complement strand
TATTTAAACTCCTCACACGCATACAGACTGTGTCCTTGTCATGACTATGAGTTGTATAACTCCTTCCAGCTCATATGTTTCAGATAAAGCTCCCCTTGAAATCTGCATAGGAAACTGTCAGTACAAGTTTTACCTTTTTCTTAGCCCGTCTGCACTATTATAACAAAATATCAAGGACTGGGCAATTTATCAAGAACAGAAATTTATTTCTCACAGTTCTGGAGGCTGGGAAGTCCAAGATCAAGGCAACAGCAACTTCACTTTTGTGGTGAGGGCTGCTCTCTGCTGCCAACAGTGGCGTATTATTGCTCCGTCCTCTGGAGTGAAGGAACATTGTGTCCTCACATGGTGAAAGGTGGAAGGACAAGAGGGATAAACTCACTCTATCAAGCCCTTTGATAAGGGAACTTCATCCCATTCATAGGAGGGAGTCCTCATGAGCCAATTGCCTTTTAACGACCCACCTCTTAATACTATTGCACTGCCAACAACTGAATTTTTGAGAGCAGACATTCAAGTCATAACAATCATAAAGTACAAGTACAGTCATGCACTGCATAATGACATATCAGTCAACAATGAACCACATATACAGTGGTGTTCCCATAAGATAGTAATTAAGCTAAAAATTCCTAATACCTAGTGACGTTGTAGCCATCATAACATCATAGAGCAACACATTACTCATGTGTTCATAGTGATGCAGTGTAAACACACCTACTGCACTGTCAGTCACATAAAAGTATAGTCCATACAAGTATGTACAATATTATCATAATAACTATGTTACCACTTTATATATTTACTATACTACACTATCATTATTTTAGAGTATACTTCTTCTACTTATTTAAAAAAGGTTAACTGTAAAGCCTTCAGAAGGTATTCCAGAAGAAGACATTGTTATCATAGGAGGTGAGAGCTCCCTGCACATTATGGCCCCTGGAGTCCCCCCAGTGGGATGAGATAATGGAGGTGAAAGGCAGAAGGCATAGGCTAATATGTGTGTTTGTGACTTAATTTTCAACAAAACTTCAAAAGTTAAAAAAAATTAATGTTAAAAATAGAAAATGCTCAATCTACATTCTGACAAAGGGCTATTAACCAGAATCTACAAAGAACTAAAACAGATATACAAGAAAAAAACAAACAACCCCATTCAAACGTGGGCAAAGGATATGAACAGACACTTTTCAAAATTAGACATACATGAGGCCAACAAACATATGAAAAAACGCTCATCATCACTGGTCATTAGAGAAATGCAAATCAAAACCACATTGAGATATCATCTCACGCCAGTTAGAATGGTGATCATTAAAAAATCTGGAGACAACAGATGCTGGAGAGGATGTGGAGAAATAGGAACACTCTTACACAGTTGGTGGGAGTGTAAATTAGTTCAACCACTGTGGAAGACAGTGGGGCGATTTCTCAAGGATCTAGAAATAGAAATTCCATTTGACCCAGCAATCCCATTACTGGGCATATACCCAAAGAACTATAAATCGTTCTACTATAAAGACACATGCACATACATGTTCACTGCAGGCCTATGTACGATAGCAAAGACATGGAACCAACCCAAACGCCCATCAGTGATAGACTGGACAAAGAAAATGTGGTACATATACACCATGAAATACTACGCAGCCATAAAAAATGATGAGTTCGTGTCCCTTAGGGACTTGGATGAATCTGGAAACCGTCATTCTCAGCAAACTGACACAAGAACAGAAAATCAAACACCACGTGTTCTCACTCACAGGTGGGTGTTGAACAATGAGAACATGTGGACTCAGGGAGAGGAGCATCACACACTGGGAGCAGTTGGGGGGGGGTTGGGGAGGGACAGCAGAGAGAGGGGAGGGTGGGGAGGGATAACATGGGGAGAAATGCCAGATATAGTATGCACCTAAAGTTAAATAAATAATTTTTTTTTTTTTTGAGACAGAGTTTCGCTCTTGTTACCCAGGCTGGAGTGCAATGGCGTGATCTTGGCTCACCGCAACCTCTGCCTCCTGGGTTCAGGCAATTCTCCTGCCTCAGCCTCCTGAGTAGCTGGGATTACAGGCACGTGCCACCATGCCCAGCTAATTTTTTTGTATTTTTAGTAGAGACGGGGTTTCACCATGTTGACCAGGATGGTCTCGATCTCTTGACCTTGTGATCCACCCGCCTCGGCCTCCCAAAGTGCTGGGATTACAGGCTTGAGCCACCGCGTCCGGCCATAAATAAATTTTTTTAAAAAAGAAAAAAAAGTAGAAAATGCTTGTAGAATGTTATAAAAAAGAAAATATTCTTGTACAGCTACACAATGTGTTTTAAGCTCAGTGTTATTATAAAAGAACCAAAAATTTTTAAAAAATTAAATTTTATAAAGCAAAAACATTACAGTAAGCTAAGGTTAATTTATTATTGAAGAAAGAAAAATATTTTAAAATAAATTTAGTGTAGCCTAAGTGTACAGTGCTTATATATAAAGTCTACAGCAGTGTACAGCAGTGAATGTCCTAGGCCTTCACATTCACTCACCACTCGTCACTGACTCACCCAAAGCAACTTCTAGTCCTGCAAGCTCTATTCATGGTAAGTGCGCTGTACAGGTTTACCATCTTTTCTCTTTTATACTGTATTTTTACTGTATATTTTCTATGTTTAGATACACAAATACAACTGCCTACAATATTCAGGACAGTAATATGCTGTAGAGGTTTGCAATGTAGGAGAGACAGGCTATACCATAGAGCCTAAATGTGCATTAGGCTATATCATCTAGGTATGTGTAAGTACAATTCTCTGATGGTTGCTCAAGGATGAAATTGCCTAATGACACAATTTCTCAGAACATATTCCTGTCATTAAGAAGTACAGGACTGTATTCATTTGAATGATATTTGAATAGGTTTTCTGTATGTTGTTGTTGTTTATCCTGTCTCTGTAATTTTTATAACATAACTACTTACTATCCTTTTTAAAGTGCCTTTCACGACATGTTAACAAAGACATCCCAGTTTTACAACTTAGGCTAGGGCGGGAGTCAGGTGCATAACCTCAGTACTGTAAGGCAGCACACGATATGTTCTAACAAAGGAGAAAAATGATCATGGAGATTAGTCAAGGAGTTCTGGTAGGAGACATCAGAACAGGTCAAATCAAGGAGGTCTTTGAGCTGGGTCTTAAAAGACAGGTTAGATTCTAATAAGTAGGCAAGAGGTGACAAGCACCATCTAACCATTCTATGTCTGACTTGGTAGTAATATCTCCTATAACTGAGCTAAATACAGTAATAGACATGTATGTTACTATATGTTAGCATAACATGCATGTTATATCTAATACATGGTATCTCACTTAATACAGTAACATTTTCAGATTGGTATTACTAACTGCATTTTATTGATTAAAAATTAAAAAATAAATTTAAAAACTGCAAACCAGAGTAATTGCCTTCCTCAAAATCACGATGCCATCACATGGGAAAGTCAGGACTCAAATGCAGTTCTGAATGATTCCCTTTCATATGGCAGCTTAGCTTTCTTTGGGCATCATAACAATGTTCTCCAAGTGGTAAGCACATAAGCCCTGAGCAGGACTGTGAAACCTGCATGCATGGAAAATAAATTCATCAACTAAAGGAAAACCACACCATGGTATGTGCAGAGCACTGTCTGAAACACACCTTATATGAGGTTTGACTCTACTTCATTTGTTTTTATCCAACCTTAAAGCTATGATTGATACTTACTTAATTTTCTGCTTAATTGATTTGTTCCAAATCTAAGCCATGATGAGCCACGCAAGGCCACTTAAGGATGCCCTCTGCCTTACCAGCATGATCTTTAGTTTAATAACTACTGTATGATTTCGATTTAGCTAGGGGATGATCCATGGGATCACAGATAGCCTTCCCAGGTATTAACTTATTTTGAAAGGTCCATGGATGCTGTTTTCCCCCATGAATACCTGATGTTCTAACACAGATTTTCCCCCTATTTGTATTATGCTTGCTTAGGATGCCACATCAAAGTGGCTTGTTGGGCAAGTGTTAGTCAGCATCTAGCTTAATCTTTCAAATTGGTTAGAATCTTTGAAATTTCAGTTAGAGACTTGTCATACAGAAGGAACACTCTAAATTATTAAATATGCCTCAGGGTAAAGATCAGGACATCTTCATTCAATATTAGATTCATTCTAATTATCCTCTAAAACTCAGAAATTAGTGAGAACTGCAGGCATCTTTATTCCTGAGTGCAAGTATTAGAGTCAGGTGGAAACACTATTATGAAATGCAAATGTAGCTCAGTGGCATATGTGACAATTATGAAATAAAACCACCATCAGTTTATGTTTATAAATCAAGTCTCGAAGACATCTAAAGCTCTGGAAAAGATGAAAGCTCTAGGAATGTGGGAGTAACCCCTGGCATTTGTTTGGTCTGCTTTTCTGAGAGCTAAAGAGCCAGGCAGCTCCACCAGCTTCTCCATCTTGGGCTGAGCTTTGGAGTGTGAGCTATGACCTTTTGTTCTATTATGCTCCAGCTGCTTTAGCTGGCACAAGGTTCTTTTTAGATCTGCTGGTAGGATCTCTGCTACTCAGATATGTGCACCTCTATCCACAACTATAAAGACTGGAAAGAGGAGCTAAAAGATCCCTGTCTCTTATCTCCAAATAGCCAATTTTCCTCCTGAGAAAGGACCCCAAAGCTTTGTTAATACTTCCACTCCTTGTGGAAGACAATGTTGTTCAACTGATGTCAGAAGAAAACCTCAAACCCTGTTATCACCTTCTGGATTAAGGACTTTGTGTCCCAGGTGATGTCCAGACATCTTCCCAATTGCTTTGTATCGCCACGACTTCACTCACATCTTTTTTGGCCATTCATTAGCTAACACATGGACAACTGAGCATTACATTGTTTCTTCTGAATATTTTAACCATTTTTTAAATTTATCAACTTTATTTGGGTATAATTTATACACAGTAAAATGCACCAATTTAAAATATAGAGTCCAGTGAGTTTTGACAAATATACACCTCTGGGTAACCATCACCACAATCAAGAGAGCAAACTTACAAACTTTTCTATCACAACAAAAGGTTTCCTTGTGCCCTTTTGGAGTCAATTTTCATCACCACCACCCCCAGGCAACCACTGTCCTCATTTCTATCACTATAGATAAGTACTTCTGGTTCCAGAATGTCAAAGAAATGGAATCATTCAGCATGAACTCTTACGTGAGGCTTCTTTCACTTCACATAATTTAAAAAATATTTATCTACATTGTTGTTTATATCGGTGTGTGTTCCTTTTCACTGTCAAGTAGTATTTATTTCATGGACAAACTACACATTTGCGGATCCATTCATCTGCTGATGGACACTTGACTTCTTATTTTTAGTACTTATGAATAAAACTATAGAAACATTTGTGTACAGGCCTTCTCGTAGAAAAGTGGAATTACTGAGTAGAGGTTTTCTTTCAGATAACTATCTAAAAGTGGAATTACTGAGTGAGTGGAGGTTTTCTTTTTTTAAAATTAAAACAATAAATACATATGATGTTTAATTAACAAAGTTCAAATCACTTTATTTCCACTTGAACATTTAAAAAGTACAAGTGACATCATAAATCATAAAGCAGCCCAGAAGTGCAAAGGGCATGTGGAGTTCCTACAGGCAAGCAAAGCACAACTAACGAGAGGTGAAATCTATCTCTGAACACTGGGCTCAGTGCTTGCTTAGAGAGTGGCTGAACAGGAAGTGAAGAGGTGACAGCTGGTCAGGATGTGGGTAAGCAGCCAAGGCCTACTTCACTGCAGTCTCCACATCTGAATGGTGGGGGATAAGGAGTCATGCTCCTGGTACACCCAGGCCTGAGAGTCTCAGGCAATTCCAGCTTTGCAAAAAACACTGCTCTGAAACTCAGCTGTGAGTTACTAAATAAAATAAAATAAAGTAAATACACACACACACACACACACACACACACACACAAAAGGTTAGAATACAAGGAAGTTCCCGGCAAAATTTAATGTGCAAGAAATCATTAGCATCACATATAAGGAGTTAAATAGGGATAATTTCTTTGACATTCCAGTTATACTTTCTCATTTGATTATAATGGTTACCCACGACTTTCTCTAGATTAAATCAGCAGTAGTCAACTCATGCATATCAAATGTAAATGATAAGTCTTATCCTGTCTTTTTTCTCTGCAACTGACTCCTCATAGCCCAGAGGGAATTTTCCAATTCAACATCAAAGACTGATTAAACATTTGGTGTAGGAGCTTTGAAAGAATGACTGTAATTTTATTTTATATATATATGCTAGATAAAAAATAAACAAAAACTTCCTTTGGGTGCTGAAAGTTTGCAGTCTAATCTTTAAAAGGCAAAAAGCATTGGGAAAATAATTAATCACTTTAGAGTTCATCAACAAATTAAGTCTCATGTTTCCAAATTTCATTTCAGTTAATCTCTGTGATCACTAATTATCTGGTAGTTGCCCACCATTCTAAAGATTTGTCAAACCCAAAGATTGCATTCTTTCTTTCTTCTGTTTTTACTTTTAATTTAATTTCATTATAATACTATTCACAATAGCAAAGACACAGAATCAACATAAATGCCTAACAAGGTTATATTTTCACAGTTCTAAATTTATTTTTTGAATTTAATATTAAGAAAGAATAGCACTTAGAAAGTATGAATTTACAGAGAGGAAATAAATAAGGGAAATGTTTAAAGTATTTTACAAGGCATCTGATTGATCTAAAACTATTATGTATGTTTTCTAATCTGATAGTTTATCATAGAGTCCTAAGTAGTGTTTACACTTACAACATGAACAAGGTGGTCAAAGAAGTAGATTTGGCCATTTCCAGTTTGGCTGCTGAATCAATACACTGTCTACCATACTGAAACCTCCATGACAAAAGAAAATGAGAGGTAAGAAGAACATAGCTTGAGTTTCCCATAGTAGCTACGGTCAAGACTAGCTAGGGAGTAATTTGGCCACTACGGTTTACAAAAATTAGCACAGAGACACATGACAAAGATTCTGCCTTTCCAAAGTCCAATTCCTGGCCAGGTACCATGATAGCTCACGCTTGTAATCCCAGCACTTTGGGAGGCTGAGGTGGGTGGATCACAAGGTCAGGCCTTCAAAACCAGCCTGGCCAATATAGTCAAACCACGTCTCTACTAAAAATACAAAAAATTAGCTGGGCGTGGTGATGGGGGCCTGTAATCCCAGCTACTCGGGAGGCCGAGGTAGGAGAATCGCTTGAACCTAGGAGGCGGAGGTTGCGGTAAGTGGAGATCGTGCCACCGCACTCCAGCCCAGGAAACAGTGCGAGACTCCAGCTTAAAAACAAAAAAAGAAATAAAGTCAAATTCCTTTGACATGTTTTTCTGCCTCTTACAAGTCCGTTGTCTCTATCCACCACCAATGAAAACACACGCTTTGGGGGAAGTGGAAAGGGTGGTGTACTAGGTAGAAAACAGGAACTCTGCAGTCCTTAAGCGAATCACTTAATTTCTTTGGCTTCTCATGTATGAAATGCAGTATTATTAAGTAATTTTCCTATTTGAAACCAGGAGGAAACTCAGACTTTTTTATCCTAGACCACCCATTCAATATCCTGTCGTGGGGCTTCCTATGCATAAATAGTGATGGCTCTGTCCTCCAGCAGAGCACAAGCCACAGGTATTGGGAACTACATACTGCCTAACTTTCTTTTTTTTTTTTTTGAGACGGAGTTTCACTCTTGTTACCCAGGCTGGAGTGCAATGGCGTGGTCTCGGCTCACCGCAACCTCCGCCTCCTGGGTTCAGGCAGTTCTCCTGCCTCAGCCTCCTGAGTAGCTGGGATTACAGGCACGTGCCACCAAGCCCAGCTTATTTTTTGTATTTTTAGTAGAGACAAGGTTTCACCATGTTGACCAGGATGGTCTCGATCTCTTGACCTCATGATCCACCCGCCTCGGCCTCCCAAAGTGCTGGGATTACAGGCTTGAGCCACTGTGCCCGGCCAACTTTCTCAGCTTTCTGTCACTGGAAAGGGGTCCAACCCTCAAGAGAGGGTTCTTGGACCTCGCATGAGAAAGAATTCAGTCAAGTTCATAGAGAAAAGTGAAAGCAAGTTTATTAAGAAAGTAAAGAAACAAAAGAATGATACTCCATGGGCAGAACAGTGGCAGGGGCTGCTGAATAGACTTATAGTCGTTTCTTGATTATATGCTAAACAGCAGGTGGATTCTTCATCAATTTTTCAGGAAAGGGGTGGGAAACTCCGAGAAATAAAGATTCCTCCCACTTTTAGCATGCTAATGCATTACAATTTATGTATAATGAGCAATGAGGATGACCAGAGGTCACTTTCATCGCCATCTAGGGTTTGGTGGGCTTTGGTTGGCTCCTTTACTACAACCCCTTTATCAGCAAGGTCTTTGTGACCTGTATCTTGTGCTGGCCTCCTGTCTCATCCTGTGACTAAGAATGCCTTAACCTCCTGGCAATGGAGTTGCTCTGGTTCTAATGTCTCTGATATTTCTATTCTTAGAAATAGAAGTCCATGGGATATTTCTATACTTCCGAATTTCGCTTTTGGAAACTAACAAATAAAATATTAAAGAAATACCATAAGAGGCCTAAGATAGAAATTCCTCTGATGTACACATTTGTTTGTTAAGGATGTCTGTTATAAGATGGCTTCCATAGCGGGCTAATGCCGATCTAAAGAGCTTCAGGTGCTTGTCTCCAAACATCTGAAAGGGGCAGCACAAGTTCTAACAGCTCTATCAAGAAGACTTCAAGTGAAAATGAAAATCTGGGATGAGATGACAAGATAACCCAAGGTTCACTACCTTTATTCTCAATTTGAGAAGACAGCTAAACTGCTGCCCAAGAGAGTTGTTACATCATTGTGCAGCTGTAAGGATACACCTGCAGACCTGCAATAACACAGAGTGCAACTGGCCAAGGATCCCAGCTGCTGTGCTCTGAAATCCATCTCTGCATTCTCTCAGAGGCTACAATGCTTCCCCAGGGGCTCTGTTAGATATACTGAACTCTGAATTTCTCTTCAAAGAATCAGTATGTCAGTATGTTCAGTTATTTGTCCTCCATTTTAAAGTTTAACTTCCTTGTAGTTTCAGTTAACAATCTTTTCCACCAGCCCTAATCAGTAGCTCACATCTGTTGCCCCGGTCCCCTGATCTATCCTGACTCATCCTAGTCACCTGCCCCGGTCATCTGCTTTGACCTAGGTCACCCCTGGCTACCTGCTCTGACCTGTCCCATAACCATCCTTCCCGCCAAACTCCCCACCCCCCCACACTCCAGCTTGTGCCCCTGCTCCCCTTAAAATAGCCAACTGGAATTAGACTAGACTGTGTGCTCTAACCCTAGCCAGTAGGGGAACGACAGCAGTTGGGGCTACCTCCATCAGGAATAAGAGCCCCTTCCCCTCCCTTGTCCAGGTGTGCACTCGCCATTGTTCCATCTGTGAGCCGCAGCCTTCTATAGAAGCAAATTGCCTTGCTGAGGACATTTGTATTTGAGTGCTACTTCTTTTAGGCACTGAAAATTTACATGTAACAGCTACTGCTGGAGCACAGTAGGAATACAAAGGCAGGCCTCTAGGATGGCTGACTTTCCTAGAGGACTTCCTGATGCCTTTGTTACCACTGATTGTAGAGCAATCAAGTTCACGTCCACCAAATCTCTCTTTCCACTTTGAATGAGCCTTTAATCAGTGGTCTAACGGTTCCCCTGGTTTTTTTTTTTCTAGCTCTTCCCTATTTTCTTTTATGCAGGCATTTTCTCTAAAAGGAAGCTTGCAATTTTAGTTCCATCTTGACATCTGCTTCGCGGAGGTCCAGACTAACATTCATTCATGTATTTGTGCACTCATTAATTCATTCAAGAAATATTTAACGAATGCTTAGAATGTTCCTGGAACTTTGCTGTAGGCACTGGGGAGGATGGTGAACAAGACTGAGAAGGCACCTATATTGATAACCCTCTTCTGCTCGAAGCGTCATAACTGCTTCCCCTTCTGTAGCACTTACTGTATGCTAGGCACTGAACTAAGATCACTCCACATGCCATATCTCATTTGCTCGTCACAACAACCCTGAAAGAAGGCACTATTATTCTTGTTTCATGGATAAGAAAACTGAGACCTAGAGAGATTATGTTGTGAGGGGCTTCTCTGACAGGGCCAACTTTTTTACTCCAAAACTCATGCATTTAACCATTAGGTTATGATGTACCTACTCCATTTGGATGTATCTGCTCCATTTGGAAAGTCTTATTCCAAGTGAAAAGAGAGGTTTGCTGGAAGTGTACCAGTTTGCTGTGCAGACTGAGGTAGCAAAGGCATCAGGAAGTCCTCCAGCAAAGTCAGCCATTCTACAGGCCTGCCTTTGTATTCCTGCTCCGAGAACTTTTATTTTCTGGTAATGACTGCACATGGCATAGCCGATTTTCCAAAGTCTGGCTTCATTTCTTCATTTAAATGTATAAGGGTTGGGAGAACCATTTACAGAACAGGGAAACACAGAGCATTCAGAGTTTGCATGATTCCAAAGTCAGGTTAAGGACAACATTGTTTAACACACCCAGAAGAGGTCCCTCACCAGGTGTGAGTTTCCAACTCATCCTCATGATTGCAAAGAAGATAGAGAGGACAGAAAAATCCTTGGGCTTCTCTACTTTTCATCCTGGTCATTGCCTAGCCCTGGTAAACTGAGAGCAGGGAGCTGCATACACACACCCAGAGCTTCTCTCAGAGGCCAGACAGGCCCACTGCAAAGTCAGCCACAGCAACCGGGGCAGCAGCTAGGAGCATCCTTCTGAAAACCAATGCAAACACATACCATGATATCCGAGGTCAGATGTGATGTCTTCTACAATGGATTCGAGTTTGTTGAGGTCCAGGGAAGGAATAGGCTGAGACTCAGGCAGGTTCTCTGAAGTCGGTTCATCAGATTCCTTGTGGAAGGTAATTAACAATTCATGAAAAGTTGACAGAAGGAAACAGCACTACCGCAAATGAAAGAAGTATTCTTATTTTGAAGACTACTTGGCAACAAGTCTACCTAATCCTCCCGATTAAACATTTTCAAACTTCAGTAGGTAACTTGGGGTAAGAGAAGCAGCCCTGAATCAATGAGACAGGTGACCTTGCACAAAGCATTTAACCTTCACGGGCTTCAGTTTCAGGATCATGACTAGGTAAGCCAAGTGGGATGCCCAAGGCACCAGCTCAAGGCACTCACCCCACGGACAACTGAGAGGACCTCCTTCGATTTGGCCCCTAGGGTATTCCACTCACCACACCCTACTCCAGCCCTGCTCAGTTTTTGCATCTCAAAATTAAAGGTGTTAGCTTGAATGACTTACAAGCTCCTCTCTAGCTTTAAAGCTCTGCGAGTCTATGAATTCCAATTTCCTTAAAGAAAAAGATCTAAGAGACCACTTGATGAAAGAATACACACTTCAAAAAAATTAAAGGTTTAGCCAAAATCAATAAATCACTTTGTCTGTTTCCCTTAGTTTTGTGTGTGTGTATTTGTGTTTGAACCCGGAGCTGGTGCTGAGGTGATCTATTTTTCTGGATAAATGGTTTTCGTGGGAAACCACTCCAAGAGTGTATTTTTAATAAAAGAAAGTTTAAAAGAAAGTTTAAACTAATCTTAATTGAATAAGTAAAAAGAAGCCATGCCACATTGCAGTGCAGTATTTGTGAGAATATCATCATAAAGTATTTTTCAGAAGTCAGTTTTCTGTACTGTATAATTGTTTCAGGAGGTGAAACTGGTTTCAAATTTCAAAGGATCACCGAGAGCACACAGAGAACTTTATGAATAAAGAACAGAGAGTACATGAAATATGTTCTTTAAGCGTACTTCAGTAATTATTTGAAAATAGGTATGCATTTGGAATATCAATTAACTTTGATTTGCTGAGGTTCTCTTTGAAGAGAAATACAGAATTGTTACAACTGCTTCTCTTAGAAAGAGAAGGACACGGTCTGATCTTTGGTCCCCATTACCACTCCATGTATGGAGACCTGATCTACTATGTACTTTTCACAGAGACCTAACGTTAGCACCAGCACAACTGTAGATGCTACAGGATCAAAGACAGACCTGGCCTGTCTTACGTATTATGGTATCTGTTTTAAGCTGTCTTTCTTTAGAGAAACAGTGCCTAACATGATTCCACATTCGATGGTGCTACAAGATTTCAAAGCCCAAATTCAGTCAAGCAGCAAATGCTTGCCAAAATAAAAGGCCATGTCAGCTAGGGTCTGAAAAACAAAGGAAGCTACTCTCCGGCATGCCTCGAATAATTTTTATAACATGTTTAAGAGGCGACATAGAGCCCATGCTCTCCCATAACTCTGATTCTCTTCTGTAAGAGCTTTTAAATTATAAAGTAGTTGCTTCTGTCAGGCAAGAGAGAAAAAAGAAGGAATACAAAACAGAGCCACAATAAGATTAGTAAGCAATTAAATCAGAAACGTGTATATGAGCAACGGGAAGGAAAACATTCAAAGATGGGAGCATTTTCCTCTTTCTCTTCTCCTTCTTTATCACATTTTTCTTTAGCCTCTTGTTAATCTAACTTCTTTCCTATATTTATTTCATCTTTTTCAGCTCAATGAAGCTTTTTCCTGCTACGTTTAACACTTGTCATGCTCCTCTGCAAAGTGTTCGGCTTCCCATTTTCTTTCTCCTTTGTTCTCTGGATATCATTAAACCTGCCTCACTTTTGAGCTTGTGAGTATCGTTAAACTTGCCTCTTCCCTGCCTTGCCACCTCACTTCATCCTCGTCCTGGGGTGAACAAGAAAGTCTTCCCTCAGATTGCTCCTCCTTTTCTACCATTCCTATTAAATGTGTTTTTTCCTAAAGAGATTATGACCAGGTCTATTCAGCAGTGGTTTTCCAAATCTTCCTTCATCTGAAGGTGAAGTGCTGACTTTGGGAGGCCCATTTTCTATTCATTATTAATCAGAGTGTACATAGGAATCAGACCACCAGCACTGAAATTAGCAGAAGGCTTATAAGAAATGCAGCATCTCAGGCTGCACCCTGGACTAATCAAATCTGCATCTTAACAAGATTCATAGGTGATCCAGGTGCATTTCAAGTGTGAGAATACAATAAGCCGTAAGAATTTGGAGGCGGGTCCATTGATTGTGGACCCGAGTGGGCTGAGAAGGTTTTCCTGAACAGTTGAAAGAGAGGTGGGATGCCGACAACATGCCAGAGGGAAATGGCTGATGTGACTGCACAAAAGAGGGCATGATGCCTGGGTGTGCTGAGCCACCCAGGCTGCAGGCCCGAACCAGCTGGCAAGAGGACAGTGTTCAAGCAGAACAGATTCAACAGCCATTTATCTGCCTGGAGCATTTCTGCCCCCATCAATATATAAACGTAGGAAACATGCTTCTGGAAAGCTCAGGGTCAAAGACAGTGGTGGCACTAAATCTCAGCACGAACCACAGACTTTAGCCAGAACAGCATCAGCATCAGTCGCTTCTCCTCCTGCTCCCTTTGCTCCTTGCTGATGGAAAGAGGATGAAACTCGGAAGTCACTGAGAAAGTCATGAGTTGGGAACTCATAGGATCCTTGTGAAATCCTCTCTTTCTTTACTGAGTTGGGCCAAGATCAGAACTTAGTGTCTAGCTCCCGTGTTCTGTGAAAATAACATATGGATAACAACATTTCTTGGGATTGTGTCTGCCATATGGTCTCAGGCTTATCCTCATTTACTTCAGGACCTCAGAAGGACCTTGATTTCTAAGAGGAAGGCAAGACCTCATACAACGTAGTAATAACACCAATAATAATACCGTCCAATAAAAAAGAAAACAAACAGGGTGATCTTGAAGGGTCAAAAAAGAGAAGCAAAAAAGTTAAGTAAATTAACAGACACTATTATTTAAGCTCATATTTGAAACTAAATTTCTTTTCTGCCATATAGTAGCCTCAAGAATGATGTCATTTAGATTTTATAAAACAAAATAATACCATGCCTCTACTTCTCAATTTTAAATCTTAGGGGGAAAATCCCTTAGAATTAGGGATCCCTGAGCATTCTAGAAAAACACGTCCTCATTTCTATAGCTGAAAAAGCAAGTAATTTACACGTTAACAAACTCAGAATCCTTATAATTTTGTCAGCCTCCTTCTCAGGATCTGTGGGAATGTACAGTTCTCAGCACTGTGGGGGACAAAGCCGACTGAACCAGAGAAAAAGACTCCCCTTCATGGGCTATCATGTGCAGGGCCTAGAAGCATGTGGGAAGCTGAAGAAAGGCACCCGGTTTTCAGAGGGGCTTGAGCACTTCCACAGTGGTGGCCTCAACACCCTTCTCCAACTAGGGACCCAGCCCTATTGTTGACCTCATGGCCCTTTAGCCAGTAAGTCCTTCACTCACCAAGTTCCCTGAGCAGGAAAGAAACCATCTCCCAAGTCTCTGGAGCCTGCAGCAGATCCCCAGGGAGGCTTCACTTAAATAGAATGGCAGATGGGTGGGAAAAGGGAGAGGGAACTGGGTCCTTATCATCAGCATCCCACATTGTCTGCTAACTGGTCCATCAAACAGAGGAAGAGTCCTGAGGTCAGAGGAAACTAGGCCTCTTATTGCTTCCAACTTGGGATTTTTAGAACTCCAAAGCACCCAGAACCCCTAAATAATTGAGAAAGATGCATCACTGGCAGCTCTCCCACTTAAAGTGGGGCCCTGTCTGGCTGAGGGTGAGCTCTCCTGCATGCCCCAGGGTTTGGAGCCCTCTGATAACCAAGCTACAAAAGAAATAGCATTCCTGGGGCTTGGGGGATTGTCCCCACAGCCTCTGGTGCTTGGCGATTCCTGCTAAAGGAGAAAATCTCTCACATGCAGGGATCTCCAATTAATAAATAACCAGAATTTGAGACAGTAGAAGTTCTCCACAGAAATGACTTCATCCCAAGTTGCTTTTACCTGAAGCACCCCGGTGTTGGTATTGATGTCTATTGCCCAAATTTGACACTGTAAAGACCACCTTATTAATCAGCGCCTACCCATGGTCTGCAGAGATACTGTCAACCATCAAATAAAATGGTGTTTGCTATTTACAGATTTGGAATGCCAAGGATATGAATTTGGGGTCATTTCACATGAATCTACAACTCTATTCATTATTGAACATCTATGGCAGTTCAAGTTTGAATGAAGTTATTACCATAATGTACAACAAACTGGGTAGGAGACGAAATAAAAAGGAAAAGAAGAAAAAAACAAGACAAAGCGAATAATGTACTAAAGAGGTAAAGCAACAACAGCATGGTGGAATGAAAAATTAGATACACACACATTTGTTCTGTCAGTTATTCATTTTAACCCATCAATTATGCATTCAGTGCCAATTCAGTTGTCTTAGACAGAGTAGGCGTTTGATTTTTATTAAATGGATCAATTGATCCACCTCTGGCTACAGCCGCTTTGAATCGTTGTCACCAACTGTTGACCTACATTCTAGAATCCTTCCTGGAATTGGGCAAAGTTAATCTAAATGTTCTTATTTTCTCCATTGTCCCTTTCCTACCCAATCATTGCCATGAATCTGAAGCAAGAAAAATTTTTATGTAAAATGTAAAGTAAGAGGGTACTTACATGGAGTACATTAACACTCAGCTGCTGAAAGTTCCGAGATCTCAATTCTTGCATTCGTTTGTTATTTTCTTCATATTTTTCTTCCACAATCTTTCTGTAAATTTAAAGTGAATGTAGAAAAATAACTGAATTGCTAAAGCCATATCTATATTATACAGATGAGTGTGATCCTTATTTCAACAGACTGACTGGGGGATTGGAAAACCAGGCCATCAGCTCTCTCCGTCATCAAGGTGAACGCAGTGAGGCACCCAGCTGATTCTCTTTAAAGGACACAGTATGCTTTGGTTCCTTACTCCCCCTTACAAATCCCAAAATACAGCAGCGGAGAAAGCAGTGCTCATCTCTGTGCATTCTCCGAGTGCGATGCCAGGGCTGTGTGTTGCACGTGCCTAGCACACACTAATGACACAAAAACTGCTTTCAGGAGGAACAAATCCATAAAAAGTAAAAACAGAGCTACATCTAAAAGAATCTATGAGGAAATATATGGGAGTCACTGTGCAGGGGAATTTTTCTGGACACGTTTACTCTGTTTTCTCTATTACAGGAGAGTTGAGTTTAAGAGACCTGCTACTAAACTGGAAGAAAGATTTGACTTCTTATGATCAACTTGTGGGCTAATTTATACTCAGGCTTTTCGAAAAGTCACTGAACACCGTTCTAGTCAAACTCTCTTATCTCTAAAATGAGTATGTTATAATTCTTCTGACAATAGAGTCATTTTCTAGCTAAAACACATGACCCCCTTGATTCTACAATCAACAATTAGAAACAATTCCAATACAATTTATTCACCAAATCAAGGCCAAACTTTATTTAAAACCATTACCTTCAAACAAAAAACTATTAGTATGTCATGTGAAAGGCATGTGACTTATTTGAATATAAAACTGTTTTAATCTAAATGGTATTTTGTAATCTGCACATAAATTATTAAATTTGTCTTTTTAATCTGTTCCTATCAGAAATTTAATTTTCCTTTTACCCTCAGTCAGTGACACAAATCATGTTATCTTGGAAATATCACTACTTCTAAGGTATTAGAAACAGACTTGGGGCAGGGAACTGATGCAATGGCTCAAGGAATTTATGTGAATATATTTTCCCAGTAAAATCGACACTCAATGTCATAGTGGTTTGCAGAAGCCAACTTGTATTGGCTCCCAAGAGCAGATTGTGTACGTATCTTCCCAACTGAACACTAAATGATATCATATTGATAGCTTGATATTGACCATTGTGGAAGTATTTATATCAGAGAAATCAGCAGACAAATTAGCAGCCTTCTTCAGACCCAGAGCTGGTTGTTAAATATTTACCAGCACACCACTGCCCACAAAGTACTTTCATAGATATCTTTTTCTACCCATTTATTAAAGAAAGCACATGTTAAGGGAAAATAGACTCATAGATTCGTACTTGGCTTATCATGATATTCATTCTAAGTACAAAGGCACCTCTAAATCATTTTTCAGATAAATTAATAAGGTAACAAAATGAATAGATTTGTTTTCAGGTTTTTTCTGTCTCTCTAGTTCTTGACTTGGGGCTCCTAAACTGCCAAAACATTAGCAGAGGAAGAAAAAAGAAGAAAAATTAGGAAGTCTGATAACCTATCAACAGATAAATCAGTCTTTCAGAAATTGAGGGTCTAGGGCTCTTTGAAATTCTATTTTTATACATGTATTTTTTCAGCTTTATTAAAATATAATTGACAAAACCATTTAGATTTATGTGTACTATGTGATGTTTTCATACATGTATACATTATGGGATGATTAAATCAAGCTCTACTCTGTTAGCATAATTTTCAAAAATACAAAACATGGTTATTAATTACAGTCACTACGCTGTACAATAGATCTCCAGAACTTATTTCTCCTGTCTGACTGAAACTTTTTACCCTTTGACCAATATTTCCCCATTCACGGCCCCTGTCCCTAGTAACCACCATTCTACTCTCTTCTTTTGTGAATTCAACTTTTTAAGATTCCATATGTAAGTGATAACATGCAGTATCTGTCTTTCTATGCCTGGCTTATGTCTCTTAACATAATGTCCTCCAGGTTCAGCCATGTTGTTACAAATGATAGGATTCCCTTCTTTTTAAGGCTAAATAGTACTCCATTGTATGTATTTATACCACATTTTATTTATCCTCTTATCTGTTGATGGATATGTGGGTTAATTCCATGTCTCAGCTACTGTGAATAATTCTGCAATGAACATTGGAGTGTAAGTATCTTTTCAACATACTGACTTCATTTTCTTTGGATATAAATCCAATATAGGATTGCTGGATCATACAGTAGTTCTAGTTTTAATTTTTAGAGGAATCATCATGCTATTTTTCTATAATGGCTGTACTGATTTACATTCTCACCACTCCTGTACAAGGGTTCCCTTTTCTGTACATCCCGGCGAACACTTGAAATTTCACTTTTTCATGTAAATACTCTAATCACTAGTGACATTTCCCACCACCAGCACTGCCCTGAGCATAGACTTTTCTAAATGCTTCACTTGACAGAAAAGAGCTCTGTTTCCAGTCTACTTTTTCAAAAAGTTAATGATTTCCTGCCAACAAAGTCTCCCTTCTATAAATAAGTGAGGTCTCCCGGTAGAAGGTGCACAGCAAGAACCCAGGGAATCCGGGTAAAACAATGATGCCTCCTTTTCATCCTCCTGCTGGGGTATGTACAGAAGCTGTCAACATCGATGAGGTTTCATTTGGAAACTGACTCTGTTTTCGTCATTAATAACCTCCCAAATAGTTCATTTTTCCTTCACACAAGACTGAAAGCCTGATATTAATAGCACCTGACATTCAATCTGTGGCTCAATATTCATCTTGGAGTGAATGAAAAAATGAATAAACACATAAATACCTAACTGTATGCATTGATGTTTCTTGTTTTGGTTTTTGCTTTTCTTTGTAAATTCCCTGAGAGCCCTGAGTGGTAGTCCAGGGCGTGAGTGCCTCAAGGAAAGGCACTTACTTCAGCTTCCTGGCTTCCTCATCGGCCGCCTGGAGCTTCCTCAGCCGCATCCTTTCTCTTGGTGTCATTTTCTGTACTTCTGACAGCGCCCTCAGAGTCTGCAGGTGGATCCTGTTTTGCCTAGAAATATAACAAAGATTCCCCTCATATAACCCATTCCAAATATGTTCAGAGAAATGAAACAAATATTTTATAAAAGTATCACTACACTACCGAGAGCAAAAGCATCTTGAGGCAGGCCAGGCAAAAACTAATTAGCTTTGGGCATGTAATGAGCCAACCAGGACTATAGTTAATAAGCAGAATTTTTCAAATTGGATTTTTGTTTAAAAGCAAATTATTCACTTTCCAAATTCCTGCTCATTTCATTGCCAATGACTAGTTTTCATATGTAAAACAAATTAGGATCTTGGCCACTAAAGAGTAAATAGAACGGCACAGTAATTCCACCATGTGGATAAAACACACAATCTTTAGAGTTAGGCAGGGTTTCAATCCCACCTCCACTACTAATTAGCTCTGCGGCCTTCAGCAAGTAACTGAACCTCCCTGAATCTCAGTTTTCTCATCTGTAAAGAATGGGCTACAGTGAATATCATGTGAGTTAACATATACACAGTGTCTGGCACATAAAGAGTATTCCAAAATGCTAGTATTGTAATAGCTAAATCTTTTTTATTTTTTAACTTTTATTTAACGTTCAGGGTTGCATGTGCAGGTTTGCTATATAGGTAAACCTGAGTCATAGGGGTTTGTTATACAGATTATTTCGTCACCCACGTATTAAGCCTAGTACCCACTGGTTATTTTTCTTGATCCTCTCCCTCCTCCCACACTTCACCCTCTGAAAATTCCATCTCTGTTGTTCCCTCTATGTGTCCATCTGTTCTTATCATTTAGCTCCTACTTATAAGTGAGAATATGTGTTATTTGGTTTCCTGGTCATGCGTTACTTTGCTAAGAATAATGGCCTCTAGCTCTACGTTGCTGCAAAGGACATGATCTTGTTATTTTTATGGCTGTGTAGTATCCATGGTGTATATGTACCACATTTTCTTCATCTAGTCTACTACTGATGGGCATTTAGGTTGATGATATGTCTTTGTTACTGTACACAATGCTGCAATGAATATATGCATATATGCATCTTTATGACAGAATGATTTATATACCTTTAGATATATATCTAGTAATGGGCTTGCTGGGTCAAATGATATTTCTGTTTTTAGGTCTTTAAGGAATCGCCACAGTTTTCCACAATGGTTGAACTAATTTATACACCATGAAAAATGGTGTATGAATGTTCCTTTTTCTCTGCAATCTCACCAGCATCTATTTTTTTACTTTTTTTTTTTTTCTTCAAGACAAGAGTCTCGGTCTGTCACCAGGATGGAGTGCAGTGGTGTGATCTCAGCTCACTGCAACCTCCGCCTCCTGGGTTCAAGCGATTCTCCTGCCTCAGCCTCCCAGGTGGCTGGGACTACAGGTGTGTGCCACCACACCCTGCTAATATTTGTATTTTTAGTAGAGATGGGGTTTCGCCATGTTGGCCAGGAGAGTCTTGATTTCTTGACCTCATGATCCGCCATTCTGACAGGTGTGAAGCTTTCTGAAAACTTGCCCTATGAATCTGGGTGTTGCTGTATTGGGTGCATGCATATTTAGGATCGTTAGATCTTCCTGTTAAATTGAACCCTTTATCATTATGTGATGTTCTTTATATTTTTTTTATTATTATTGGTATAAAGTCTGTTTGGTCTGAAATCAGAATAGCAACCTCTGCTTTTTCCTATTTTCCATTTGCTTGGTAGATTTTTTTTCATCCCTTTACTTTGAGCCTTTGTGTGTCTTTGCATGTGAGGTGGGTCTCTTGAAGAGAGCATACAGTTGGGCCTTGCTTCTTTATCCAAACTGACACTGTACCTTTTAATTGTGGCATATGGTCTGTTTACATTCAAGGTTAGTATTGATACATGTGGATTTAATCCTGTCATCATGAAGTTATCTGGTTATTCTGCAGACTTGTTTGTACGGTTGTTCTTTTCTTTCCATATTTAGTGCTTCCCTCAGGAAGACTTATTAAGGCAGGTCTGGTGGTAACAAATTCCCTCAGTATTTGCTTGTCTGAAAAGGATCTTATTTCTCCTTCACTTATGAAGCTTAGTTTGGCTAGATATGAAATTCTTGGTTGGAATTTCTTTTCTTTAAGAATACTGAATATTGGTCCCCAATCTCTTCTGGCTTGTAGGGTTTCAGCTGAGAGATCCACTGTTAGTTTGATCGACTTCCCTTTTGTATGTGACCTGACCTTTCTCTCCAGCTGCCTTTAACATTTTTTCTTTCATTTTGACCTAGGAAAACCTGATGCTTACGTGTCCTGGAGATGATCTCGTGAAGCATCTTAGTGAGGTTCTCTGCATTTTCTGATTTGAGTGTTGGCCTCTTTAGCTAGGTTGGGGAAGTTCTCATGGATGATATTTCTGTGTTTCTATGTAACATATTTCTATGTTTTTCAAGTTGCTTCCACTTTCCATACCTCTTTCAGGGACATGATTTGATCTCTTTACATAATCCCATATTTCTCACAGGTTTTGTTCATTCATTTTTCTCTATTCTTCCTGTGTAATTTCAGAAAACTATTCTTCAAGCTCTGAGATTCTTTCCTCAGCTAGGTTTATATCTGATACTAATACTTGAGATTGCATTTTTTCTTTATTTTGAGATGGAGTCTCTCCATCATCCTGGCTGGAATACAATGGCACTCTCAGTTCACTGCAACCTCCACCTCCCAGGTTCAAACGATTCTCCTGCCTCAGCCTCCCTGGTAACTGGGATTACAAGCACATATCACTATACCTGGCTAAGTTTTTTTTTTTTTTTTTTTTAGTAGAGATGGGTTTTCACCATGTTGGCTGGTCTTGAACTCCTGACCTCAAACGATCCACCCACCTCAGCCTCCCAAAGTGCTGGGATCACAGGCGTGAGCCACCTTGTCTGGCCTGAAATTCTTGTAGTGTGTTTTTTAGCTCAATCAGGTCAGTTACATTCTTTTCTATACTGGCTATTTTGTCAGTCAGCTCCTATACCATTTTATTATGTTTCTTAGCTTCCTTGGTTTGTGTTTCAATGTGCTCCTGCATCTCAATGATCTTCGTTCCTATTAATATTCAGAATTCGATTTCTGTCATTTCAACCTTCTCAGTCAGGTTCAGAACCCTTGCTAGAGAGGTACTGTGGTCATCTGGAGGAAAGAAGGCAGTCTGGCTTTTTGAGTTCTCCAAGTTCTTGCACTGGTTCTTTCTCATCTTTGTGGGTGGAAGTTCCTTCAATCTTTGAAGTTGCTATCCTTTGGATTTTCTTTCCGTTTATTCTATTTGATAACTTTGAGGGTTTGATTGTGGTATAAGGTGGATTCAGTAGACTGGCTTGGCTTCTGGAAAATTTTAGGCAGCCAGCACTCAGATCCCAACTGCTGGACTGTGCTCTAACTCTGGGGGACTTGTAATGGGTCCCAACTTTGCTCTCTGGCTCCTCAAGGTTGTCAACTCATTGCACTGGGTTGGAGGTTGCGGGGAATGTGCTCCTGGACAGCTGGTCACTACACTCTGATGGGTGATGCCAGCCAAAGCATTTTGTAGGATGGTAGCAGCAGGATCCATCCTTGTTTGCACATGCCAGCAGCAGCAGCGGCAGTGGCAGTGGCAGTGGCAGTGTGGAGGGGTGCACATTTGTCAGCTGTAGATGGGTGATAGCAGGTGTCAGGGTACCTGTCTCCCTGTGGGCATTCACAGCAGCAGCAGAGGCAGAATGGCTTAGGGAGTCGGGGCCCTCCACCGGCAACTGTGCATGTGGTCCTGCTGGTGGCGCTGTTAGCACAGGGGTTCAGTGCTGGTGGGCATAGGTCTATGTGCAACCTCTGTGCATGCTGACACAGGTAGGGGTGGCTGCTCAGGACAGGGAAGGGTCCACTGTTCTCTGTATCTAGTTTCACTCCAACAGCAGTGTTGATGCAGGAGCAGGATGCTGGCAGGGCCAGGGCTGGCTATCTCTGTGCCTGCCAAGGCTCCCACTGCAATGGTGGTATGGCAGGGGAGGTAAGGAGGGATACACTCCTACCAGCAGCAGTAGCACAGCTGTGTGCATACATATGCATGCTGGCAGGGCAGGAAAGTCAAAATCTGCCCATGTACGTATGTTCCAGAAAAGCAACGGCGGGAGGTGAGTGGCTGTGGGCCTGGGGAAGCTGCAGTTCAAGGAGGAAGCAGGCTTCCCCAAGGGATCTCTCCTCCAGCCAGACGTTATTCATCAGCAGTACAGGAGCTGTGGTGTGGACCTCCAGGGTACCTGCAGCTGCACTGCAAGCAGGGGTGGCCAAGATGGGCCTCAGGAGAGGCCAGAAGATTCAGGGGAGCTCAGGTCAGACCAGCCCCCTCGGATGGACAAGACTGCCCTGCAGAGTTCAGGTCTGACAGTTCCCCTGGATCTAAAGTGTCCCATGGGAGCAGGTCAAGCCTAGGGGCATGGTCTCCCTGGGTGTGCTCTGCTGCAGACACTCTCACGCCAAACCCTCTGGGCTCCACACTGGCTGGCATGGTGTCCCTACCACTTCTCTAAGCAGCTCTCCCTACCAACTCAAGTGTCCCTGGTAGTCAAGGGGTCTCCTCCAGCTGGGATTTCAGAGCTTAATACAGCAGATATTTTTGTTGCAGCATGGTGCAGTAATTAATTGCACAGATTAATAACACCCTGTAGGTTCAAATCCTAGATCCCAAGAATACACAAGCTTTTTCCCACCTCCCAGCCTGTAACAGCAAATGTCTACACCCCCAGGGCCAGCACAAGGTTTAGGCAAACGAGATATCTCAGGTGCAAAATCTAAGGGGCCACCGAAAAATTCAGTAACCAAGATAATTTTCATGGGCATTATTTTTAAAAATCAAAATTAATATCAAAAAGCTATAAAGAATACAATAACAAAACTTTAAAGACAGGATCCAACCCTGAACTTATATAATTCTACCTCACTTGCCTCACCCTGCTGGATCCTGTCTTTAAACTTTGAGTATTTTGTTACCAGGGATTTTAAGCATTAATTTGGAGTTTTAAAATACTGCATTAAAATTTGATCTTGATTACAAGTGTTTGGTGTCCCCTTGAAATTTTGCCACAGGGCCAAGGGCCTCACTTGCCTCATTCTGGTCCCAGCAGATCCCTGTGAATACCTTTTGACTACAGCCTCACAGCCTCTTCAGTGTTTCTGATCCCAACAACCAGTACGTAAACCTCTTTCAATGTACGATTCATGTAAGCATGTTTCTTTAACTGAGAGGCTAAATAGTAACGTTAGCTAACATTTTAGCAGGTAATGACCCTTACAAGCACTATACATCAATTAACTTATTTAAGCGCAGAGCAATTCTGTGAAGTAGATACATTTATTTTTATAGTCATAGAGAGGTTAAAAAACTGGACCAAAGTAATGTAGAGTATTACCTGGGAGCTAGAATTTGAATTGAAAGAGTGTTATTAATCTGTGCAATTAACCACTACATCATGCTGCAGCAAAAATATCTACTACATTAAGCCTGGAATAGTCAATAAAATGTAGCATGAGGGAGGGGGGGCAAGATGGCCGACTAGAGGCAGCCAGGTGGACAGGGATGATGGGCGCACTCCTAAAGCTCTTCAGAGGGAAGGCGCATTGAAAGAACTCCAACCACATTCTCAATGGCATTTGCTTCCCTTCCTGACTTGGTTAGGGCCCAATACTATAGAACACCTCTTGCACTCAACTCAAACACTATGAGAAAATTGTAATGACCTCTGGGGACAGTTCTAATACCTCTCTAATACCAGCCAGACAACAGACTCCAGAGGACATGCAATTTTCAGGAATATACATCTCTTCTTTTGTCAGGCCAGTGGATCTCCCTGAAACATAGTCAGAGATCTCAAAAATGGCAGTGACTATCTGAAATCAGTATTTCATAATGTAAAGTACCCTCCAAACAACTGGATTCTAGAACGCTGTTAATTGTAAACAGTGTCAGTTTTATAACTGCAGTTACAAAATGATAGCTAAAGCTAGTCCAGTATTTTTTAAATATCTACTACTCTCACATCTCTAGTTAATAACATTGGAAATTTCAACCTTTCTTGAAATAGCAGATAATAAATGAAAAAAACAAGGTTATTAGGAACATATCTAAAAATTTACCTTCAGTGGTACGTAGTGGATCTTAACTGGAAATTATGCAAATTTCCTCAGTTTGAAAGTGAAGATGGGAAGTAAACATGGTGGAGCTGAGAAGCATTGGACTGGGTGTTGGAGGAATATGTTTGTGCTAGGTCAGCCTGTTGAAGCCTTCTGTTTTCACCCCACTGTACTGCACACCTCTTGTACACCACAGTTGCACAAGACTGTACAAGTATGCAAAAACCCAAAATATAAGAACCTAGTACTCTGGGTTCTTGCAAGTTATAGAACAAAAATCTCGAATGAAGTAGGAGAGAGAAGTGAGATCAGAAAATACTTACAGTTCTTTGGGAAATACATTGTTTAGTTCTTTTGTGAGGGAATGTATATTTCAAAAAAAAAAGTAAATTTCAGCTTATTTTCAATTGTCCCAGGACTCCACAATGTTCTCTTTTCAGTAGACACTCTGCCAGTTCACATTAAACAAACAACATGTGAAAGCCATTTATGGTTATTATAGAAGGATCATTAGCATAAGTGTTACTAAATATTTGAGATATTACTGTTTCTATATCCTTGCAAGGCAACTGCAGGGCTACCCTGCAGATCTGTAAGCTGTGTAGTGGTTTAAACTTTTATGATTTCAATTTGGTACCACCTGGGGTAAAGGGCTTTGGAACAACAAGTTCCTGAAGCTCCTTAATTTCTTGGCAAGACTTAAGTGAATTCTAGGATGCTCCACGCTGTCAGTTTAGCACTAATAGATTTTTAAAGACAAATGCATTTAACATTTACACTCGATGGGCTTTTTAAAAACAAAGCAATTACTTACATGGCATTAATTATATGAGCAGCCTCCTTCTGACAATCCAAATTCTTGTCCTCCAGAGTCATTTCTGAATATCTACACATTAGGTGCTGAAAAAAAGATCAACAACCCTCACATACCTTAAAGGCTCCTCTTTAGGGATGAAAGGGAATAAATTACCAAGTATCTTTTTAGATTTGGGGTAATTTTGACCATGGCAGGAAGCCTGAGAACAAAGCATGCTATTTTTCCCTGAGTTACAAATATTACACGGTAGCTTTTTCCAAGATCCTGCAGGGTCAGGCTCCTGCCTGTCTCTGCAGCTTCATGGTACATTGCTTGTTCACTCCCTTTTGCCAGTCACGGGCAGGCCTACCTTCAGCTACAGGAAGACACAAGCTTTTCCCAACCTCCCAGCCTGAGGAGGACAGTGTCTACACTCCCAGAGCTAGTGCAAGGTTTAGGCCAGTAAAATACCTCAGGCGCAAAATCTAAAAGAGCACCAAAAAACTCAGTAACCAAGATAAACCATTTTAGTAAACATTATTTTTAAAAATCAAAATTATTTTATTTTGAATAAGAATAAAGATTACAATAGCAAAACTTTAAAGACAGGATCCAACCCTAAACTTACACAAATCTACCTCACTTGCCTCACCCTCATCCTGGCCCTGCTGGATCTTGTCTTTAAATTTTTAATATTTTGTTACCAGGGGTTTTAAGCATTAATTTGGATTTTTAAAATATTGCATTAAGTATTACTTATCAGCCAGGCACGGTAGCTCATGCCTGTAATCCCAGCATTTTGGGAGGCTGAGGCAGGCAGATCACCTGAGACTAGGAGTTCGAGACCAGCCTGACCAACATGAAGAAACCCCATCCTTACTAAAAATACCAAATTATCCGGGCATGATGATGCATGCCTGTAATCCCAGCTACTTGGGAAGCTAAGGCAGGTGAATCGCTTGATCCCGGGAGGTAGAGATTGTGGAGAGCCAAGATTGCGCCATTGCACTCTAGCCTGGGCAACAAGAGCAAATAAACTCCATCTCCAAAAATTTTGTATATGTGTGTGTATATATACACACACATATATACATATATATATACACATATATACATATATATATATATATATATATATATATATATATATATGAACTTATCTTGATTATGAGTTTTTAGTGTCCCCTGAAATTTTGCCCCAGAGTCAAGGGCCTCACTTGCCTCAGCCTGGCCCCAGCAGATCCCTGTGAATACCTTTTCATCTTTTTTTGGAATGCTCACAGCCTCTTCAGCGTGTTTTTGATCCCCACAACCAGAATATGAGGCAATTTTTCAGAGGACGCCTGCAGGCTCTACTGGCGCCCACTTTGCCTGCACGTAAGGAGAGCTGCATGTACCAGGAAACTTCAGCCTGCCTCCCTTTCCTGCCCTGCCTTCCCCATGACCGCATGGGCTTCACTGAGAGCATATGTTTGCATAAGAACCCTCCGATCTATATCTACCTCTGAGGTACAACATAATCAGGACCTTTGTGCCAGCTATTCCCTGTGATTCAAACACTGTTTCTGAGACTCTTAACATGGCTGATTGCTTCCCATTGGCTCGCTGGGGAAGAAATGTCATCTACTCCTTTGACCACCAAAGCCCTGCCTTTCTCCCTTATTTTTAGAGTATCCTGTTTATCATACTTTCTTTCTAGTACTAGGCATATACTTATTTTATTGCTTGGTTATTGGATTCTCTCACTAGCAGTCAAGCTTCAAAAGGACAGGAAACATGTCTGTTCATTTGGGCATTCCCTGGTGTCAGCACAGTGCCCAGCACTTAACTAATAAGTACACATCACTTATCACCTTTGCTTCCTTTGGATTTGGAACATGCCCCACTGATGAAAAGGTATGCACAGTGTTTAAGGTGGACTACCATTTTGTGGTTCCTCTTAAAGGTATGTATAAAATTAGAGGAAACTTGCTTCAGGGATTTGTATTGTAAAACCCTGAGAAGTTAAACAAAACAAAACAAAAAAGGCCCTCTAAAGAGGGTTCCATTTGCTGCTTTCTTAATACCTGAGACATAGCCTCTATATCAAATTTCCTAATTTACCAGAAAACAAAACAAACTTAGCTAATCATTAAAAAGTATTAGAGAGATATATAATAAAGGATTGGGATTATAAATGCTCAATGAAAATCCTAGATTTTAGTATTCTCTGTTAGTATAGTCTTGTCTTTGCAGGGATATAGTTTCAAAGAGTTCAGGTAAGAGCTGTCAACAGAGCTCCAAAGGGTGGATGTTGAGTTTTGGCAGAAAATCAGAGCCCTAATTTCTCATTTTCAGTGGCACTGGGGAATGGAAGTTCACACACACTTGTTTTGCTGAGAGATTGTCCTGACTACCATTTTTCTCAGCTGCTTTTTAATCTTTTTCCTCCCTTCTGGTTAATCCTTACTGCATCTTATCCCAAATGCACATCTTCAAGTCATGGAATGTGTATATAAATGCTAATACCTGTTTTCCGAATCCCTTTTATTTTAAATACCTGTAGCTGCTCATCGATGTAAGGGATTTTTAAAATTTCGATTGCAGATGGTCTTAATGAAGGATTCTTGTTTAACATGCTGTAATGTTTAAAAAGAAAATTAGTTTTCAAATGAACTAAAATATAACTACAATTTTAAATTATTTCTGTGACAACATATTTATTTCCATACCTTTCCATGATGGCATTTAGTTCTTTTGGATATCTCTCAGGGAGAGAAGGTGTGTCACCTTCAACGATTTTTAAAACAATGGATAAGAAATTGGAGCCAGCAAATGCATGATTCATGCAGCACATCTCATATAAAATGCATGCCAGTGACCTGAAGACAAAGTCAAAGAATTTAAATAAGGAACAAATATCCTATTTTACATTTTTTCGTCATACAAAACCTCAGATGTGTTGGGGCACAGGCTGTGACGCACAAACGTACAATCAGTAGTTGACTTAAAAACTGCAGTTTCAAATTTTTTTTCCATTTAAATGTTTATTTAAAAAAAAGCGAAAGAATAAAGCACAAAAGTAAGTCTGAATGACAGCTTTTTTATCAAAGAATAAACAGACCAAGAGTTAATATGCTTGCACATAGTAAGGATTCTAAGTATTTGATCAATGTAAGGATTTTTTTTAAACTAGCCTCTAATAAATAAAATGCAGCTAAATATTATCTTCCTAAGGCACTTTGATGATTTTATATATGCAAAATATAATTTTAACAGCCTAACCTTCCCTCTAATGTGTATCCAAGCATTTTGAAAAGGAAATTGGCATTATTTATTATTCTCTGAATATAATCCATTTGCAAGTGGAGTGGAAGAGCAGCTACTTGAAGCTCACATTAAAATGTATAATTCTCCCATGGTGAGTATGAAACAGAATATTAAAATTCTAGATAAGTCCAACACTGATTTGGATTAACCATGCAAATCAATAACCTCTAAACCAGCAGGAAAATATTTTAAATAACTCTACATCATAAAAAAAAAACTGAAAGGGAAATTCCTGTCTGAACTTAGTATTAAGAAATAATGGCACTTCTCCTGAATAATGAATTATTTTTATCTTACGGACATCATGAATTATGTAACTGTCCAGGTTTTTCTTTTCATGTTAGTCACTTGAAAGATGAGAAATAAACTCGTGACTGACCTTGAGTAAGTTATATTTTATGTAACTTTTAACACTGTCCTTAATATAACAAAGGATAGACATAAATAAATACATTAATAATATCATTGAACTATTTTGTGGGTGCTCATCAAAATCTGCATTTGTAAGAAAATTCTGGATACATACACTGAGAATATTTCTGTTCCAGTAAATAATAACACTAAAAATTGCTAGCTGAGCAAATTGGTACTTTAGGGTTTACAAAGCACTTAACAGCATCGCAACAGTCCCCTCATAACTTCCCAGTGAAACACAGCCCATGTAATATTTTTCTCACTTTATAGATTAAAAATTGGCTCAGAAAAGTTAAATGATTTGACCAAGTTCACACAGGTAGTAAATGGTAAAAATGACTTTTGAATTAAGGCATTTATCTTTCCAAATTCTGCACTATTTCCATTTAAAAATGCCAGGAAGGAGGAGGAGATGAAAGTTCATGAAATCATCTAGAATACCAATATCAATGTAAATATTAAAAATAATGAAAATTATTTGAAAATCCAAGACTATTAAATGCCATCTGGTTAGATTTCTATACCCAGAAAAAATATTCCTTCAAATTAAGATGAAATAAAGATGTTTTTAGCCAAGCAAATACAGAGAATTCATTATCATCAGGAAAGCATTTCTTATATCCTAGACATAGATCTTTCTAACAGAAGAAAAATGATCTTGGACAAAAACTAGGAGTACAAGAAGAAATAAAGAGCACCAAAAAATAATTTTGTGAATATGCATAAATGAATATTAACTCTACAAAATAAAATTAACAATATCTGTGGCATTTAAAAATTATGTGGAATAAAAATTCATGACAAAAATAAGGCAAATGACATAAGACGGAAAATAGTCCAATTAAAAACCAAATTATCAGACTAGGAAAAAAGTGTGTATTCTGCTCACAAAACAAACTTTAAATATAGGAACACAGAAAGGTTGATAGAAAAACCATACAAACACCAAAATGGAAAAAACACTACTAAGATGGTGGATCAATAAAGCAATCAAACCACCAGGAACATAGAACAATTCTAAATCTGTATACACCCAATAGTGTGTGTGTGTGTGTGTGTGTGTGTGTGTGTGTGAAGCAAGAACTGACAGAATTAAAAAATCAATAAGGATAGAAAAAATCTACATGATGACAAAATTGACATAATTGACAAGCTGACGTAAATGCAACCAACAATAACAGAATTCAGTTTTTTTTTACAAAGGCCCATGGAACATTTACCAAAACTGACAATACACAGGACCATAAAGCAAGCCTCAACAGATTTTAAGGAATGAAATCTTCAAAGCCTAACCACAGTAAATTTACACTAGACATGAATAACAGAATGATAGAGAAAAAGAGAAAATTTAAAAACTATGAAATTTCCAACTGCTTGAAAGCTAAGAAATACACACCTAAATAATCCTTAAGTCAAAAAAAATTAGAAAACATTTTTAATGGAATGCCAGTAAAGATACATAATATCAATACATTGAATGTGGTTAAGGTGCTTATAGTAAATTTTAAAGTACTAAATGTATTTATTAGTAAAGAAAAACAGCTTAAAATTTATCATATAAGTCAACTTGAGAAGCTAAAAAAAACCCAGCAAATCACACCAAGGAAAATAAGGAAAATTTAAGAAAATAAATTTTAAAAGAGAAAAAATTAATGCAATAGAAATAAACAATAAAAACAAAATCAGTTAAGACTAATAAATTTAATAGAGCTCTAGCAAGGCTGATCAAGAAAATAAGAAAAAAAACCACAGATTAATAATAACACAAATAGAAAAAGGTACCACCACACTGTAGACTGCACAGATTTTAGAAAGTATTAAGATGACATTATAAACATGTTTTTTCCAATAACATTGACAAAATGGATAAAGTCAGCAGTCTTTTAAAAACACAACTTACTGACACGAGAAGAAAAAGTTAATCTAAATCATTTTTAACCTATTAAACCGAAATAATTTCTTATTTAAGATAATAAAACTCGAAGCAGCATTACCATTTGACCCAGCAGTTCCATTACTTGGTGTATGCTCAAGGAAATATAAATCATTCTACCGTAAAGACACATGCATGCATATGTTCATTGCAGCGCTATTCACAATAGCAAAGACATGGAATCAACCTCAATGCCCATCAACGGCAGACTGGATAAAGAAAATCTAGAACACATAAGCTACGGAATATTATGCAGCCATAAAAAAGAATGAGATCACATCCTTTGCAGCAACATGGATCAACAGGGAGGCAAACTAACACAAGAACAGAAAACCAAATACCGCATTTTCTCACTTATAAGGGGAAGCTAAACATTGACTACACGTGAACGCAAAGAAGGAAACAACAAACACTGGGGCCTACTTGAGGGTAGAAGGAGAGGAGGAGGTTGATGAACTCAAAAATACAAATAAAGAAGACAGTTGCTGTAACAAACTATAAACAAATAAAGGTTTAAGCACAAAAAATATAGTTAACAATAATTTATTATATATTTCAAAAGAGAAGATTTGGAATGTTCCCAATATAAGGAAATGATAAATGTTCGAGGCAATAAATATCTCAATAACCCAGATTTGATCATTATAAATTGTAAGTTTATATCAAAATATCACATGTGCCCCATAAACATATACAACTATGATGTATGCATAATAATTTTTAAAACCCTACATATTATGTTCTATGCTTAACACCCGGGTAATAACATAATCTGTACACCGAGCCCCTGTGACACATTACATACGTATATGTAACAAACCTGCACATGGACCCTTGAACCTAAAATAAAAGTTAAAAATAATAATTGAGATAGACAACAGAAGTATCCCCTTACCCCCTACCTCAAAAGTAAATATTATAAAGCAATCCTTATAAGGACACGAGTTATATTTTTGTATGCTTTGTTTTTGCCTAGCAATGTATTTTCAGCACACCAACAGAGCATTATGCTTACTGGTGAAATATTGAAAGTGCATTATTTTCTTCTGAGATTAGGAAGAAAATAAGAATGTCTACTACCATCACTTATATTCAACATTGTAATGAAGGTCCTGCCCAAAGCAATAACGCCAGAAAAAGTAAAATGAAAAAAAAAAAAATCTATGAAGATTAGTAAGATATGAGATTGTCATTAATCATGTCAACATGATTATATACATAAAAAATTCCAAAGTCTTGACAAACTGTTAGGATAAATGAGGGAACTATGCAAGACTCCTGAATATTAAACACTTCATTTCTATAAACTTACACAAAAACACACTTAAAGTGGCCCATGAAATACCAACCAAAATTCTAGCAGACTTTTTGGCAGGAACTGACAAACAGATTCTAAAATTTATATGGAGATACAAAGGGACACAAATAGCCACAGCAATTAAACAAGAACAAATTTGGAAGTTTTGCCTGACCAAATATCACGATTTATTATAAAGTTATATCACTTATAAAGTTATATTAGCTATGAGAGTGTGGTATCGGCAAAAAAGAAAAATACATATCAATGAAACCAAATACAGGTTTCATTGTATTTATGAGTGAATCTAAAAACCAGATTCACTCATATTTAATCACTTGATTAATGCAAAAATAAACTGCACTGCAAGGTAACAGGAAATACGGCTTTTTCAACAAATTATGCAGGGTAAATTGAATATTCATACAGAAAAAAATGTACTTGGATTCCTATCACAGATCATATAATCACATACACACACAAATCAATTAAGATAGATATTACTGTGAAAGAATCCAATTGAGTAGGCTTTTCGAAGAAAACAGAAGATAGAATAAATTGAGTAGGCTTTTAAAAGAAAACAGCTGGGCATGGTGGCTCATGCATATAATCCCAGCACTTTGGGAGGCCAAGGCAGGCAGATCACCTAAGGTCAGGAGTTCAAGACCAGCCTGGCCAACATGCCAAAACCCCATCTCTACTAAAAATACAAATATTAGCCAGGTATGGTGGCAGGCACCTGTAATCCCAGCTACTTGGGAGGCTGAGGCAGGAGAGTCGCTTGAACCTGAGAGGCAGAGGTTGTAGTGAGCCAAGATTGTGCCACTGCACTCCAGCCGGGGGGACAGAACGAGACTCTGTCTCAAAAAATCAAAAGAAAAGAAAACAGGAGAATATTTTATGATTTTGGAGTAGGCACAGATTTCTTAAACAAGACACAAAAGGCACTAACAATAAAGTTATGAACTTACAGACTTCATTAAAATTACAAACTTCTATTCATAAAAAGATGCCATTAGGAGAGTGAAAAGGAAGACACAGAGCATAAGAATATAGTTGCAATTCAAATATTCATCAAAGACTGGTCACCTAAATATGAATAAAATTAATTAAAACTTCCATAAATCAATAAGAAAAATGAGAGAATCCAATAGAAAAAAGCACAAAAGACTTGGACACGAAATGGCCAAAAGTAATGAAAAGATGCTCAACGTTTTTAGTCATCAGAAAAGTGCAAATTAAAACCATCGTGTACCACTACATACTACACACTCATCAGAATGGCTAAAAAGAAAAGGACAGACAATACCAAGTCAGTACTTGTTATACTATTAAAAACATTTTCCTTAGGAAAACAAGAGGGGCTATATATTACTAAAAAAAAAAAATTAAGTTGAACCAAACACTTTTACTTATGTAGGATATGAAAAGTATTTATGTTATGAACTGCCACAGTATACTTAGTTATTTCACCATAGAAGAATCTATAATTCAAACTTCAAGAATTGTCTTATACTTAGAGAATAGTAGAGTTGCAAGAGACTATACAGATTTGCTCATTTCAAACTCTGGTTTTACCTGTGAGAAAAACAAAGCTCAGAGAGAGGAAGTAATTTGCCCAGAAAGGTACCACGTCTGATCAGCTCATGTTGGTATTGGTATTAGTTCTCATCCAATACTTTTTCAAGTTTTATTCTCTTTTAAAAAGTTACATTGACCACATTCTGTTATATAACCTAATATACGCTTAATACTCTGAAAACTGAAAAAAAGAAATCAAATTTGCAAGTCCAAGTGGCAGAAGGCTAGCAATCACTCAGCACCTACACACTCTTATCTGATGATTTATGCTTGCTCCACATAGACTCAGGGTCTTCTTGAGGACTAGATTAGAAGCAGACAACCTCTCCTGGCCTGGGCATATCTGAAGGGCTGTATGGGAGCAATAACCCCCATCCAGAATATTTTCAGCTGTCTTAGAAGCAGCTCTTAGATTTTCTCCACCAATAATACAAGTGGTAACAACAATAAGGACAATAATAACTAAAATGATAGCTGGAATGTTAATAGTGTTTATTATGAGCCAAGCCCTCTTATATTTTCCTATTTTAACTCATTGACTTATCTTCACAACAATCCTAATGAGGTAGGAGCTATTATTATCATTTCCATTTTTCAGATGAGAAAACCACAAGACTAAATAAATTGTTCAAGGTTCCATACTGAGTAGGTCATAAAGCTAGGATTGTAGCCCAGGCTACCCAGCTCTAGAGACACAGACTACGTTATCCTGCCTCTGGATCTTACACCAATCAGAGCATTTTGGATCACAAAGGCCTCTCTTGAGTTGGAAATCATGGCTAGCCCTGATAGAGCCTTTTAGGCAGAGGCTGATTTCCCAAGGTAATTTCAGGATCTATACAGAACCATAATTCACTTTTAAAAATCACTGGGGCTTTAGACAACAAGCTATGCCGGGCGTCACACCAAGGCAAATACTGGGCACACAAACAATGAGACCTTCTGTGGGAAAAGGAAAGCAGACAAGTTTGGCTTTTATCTTTTCATCGGTTGGAAAAAAAGGGCTTAGTGGTCTATTAACAGTGAATTGATTACCAAGTCTGGTTTGATGGAGATGTAACTCCACATGAGACACATTTGATGAATTTATTAAGGTTATAAAAAGATGCGGTAGTCCAGGCACAGTGCCTCACATCTGTAATCCCAGTATTTTGGGAGGCTGTGGTGGGACAATGATTTGAGGCCAGGAGTTTAAGACCAAACTGGGCAACATAGCAAGACACAGTCCCTACAAAAAATAAAAATATATTAGCTGGGCATGGTGGTCCACACCTGTAGTCCTAGATACTCCAGAGGCTGGGGTGGGAGGATCACTGTAACCCAGGAGTTTGAGATTACAGTGAGCTATGATTGTGAGGGAATGTGTTCTCTTTCAAGGGTCCACAAGGGGGCATAGTTTTAAGGGCAAGAACGCCACAGCGCCATGCGCCCCTCCCATCTCTCTCCACTGGGGAGATTCAATCGTTTATGTTTAAATTTCAAGGGCTTGGGGAAGAAACGAAGAGTCAATCACCCCAGCAGAAGTTCTAAGGAACTCCTTTCACTGGCCAGAGGAACCTGGGGAGGTGGGAATTTCTCCCAGGATAAATTCCCCTGCTCGTTCACCCATGCCGGATTTCCAGCTCTCTGGAATCCCCTCCAACATGGTGGGAGCTCTCTTTCCCCTCCTAGATTTCCCTTCAGGGGTCCCCTTCCACCCATTGTGAAAGCTGTCTTTGGTCTCCTGGATTCCGTCTTTCTGGATTCTCTCACTCAGTATGAAGGAGTTTTCCTTCTCTGGTTTTCTCCCTCTGGGAACCCTTCTCACTAGGGGTGAGAGCAGCTTTTCCTTCTCTCATTCAGTGTGAGAGCTAGCTGTTTCTCTCTCTCTCCTCCTTTTTATCTCTCTACCTAAATAAATCACTTTTCTGCAACACTCTCAGAATGTGGTATCCATGGTCTCCTCTCTTATTCTTGAGAGCGTGATAGACCAAGAACCTGGAGAAACGTCCTCTCAGGGAAGCTCAGGGCTCCCCTGAACCCCTGAACCCCAACAATTGCACCACTGCACTCTGGCCTAGGCAACAGAGTGAGACCATCTCTAAAAATAAAAAAAAAGATACGCAATTATCTGGCTAAACAAACTATGGGACAATTAGATCTATAGGCTAACTCAGTAATCAATTAATTCTGAGATAAGCATACAGTGCAATTACCTGTTTTGCTTTTACGACTAATACTGGCTTGCACCCTAGCACATAGAGAAGACTTCGTTTATCAGCCAGTAACTTGTAGAAACGGACCTGCTACGGTGGTCCCAGTGCACCTACCTGAAGTGGTACCCCAATAACTGAAACTTGAAAAATCTGATTACAGAAACTACTCTGACACTCAAAGGTAAAAGATTTTGATTACCTACCATATGTATTTTTATTCTGGTGACAATATCTCTATGTACCTGTTTTTTTTTTTGTTTTGTTTTTTTGGTTTTTTTTTTCTAGTTTCCAACCAGACACTTCTACACAGGAATCATCTCAAACTCTTCACTTCCATCCTTGTAAAATAATTTTCTCTTATCTGACTCCCAGGTCTTAAATTGGCTGATACAAAAGCAGGTTGGGGGTGGGGAAGAGCTGAGGTAACAAGTGAGGTGTGTATTTTACTTAGAAGTCTATGATTTGCATTCCTTTCTTTTTCCAAAACACAGACAACTGTGAAGAGGAAGGAAATAAATCCCTGAGTGGGTGAATACAGGCAATAAAAAAGAAGGCTGGGATCAAGTGTCTGTGAAGCAAATTACCCCTGAACTTTATAAACTTGCCATCTGTCCTAGTTGAACCACCTGGCCAGAACTACTGAGAGAATTTCTGAAGCACAGGTTGATTGATAATAAACCACAAATGTAACTCAGACTTTGTCTTGTCTTAAGGTATCTAAATTTACCCTTCAGTATCTGCCAGACTCTGCAAATGGAGGCCTGCCCCAGAGCAATGCATGACTCTGGTTGGTTAGGAAGTTTTGTTGATCTTCTAAATAATGTTTTTATTTGATGTCATTGGGGAGCATCTTTATATATTTATCTAGAAAAGAGTAATCAGTTCAATCTATGGAAAGAGTAATAGAAATGTAATTCAAGAGTAGTGGGTTTTGCTTTACTGTGTATCACCCTAAATGAAAGTCTTTACTTAGGTAGAATTATTAATACAAATTCAGTCTAAATATAATGAAATGAAAATAAATATAATAAAAAACATTTGGACTGCTTGAACTAATAATACTTAAGAAAGGATATCATATGGTAATTGTGTACGAAGGACCTACTATGTATCTCAGAACCTCTATCAGTGTTTCCCAAACTTCAACATACATGCAAATCACTTAGGGTTTTTCTTAAAACGCTGATTCTGAGCATTTGGGGGGAAACAGTAGATACATCCGAAGCATAGTTTTTGGACCTTTCCCGAAGTCACATATAAAAAAAACAGAGCAGCTAGAGGACAAAACTCAAAACCCACAGATAATATTTATTAAAATAATAATTGATAATAAAGTCAGGTGGTAAGATGTCCCCTTGAACCTCGCAGTGCAAGTGAAGGAAGACAAACCACATAGCTACATGACTGGCACAGTATCAGCGTCTGCGTGAGAAGCAGCAGAGGGAAGCAAGGGAGTGGCCGAGGGACGTGAGAACAGAACCTCCAGCTGTCCACAGTGGCCGATCTAAGGACAGCAATTAAACCCAGCAGGAGTTCTGCCCCATCCAAAAGCAGGGTGAATCCCTAAGAGAAGGCCTAACGCAGCTGGAGTGAAATAGTTCAGGGCTGTCCAGAATAATTTATTCAACTCATGGAAATGTTCTTAGTTCTGCAAATAATAGCCACCAGCCACATTTGGCTTCTGAGCACTGAAAATGTGGCTAGTGTGACTGAGAAGCTGAATTTTTAAAAGAATATTTAAAAAGAAAAGTGAACTCATTTCTTTTATCATATCATTCTAATGTACCGTCATATTTTAGGGAAGACGACCCATAAAATTAGAGAAAAAACAAGGTTTGGGTGAATTTTCTCCTGTGCATACTGCTCTTTATAATTACTTCCCTCCACAACTGAACTCTACAATGTTTCAGTGAAGATTATCAAATGTCTCTCCTCTGCAGTAGTCCCACATCGTCCATATCATAAGAATGTGGCTAATGGAGGAAAAAGATCAAAACCAGTGAGAGAAGAGGACAAGGACAGGGTGACAGAAGAGAAAAACTGGCTAAAAGTGAAAGGTTCTTTGCATCGTCAGCTATTCTTGAGGTCAGTCATAGATTCCACGCAAACCATACGGCTTGGGGAAGGACGTGGATCGTGTTTGGACTTGGGGTAGGAAGGCGGGTTGGCAATAGAAACGATGATCAAAGCACCCTTACATGACCAACTGTGTTCACTCAGCCACTCCATTAAGACCCAATATGGCAACAGCCGGCATTGCTCATGGGGCATAAACTGCTTCTTACTTCGACTGAATGGCTGTGTTCCAGTGGCTTTCATCATTTTATATCATCTGCAGAGGCTCTTTTATAATGGACAGAACATTAAAAGTAGTAGAATGTGCCAGGTTAATAGAGAACCTACCTATCTACCTCCTTTAGTCTCCACCAACCTTCCCCCTCCTGTTAGTTTTCTGTGGTTCAGCTGGCATCATAGTAAGACTGACTCCCCTGGTAGATTGCTTGCTCTTTGCAAATGTTTTTTTCCCTTCCTCCATGGGGGGAATTGGCACAGGACATGCTCCAGCCAGTGGAATATGGGTAGATATGAAGTATGTCATAACTAACTGAGTGGAGGATCTAAAGGCAGGCACATGCTTTTTCTCTCTATCACTGTATTGTCCATGTTAGCTCAGAGCATAGCCTGTGTCCTGGAACTGGGAAAACCCTGATCAGACCAGGACTGCAACTTGGAGCAGAAACTCAGTTAATCTGCAGTCCTCATGTAATACGAAGAATAAACATATGAAGTAACTGAGATTTTTTGGAGTTCTTTGTTACTGCAGCAAAGCTGACTAATAATACATCATTCTCCTGCTTAACAGCCTTTAGCAGTTCTCACACTCCAAAACATAGAGGGCAAGTTTCTTATCATAATTTACACGGGTCATTCACCATCTGACCCCTGCCTACCTCTTCAGTCAAATCTACCAACATTCCCCTCCTTGCCACACAATACTTTGTCCTACAGCTAATCAGAAGACCCTGAGCTTTCTCATGCTTCTATGTCCTTTCATACCATTTCTCAGAGTCTTTCAAGAGTCAGAGAAGGTCCATGTCATTTGTAACTATTTTTAAGTTCCCAGCACATTTTGAAATAAATAAATACCATAATAAAGGCTGCAAAATTTGTGATGTATCTGAAATTTTGGCATTAAATAAATCAATACCTTTAACACATATTACCTCATTTGGAGATAACTTTAAACACATACATTTGAGGCCCTCGGTGAGTGAGAAGGCCCTGGCCAAAGGCTTCTTCCAGCCAGCCACTTTCTTTCCCTACACGGTTCCCTCCCTCCTATCCCAGTGAGCACCCCACACTTTTGATCATTGACACTGGGTCTTTTTACCTGAAATAGATTTGCCGAACTCTTCTCCATCTTTCCCCATCCTGAGCAGGAATCATGCACTCTCTAAGACTGTAGCCAATGCTCTCTGCCCCGATCCCCAGCTGTCAATCACTCCCCGCTTTATACATCAGAACATGTATTGCACCATAACAGTATAGAGCAATTTGTTTATATGTTTATCTTTCCCTTGAGGATAGAAACCTTCATGTCTTCACATCTCTTCCTTTCTGCAAATACCACCCTAGGGGCAAGAAGGAGTAAGGCTAAAGGTATGAGATATTCTGGGACACTGGCATTCTGAGGTAGGAGGAGAAGCCCTAATTTACAAATTTCCACGGTAGAAATACCATGTTGTTTTCAATGTGACATCACTCAACACTGACTTGAGAAGACATGCGGATAATTGGGTTTTAGGAGCTGGTATGAGCTCCAGCACACCTCTGAATCATGGGAGTGACAGATGAGGCTGGAGTCAGATGGTCCAGTACTGGGGCTGACGTTGAGGTGGGATTTAGGGGAAAGCAGGTAAAGTCAACAGGAGGGAAAGAAGAGCTCCGAGGCACATGGAAAAGTTGCTGGTCTGGAAGTTCTCAGCTGTGGTCCAGGTTCTTAGGTTTTACCCATCAAACAGACCAGCAAGTAGAGTGCCAGATTGCTTTCCTGGCACAAGCCACTTCTCTTAAGCAATTTATTGAGTCTTTGGACATGAAGAAAAGGCACACTGCCAGCTTGTCATATGGAGGCCTAGATTAGAAGCTACTTCTCAACTCCTGCTTGCTGTCCTCCTGATAAGTCCTGCTCCAGTCACCACTGCTGCATAAAAACACACCGCAAACCTAAGTGCCTTAAAACAACAGTAATCAGTTGTTTTGATCACAAATCTTTTTGGTCAGAGATTGATAGGCAAGCCTTGAATATGCTCCACACAGCACCTGCTAGTGATGCTCAACTGAGGCTTAAGGATCCACTTCCAAGATGGCTCACGCACATGACTGGCCAGTTGGTGCTTGCTATCAGCTGGAAGCTCAGTGGGACTAAAGACCAAAGGCCTTGGTTCCTCTCAATGTGGCCCTCTCCACGTTGGCCTCTCAAGGTATCACTCAGGCTTCCTCACAGCGGGGTAGTTGGGTTCCAAGAGCAAAAATCTCAAGAGAACCAAGCAAAAGCTATGTTGTATTTATTACCTAGATTCAGAAGTCACATAGCATCAATTTTGCCATAATCACAGGCTTACCCAAATTAAAGGTGAGGGAACACAGGCCCCACCTCTCAATAAGAGTGTGTCAACATCACATTAGAAAACGAACATGTGAGAAGTGATATGTTATAATGGCCATTTCTGGAAAAGACATTCCTGGAAAATACAATCTGCCACATGCCCCTATGGATCATGGGACATTTTATCTTATGCTTCCATCCAAAGAGTTTCTTTGCTCAGAAAACCAGGCCCTGCCCAGGCTCTCAGGGCCACACTCTTTCCTCGCCTGAGATGCTCCTTGCTACAAAGTGCCCAATCCCGGAATTTGAAAGATTCAATCACAATATGACTTCCTATAGAAAGTCTAGTCTCGACTAGGGATTCCAAGACTTAAATTTAAAAAGCAACTTACACAATGAAGTGTGGTGATGAGATTTAACACTTGCCAAATAAATTTGCATGTTTGAAATAAGAAGTTGTTAACACAAGTAAATTTTTCTTTAGTAAGAGGAATGAAAGAAATTTCTGAGCTAACCCTCCCTCTCCAACTCTCCCACAGAATTAACAAAACAAGGGTATATAAATTTGCCACATCGTTTATCAAAGTGGGGGAAAGGGGCCGGGCGCGGTGGCTCAAGCCTGTAATCCCAGCACTTTGGGAGGCCAAGGCGGGTGGATCACAAGGTCAAGAGATCGAGACCAACCTGGTCAACATGGTGAAACCCCGTCTCTACTAAACATACAAAAAATTAGCTGGGCATGGTGGCACGTGCCTGTAATCCCAGCTCAGGAGGCTGAGGCAGGAGAATTGCCTGAGCCCAGGAGGCGGAGGTTGCGGTGAGCCGAGATCGCGCCGTTGCACTCCAGCCTGGGTAACAAGAGCGAAACTCCGTCTCAGAAAACAAAACAAAACAAAACAAAACAAAGTGGGGGAAAGGGAAAAAATCTCATCCCAACAGTAAAGCTTTGGGGAGAGCACTTCCGGGGTGGCAGTGGGTACAGCTCGGCAGACCTGCTCCCCAGAAAAACAACCATAACTCATCAAAATTACTTTTTAATAAATTACAGTTATTTAAAGAATCCGAAAATCATCTTAAGAGCATACAGGAAATGAAGAAACATTTATTTGGGCGATCTACTAATCACGATAAAAACAAAAGTCTTTGGCACTTGAGCCATGACCCGCTATTTTCCTCCCCTCCCCTGAGTATGACAGAAGCTTCAGTATGAGCAGGTGCGACCAAGACATCTAGGCTTCCTGTCCCGCCAGCTCCTAGGCAGGGGCTAGGGTATCTTTCCACAAGGAGCAAGCTTCCAGTGTTTCTCATTTCCATGAAAATGAGAGGCTAACCACCAGGTGAATGCAGCCAAGATATTGGGGGCTTCCTTCCTTTACCCAGTCCCTACTCATAGTATGGAGGTTATTCCAGGAATAGCAGGCAGAGACTCCTGGGACTCTGATCACCTTCTCCCCAGCTCACATATAAGGTGAAATCAAGAAGACCAGAGACTCGTGCCCTTCCCAGTGCCCTGCTCATAAGCAGGAATGTCTCTGAGAAAACTGAAGATACTATCAAATACAGGACATCAGTAGAAAAATTACATTACCAAATGGGATGAAAAGTACAATAACAGAAATGAAAAATTTCTTAGGGGTATAAACAACATATTTGAACTGACAGAAAAAGAGAATACATCAACTTGAAGAGAGATGGATAGAGATTATGCAATCTGAAGAAAAGAGAAAAATGAATAAAGAAAAATAAACAGTGCTTCAGGGAAGTGTGAGACACCATTAAGCACAATATACCAATACAGCCTCCTATCCAGGAGAGGAGAAAAGGAAAGAAAAAAAATTCAAAAAAATAATGACTGAAAACCCTCCAAATTTTATGAAATATATTCCGTTACACATCCAAGAATATCAACTAACTCCAAGTCAGAAAAATGCAAATTCACATCCAGATACTTCTTAGTAAAAACACGGAAAGACAGAGAAAATGTTCAAAGAAAGCAGTAAGACCTTGGCTGAATAAATTGTGTCCAAGTGCAGAATATTTGCAAACATTTACATGGTAGTGAAAAAAGCAGGTTATAAAATTGTATATGGTTTTTCCGAAATAACAAATGGACTTAAGTATATAAAGCATTTAGCACATTAACTGTCGATTAATCACAAAGTAAGCACTCCAAAGACGGTAGCTATTTCTGGTTCAGTTGCTGCTAGTATGTTTATTTTCATCACTATCAACTTTTTAAAAATCTTTTTAATTTTTGTGGGTACACAGTATATATATTATATGTATCAGTTATATAAGATATTTTGATACAGGCATGCAAGGCATAATAATCAACTCAGGGTAAATTGGGTATCCATCCCCTCAAGCATTTATCCTTTATGTTACAAACAATCCAATTACATTCTTTTAGTTATTTTAAATGTACAATTAAATTATTATTTACTATAGTCACCATGTTGTGTTAGCAAATACTAGATCTTATTCATTCTTTCTAATCATTTTTTTGTACCCATAACCATTCTAATGTCCCTCTTCCCAAACTCTGCTACCATTCCCAGCCTCTGGTAACCACACTTTTACTGCCTATCTCTATTAGATCAATTGTTTTAATTTTTAGCTCCTGCAAATAAGTGAGACCATGTGAAGTTTCTCTTTCTGTACCTGGTTTATTTCATTTAACACAATGCCCATCAATTCCATCCATATTGCTGCAAATGATAGAATCCCATTTTTTATGACTGAATACTACTCCATTGTGTAGGTGTATCACATTTTCTTTATCCATTCATCTGATGATGGGCACTTAGGTTGCTTCCAAATTTTGGCTATTGAGAAGAATGCTGCAATAAACATGGGACTGCAGATATCTCTCCGATATACTGATTTCCTTTCTTTTGGGCATATACCTAGTAGTGGGTTTGCTGGATTGTATGGCAGCTATATTTGTAGTTTTTTTTTGAGAAACCTCCAACCTGTTCTCCATAGTGGTTGTAACAATTTACATTCTCACAACAGTATGTGAGGCTTAACTTTTCTCATATCCTTGCCAGCATTTGTTATTGCCAGTCTTTTGCATAAAAGCATTTTAACTGTGATGAGAAAATATTGCAGTTTTGATTTGCATTTCTCTGATGATCAATAATGTTGAGCACTTTTCATATATCTGCTTCCCATTAGTTTGTCTTCTTTTGAGAAATGTCTATCCAGATCTTTTGCCCATTTTTTAATCCAATTATTAGATGTTTTCCCCATAGAGTTGTTTGAGCTCCTGATATATTCTAGTTGTTAATCTGTTGTCAGATGGGTAGTTTGAAAATATTTTCTTCCTTCCATTTTGTGGACTGTCTCTTTAATGTCTTGTTTCCTTTGCTGTGCAGAGCCTTTTTCACTTGATCTAATTCCATTTGTCTATTTTTGCTTTGGTTACCTGTGCTTTGGGGGTACTATTCAAGAAAGCTTTGCTGACTCCAATATCCTAGAAAGTTTCCTCAATGGTTTCTTGTAGTACTTTCATAGTTTGAGGTCTTAGATTTAAGTCTTTAATGCACTTTGATTTGACTTTTGTATACAACAAGAGATAGGGGTCTAGTTCCATTCTTCTATATATAGATATCCAGTTTTCCTGACACCACTTTTTGAAGAGACTGTCCTTTCCCCAGTGTATGTTCTTGGCACCTTTGTGAAAAATGAGTTCATTGTCGATAGATGATTTCTGGGTTCTCTATTCTGTTCCACTGATCTATACATCTGTTATGCCAGTACCACCTCGTTTTGGTTACAATAGCTTTGCAGTATAATGTGAAGTCAGATAATTTAATTTCTCCAGTTTTGTGCTTTTTGCATACCATAGCTTTGGCTATTCTGGGTCTTTTGTGGTTCCATATACATTTTAGAATTTTTTTTTCTATTTTTGTGAAGAATGTCATTGGCATTTTGATAGGAATTGCATAGAATCCATAAATTGCCTTGAGTGATATGGATATTTTAACAATATCAATTATTTCAATCCATGAACATGGAATATCTTTCCACTTTTTGTATGTTCTCTTCCATTTCTTCAATCAATGTTTTATACTTTCCATTGTACAGATACTTCACATCTTCAGTTAATTCCTAAGTGTTTTATTTTATTTATAGCTTTGTAAATGAGATTACTTTCTTGATTTCTTTTTCAGATTGTTTACTGTTAACATATAGAAATGCTACTAATTTTTGTATGCTGATTTTGTATCCTGCAACTTTACTGAATTTATCAGTTCTGGTAGTTTCTCAGTGGAGTCTTTAGGTTTTTCCCAAACATCAGATCATTATCATCTGCAAACAAGGATAATTTAACTTTCTTTCCAATTTGGATATCCTTTCTTTATTTTTTCTGATTGCTCTAGCTAGAACTTTCAATCCCATGTTGAATAACAGTAGTAAAAGTGGGCATCCTTGTCATTTTCCAGACGTTAGAGGAAAGGCTTTCAATCTTTCCTTATTCGGTATGATACTAGCTATGGTTTTTATTATGTTGAGATCTGTTCCTTTTATACCAGATTTTTAGGGTTTTTGTCTTGAGGGAATGTTAAATGTTACCAAATGATTTTCAACATCAAGTAAAATGATCATACGGCTTTTGTCCATCATTCTATTATGATGTATCACATCGATTTGCATATGTTGAATCACCCCTGCATCTCTAGGATAAACCCTACTTGGTCATGATGAATGATCTTTTAATGTGTTATTGAATTCAGTTGGTGGCATTTTGTGAATTTTTGCATTAAAATTCATCTGAGATATTGGGCTACAGTTTTCTCATTTTTATGTATCTTTGTGTAGTTTTGGTATCAGGGTAATACTGGCCTTATAGAATGAGTTTTGAAGTATTTCCTTCTCCTCTTGAGTAAAATTGGTATTAGTTTTTTAAATGTCTGGTAGAGTTCAGCAGTAAAACCATTGGGTCCTGGGCTTTTCTTTGCTCGGAGACTCTTTATTACAGCTTCAATCTCATTACTTGTTATTGATCTGCTCAGGTTTTAGATTTCTTCATGGTTCATTATTGGTAGTTTGTATGTGTCTAGCAATTTATCCATTTCCTTTAGATTTTTCTATTTATTGCTATATAAATATTCATAGTAGCCACTAATGCTCCTTTGAATTTCTGTGGTATCAGTTGTAATGTCTCCTTTTTTAAATCTGATTTTATTTATTTGGGTCTTCTCCATTTTTTTCTTCACTAATCTGGGTAAGGATTGTTAATTTTACTTATCTTTTCTAAAAACCAATTTTTTTGTTTTGTTGATCCTCTATTGTTTTCTTCCTTTCAACTTCATTTATTTCTGCTCTGATCTTGATTATTTTTCTCCTACCAAATTTGGGTTTCATTTGTTCTTGCTTTTCTAGTTCTTTAAGATGCATCATTAGGTTATTTAACTGAAGCTTTTCTCCCTTTCTAATGTAGGTGCTTGCCGCTAAAAACTTTCTTCTTAGTATTGCTTTTGCTATATTCCACAGGTTTTGCTATGTTGTGCTTCCATTATAATTTGTTTCAAAAAGCTTGCAATTTCCTTCTTAATCTCTTCATTTACTAACTGATTATTCAGGAGCAAATTGTTTAATTTCCATGTGTTTGTATACTTTCCAAAATTTCCAAAATTATGGATTTCTAGTTTTATTCCATTGTTGTCAGAGAAGATGCTTGATAATATTTCAATTTTTTAAATATTTTAAGACTTGTTTTATGACCTAACAATCACAAAATAATCTATGTGCTGAGGAAAAGAATGTGTATTCTGCAGCCACTGGATGAAATGTTCTGTAAATATCTATTAGGTCTATTTGTTGTACAGTGCAGAGTAAGTTTGATATTTATTTTCTGTCCAGAAGATCGCTTCAGTACTGAAAGTAGAGTATTGATATCTCCTGATACTATTGTATTGGGGTCTATATCTCTAATAATATTTACCTTATATTTCTGGATACTCTAGTGTTTGGTGTATATATATTTAAAATTGTTACAGCCTCTTGATGAATTAGTCCTGTATCATTATATAAGAACCTTCCTTGTCTCTTATCATTGTCTTGAAATTTTATAGCTTTTGTCTTGCAATCTTTGTCTTATATAAGTATAGCTACTCCTGATCTTTTCCGGTTTCTATTTGCATGAAATAGCTTTTTTCATCCCTTTGTTTTTAATCTATGTGTATCTTTATAAGTGAAGTGTGTTTCTTATAGGCAAGAGATCACTGAGCTTTGCTTTTTCAATCCACTCACCCACTCTATGTCCTTTGATTGGAGAGTTTAGTCCATTTACATTTAAAGTTATAAGTAAGGACTTATTCCTGTCATTTTTCTATTTGTTTTCTGGTTGTTTTGTGGTGTTCTCTTCCTTTTTTCCTTCCTTCCTGTCCTTCTTTTAGTGAAGGTGATTTTTTTTTCCTCTGGTGGTATGATTTAATTTCTTGCTTTCTATTTTTTGTGTATCCATTGTATGTTTTTTAATTTGAAGTTACCATAAGGTTTGAAAATACTATCTTTTACCTCATTATTTTAAGCCAACAACTTAGCACTGCTTACATAAACAAACAGAAAAAGAAAACTTACATAAACTCTACACTTTGTCCCCCTGGATTTTAACTTTCCCTTGTTTCTATTTATATCTTACTGTACTGTGTCTTAAAAATTTGTTATGACTATTTTTATTTGGTTCCTCTTTTAGTTTTCTACTTAAGATAAAAGTAGACTACACACTATAGTTACAGTGCTATACTATTCTTTGTTTTTCTGTATACTTATTATTACCAGTTAGTTTTATATCTTCAGATGATTTCTTATTGGTCATTAACATCTTTTTCTTTCTGACTGAAGTATTTAATCAGTAGTCAAGTGGTCACTAACATCTTTTTCTTTCTGACTGAAGTATTTAGTCAGTAGTCAAGTGTTAAATGGCTTTAGCATTTATTGTAGGACATGTCTAGTATTGCTGAAATCCCTCAGCTTTTATTTGTCTGGGGAAGTCTTTACTGATCCTTCATACTTGAAGCATATTTTCACCAGATACACTATTCTAGGATAACACTTTTTTCCTTTGATACTTTACGTATGTCATTCCACTCTCTCCTGGGCTATAAGGTTTCCAACAAGAAGTCTACTGCTATATGTATTAGAGCTCCATTGCATGCTATTTGTTTCTTTTCTCTTACTGCTTTTGGGGTCTTTTCCTTATCCTTGAAAGTGATTATTTAATGCCTTGAGGTAGTCTTCTTTGAGTTAAATTTGCTTGGTCTTCTATAAACTTCTTATAATTATATATTGGTATCTTTTTCTAGATTCAGGAAGTTCTCTGTTGTTATTCCTTGTAATAAACTTCTTACTCCTGTTTCTTTCTCCACTTCCTCTTTAAGGCCAGTAACTCTTACACTTGCCTTTTGAGGCTATTTTTCAGATCTTGTAGGTGTACTTCATTCTTTTTTATTCTTTTTTCTCTTATAACCTGACTGAGTATTTTCCAATATCCTGTCTTCAAGCTTACTAATTCTTTCTTCTACTTGATCAGTCCTGCTAGACTCTGATGCATTCTCCAGTATGTCAGTTGGATTTCTCAAGTCTAAAACTTCTGCTTAATTCTTTTTAATTATTTCACTCTTTATTAAATTTATCTGAGAGAATTCTGAATTCCTTTTCTGTGATATCTTGAATTTTATTGAATTTCCTCCAAACAGTTATTTTGAATTCTCTGTCTGAAAGGTTGCTTATCTTCTCCAGGATTGGTCTCTAGTGCCTTATTTAGTTTGTTAGGTAAAGTCATGTTTTTCTGGTTGGTCTTGACACTTGTGAATGTTCATCAAGAGTTAGGTATTTATTGTAGTATTTCACAATCTGGGCTTGTTTGTACCCATCCTCCCTGGAAAGGCTTTCCAGGTATTTAAAAATACTTGGGTGTTATGATCTAAGCTATGCCTGCATTGGGGCCACCCCAAGCCCAGTAACACTGTAGTTCTTACAGACTTGTAGAGGTACCTCCTTGGTGGTCATAGATAAGATGCAGAATAATTCTTTGGATTATCAGGCAAAGACTCTTGTTCTCTTCCCTTACTTTCTCCCAAACAAATGGAGTCTCTCTGTATTGAGTTGCCTGAAACTGGGGATGGGGTGACATAAGCACTCCTTTGGTCACCACTACTGGGACTGCACTGGTTCAGACCGGAAGCCAGCACAGCACCAGGTCTCACCCAAGGCCCCATGTAACCACTTCCTATTACCTATGTTTGCTCAAGGCCCTGGAGCTCTGCAATCAGCAGATGATGAAGCCAGCCAGGTTTGTGTCCTTTCCTTGAGGGGTATGAGTTTCCTAGGTCCCAGGCAGATCCAGAGATGCTCTCCCAAAGCCAGGGACAGGAGTTAGAAACCTTAGAAATCTGCATGGTGTTCTATTCTACTGTGGCTGTGCTGGCACTCAAACCATATGGCACAGTCCTTCTTACTCTTCCCTTTCCCTTTCTATGTGCAGAGGAGCTTCACCCCATGGCCACCACCACTACAGGGAATACTCTCAGGCTACCACTGATGCTCAAGGACTCCTCCTTCAGCTTGTGGTGAATACCGCCAGGTCTGGAACTCACCCCTCAGGGCAGTGGGCTTCCCTCTGGACCACGGAAGGTCCAGAAATGCTATCCAAGAGCTAAGGCACAGAATCAGGGACCCCAAGATCTCACTTGCTCCTCTACACCACTGTGGCTGAGCTGGAACCTGAGTTTTGGTTTCTATGAAGGTGATCCCTTTGTGTAGACAGTTGTAAAACTTGGTCTTCCTCAAAGAATAAATGCTTGAGGGGAAGGATGCCACATTTTCCATGATGTGGTTATTATGAATTGCATGCCTATATCAAAACATCTCATGTACCCCAAAAATATATACACCTACTGTATACCCACAAAATGTAAATTTTTTAAACCTGGTGTTCCTAGGGAGGGGCATGATCAATGGGGCCCTTATTCACCCATCTTGCACTGCACTCCTCCATCAATAGCAATTTAGCAAGGATTTATTAGCTATGTTATGAGCCCTTTTAAAATTCATCAGGCCAAATTAGCACTATCTACAGAGATTGTAGCAAACATTTCATGCTGGTCATTGAAAAAATATATAAATGCTCAAAGATACTTCACCTGACCGAAATGTTTTCTCACCTAAGCTTCTATTGGATGATAATACTGACACCAGTGCTTTTTCCCTGGGAAAGTACTCCCTGGTCAACAGTTTGCTTTGAACCCATGTAAGAACTTCCTAGGTCAGGGGCAAGTGAAAAAAAAAAAAAAAAAAAGAATTCTTTTCCTCCAGAGTTTTCTTTACCAAGAGGCAGCCAATGAAGCTGTTGGCTTCCAGCTACTAGATAAACCCATTTTAGTTTCAGGAAATGCTGCCAAGTTGTACTGTATTTCTCCAAAAAGTAGGCTGTTGTCTCCACCCCTCCCCTGTCCACCCTGGAAAGGTTCTGTGAGGATACTTTCTTGGTCCTGGCAGGTCAGGCAGGTGCTGGTTCTCCTGTTTTCTTCTACCCGTAGCGAATCCTTGTCTGACATTGCTGCCCCAAGATCACTAAAGCTTAAGTCCAGTGTTGGACATTAACTAGATTCCTTCTCTGTCCCCTACTCAACCTACCTCCACCCCACATCAGAAAAACTCTGAGAGCGTCACAGAACACTCTGATGATGCCAATATTCCTACCACTGTTACCTTTACTTAAATTGCCCAAAAAATATGGGGCTACAAGATGAAAGAGCTATCTCATTGGCTTCTCATAACAAAATAAATAAGGCCAACAGTGAAATTTTTGTTTTCTTTCTGTTTAATTGTAGTACCATTATTCAAATAATATTGTCCTTTATTTGTTTCTCCTACCAAAATAATATACTCTAACTATTCACAGTTTAAATCAATTTAATAAGCTGGCCTAGGAACCCAACTCATATTTGTATTCCTCCTGTGGGTATAAAAGTATTCAACAATTGCTTATACAATCAGCTGTGATCAAAGCATTGTCCTCAGCAAACCTAATTATCCTAACTTTGCAAATAACTTTATAAACTTTTGGAACCTAAACCACTTTCAAGAAAAGGACTTCCTGTATTGAATGCTATAAATAAATTAAGCCAGAAAAGTTTAATAGATTGTAGAATGAAGATAATGTTATGTATGGGCAAACATTAACAGATGAAAACATAATCAGTATTAGGCCAATTCTCCTTTAAGCATTATAAATATATGTACAGCTAGTAGTGCTAAAACAAAACACCTGTCAATTATTCACAAGTGTTTCCAATCCTAAACAAAAAAATTCACAATAAACAGATGCTACACACTAAGATTCACAGACAGGTTCTCAACCTCATTCAATCTAATTTTTCTACGAGTGTCTTTGAAAAATTACTCCTCACACATACGTATCTGCCACTATAATTAATAGTTTTCTCTTATTATTTCTATTTTAGGTTTGGCAATAGAAATTTCATTACCAGATAAGCCCATTTTGATTCTGATACAACTAGGGTAATTACTACATCCACAATAAGGTGTTTATTAGGGGTCAGGATGATGATGAATCCTAAGCTTGTACTTGCTGAAAAGCAAATCTCAGCAAGGAGAGCTAACCTAATGCTCAGAGAAACACATTAAACTCCTGCATGTGTTTATTTTGGAGGTTTTGGCTGGTTTTTTTTTGTTTTGTTTTTTCTTGAGTCAGACATTTTTGTAATCCTAAAATACAGCAATACTGTCTGATATCCCATAATTGTATATGTAATAGTAGTAGCAATTTTTAAAAAAGAAATAACACTGACATAACTGAGACGAACACTCTTTCCTCTCCTCTCCGTGGGTTCTGTTGCCTCCATTTCCCAGGAGGTAGTTATCTGATCTGGCAGGCAGATATAGATGCCTGTCAAAAGGATCCAGGTTTGTTACATATAATACCCAAAACTTAAATGATAGGCTTTGTAAATTAACTTACTCTTAAATCAAATGACATAACATCTTCCTGAGATACCATGTAACCTTGAACTATAAAGAAATATATTTGAATCTATTTTAAAATGTCTATAATATTAATTTTAAAAATTAAATGTAAAGAGATATATAGGTACATAATTGAAATTCAATCTGAAGCAAAGCCCAAAATAGATTTCTCAAAATAGAGAAAGGGATTCCAGAAGAAGCAAGATTTCTCCTGATAGGTAGGAATCCTATCACTTTTGCTTTATACCCTAAGGGATATTACAGTCTTGGGCAAATAGTAGATGCTCAATAAAGCAAAATTTAAAGGAACTCATTAGTTATTCCTCTAAACATACCTTTGTGATGTTTGGTTTTGTTTGGTTTGGTTTTTCTTTTCCTTTTGGATGTGGTAGTTAAGGGGGTTAGGAGGAAAGAAGAGGGAGGATGACAGGTAAATTGGAAAAGACCTTCAGGGCGGAATTAAGCCAATGATGAAAAAACCCAGTGAATAACATAGAAATGAACAATTCTAAGACTGAATTGAAAGGACAAGATTCACGGGGAATTGCCATAGCCAGACCTAATCTTGACAATGTTCTCTCCCATTTGGTAGGCATGAGAACAAAGAACAGATAATGACCCTCGTGAAAATCCTAAGCCATACCCACTGTTGTAGTTCACTTTTCCCTAACCAGAGAAAATGTAATTTTCTACTTTGTCTTCTTTAGAAGAATGAAGTGAACACATCTTTCCACTGCTTGTCTTTGTTTGTTTGTTTTTTGAGACAAGAGTTTCATTCATGTTGCCCAGGCTGGAGTGCAATGGCATGATCTTGGCTCACTGCAACTCTGCCTCCTGGGTTCAAGTGATTCTCCTGCCTCGGCCTCCCGAGCAGCTGGGACTACAGGTGTGTGCCACCATGCCCAGCTAATTTTTGTATTTTTTTTAGTAGAGACGGGGTTTCACCATGTTGACCAGTGTGGTCTCGATCTCTTGACCTCATGATCTGCCCACCACAGCCTCCCAAAGTGTTGTGATTACAGGTGTGAGCTACCGTGCCCAGCCTACACTGCTTGCCTTTGAAAGCTCAGAATTATTTATGTTGATTTGCATATAATAATTATTTACTTAATTAACAAGCCCTCAGCTAGATTGTTCTTTCAACACTGAACAAGCAGAAAATTATATAATAAGATTCCTCTTCAAAGGAAAAGAAATAGGTTCTGTCGCTTACACTAGGACATACTGAGCACAATTTTCCACATGGCTTACGCAGTGAAATTTCACCTGATTCCCTAACAAGCAAGGAGAAATTCCTCTGAAATAAGAGCTCAGAGAAACTGAGACATCTCAGATCATTTATCACTGAAAATCTAGAAATTTTAAAAGTTTATCCTTAAAGCCAATATCTCTAGTAAAATTCTTAAAAGTAACAAAAAAAAAAACCACAAAACATAGAAACGCTGTACATTCTCCACAGAGATTGAAGTTAACCTTAAAATAGAATAAGCACAGTATTTAGGGTTACAAATACTTTAATAGGTTAACAGAAATATATTAAAATTTAATGCTTATGGTACCTTAAGAACTTTCCCTTATAATTCAAGAACTAAAAATCCAAAACCAACCAATTAATCAATGAATAAAGAGAATTTTTGAAACTAGTTTAGTGAAGTATAACAAGTTCTAAATACAAAAGACCTTCTTTTACTCTGGTCACAGAATGATTCATGTCAAAGGGATAAAGGAAATGTATAGAGTAAGTAAGTGAGCTGAAAGACAAAATGTACCATTCTTTCAAGGCAGCAGATGAAGGATCTAGCCCACAACCCACTCACCAGATGTCTGACTTTGTGTCATAGCCTTGGTGTTTCAGAGCCTCAGGACTCATATAATGGGGAGTTCCAGTTAAAGTTGTGGCCAGGTCACAGGATCCCATTAGGAGTCGAGAAACTCCAAAATCTCCTAGAAATAATAATTAATTCTTGTGAATACTTTAAGCCAACAAAAAATTAGCCCTAGAAATTAACAACTGAATGAGTGCCTAATGTGACCATTTTATTATGCAATGGTTTATATCATTTTAACAGGAAAGAAAAGTCATATATCTTAAATTATACAATGCTGGTAAATAGCTTTAAAACATAAGCTTTATAGGAGAAGGAAGACTTGAGCCAGAAAAGTGAATTATGTAAGCTAAAATTCTTTATTTCTGAAATTATGGGAAACTAGACAACTTGATATAAAAAGCTGTTTCAAGTCTGAATAATGGCAAACAGAATGCTTCTGGAAAAACTGAATAAGATGATATACAATTTCACCTGAGGGGAGAAGAATTTGTTCTTAAATTTACAATAAAGGAGAGTTTAAAGAAAAGATCTGAGACTATTCAAGAACACGACTATAAAAATTTGAATCTATTGGCTTCTTTACGCCTGCCTAACTAGTTGCATGCTTTTATTACTTCCTTCCTTCCCCGTGAACACCCTGCATGATGATTAGATGATCTAGTAGCTGTTATAAGGAGAGGTACAGTTCTGAAGTACTAAAGGTTAATAAAGCCATTATATCAACATTTTAATTATCTATAACTGCTTATTGCTTGTGATGAAATAATATAAATAAGAAACCTGTAATAATTAATCAAACCAGTAAATGATTCTAAAAACTTGTGAAGTACTTGGCATGAAGCAGGGAACTCAAAGTATATTTGAAAAGCTATCAAATATGTAGTAAATTTGTATATTTCCATTTATATCAGATACTGAGAAACAAAATAATTAGGTTTTGTTGGGCCCATCAGGTAAGAAACCTAAGAATTTAGTGTCTGTTTCACCAGCAGCATGCATGCTTAAAATATTGAGGAATTTAAATAAACCAGTGATTACTCTAACACTTCCGTGTACCATTTATTTCAATTTGAGATGACAAAATCTAAAATATGCACATTTTAAAAAATCTTACCAATTTTAAGTAGATTATTTTTCAGAAATACATTCTTTGATTTTAAGTCTCGATGAAGTATCCTCCTACAAAAGGGAAAAAAATAGACAACTTCAGGCAGTATATAACATTTATAAATCTGTATGTAAATAACATTGTTGCATATAATTTACACATAAATATATACACCCATAGATACATCTTTCAATGTTTAACAGCTACAAAGTCACAACACTTTCCATTTTCCCTGAGGAAACAGAAGTTTTAAAATAAAGATTTTAAAGGGCAGGGAACATGTAGTTAGAAGAAGAGTGATATGCTTTCAACTATTTCAATAGGCCATATTTTATTATGTTTTTGTAAAATAATCTACACAGTATTATATCCAGTAACCATTTCCTCAATTGATAGACCAGTTTGTAATCTATTACAGGTATTGATCGACTTATGACCTATGCAACTTACAATCATTCAACTTTACAACCACAATCACTAGCCACGACTGCTCCCCGTCTGTTTGAAGAGTTGCTAGACAAAGAATACGGAGAACTTACAAATGAAGAGCTAATCGAACTGGAAGAAGAAAGAGTGGTGGAAGAAGAAAGAAGAGAAGCAGAGAAAGAAGAGGAGGAGCCAGAAAGAAAGTTCATCACTAAGGGATTATCAGACGGTTTAGCTTTACTGAATGAACTTCTTATACATTTCGAACAATGGACCCAAACATCGAACGATTTGCAAGGATTGAACGGATGGTGCATGATGTGTTTCATTCGTATCGTGAAATTTATGAAGAAAAAAAGAAACATACAATTCAGACAAAGCTCACCATGTTTATGAAAAAACCAACTCCGGTAACCCCAACTGCTGCCTCAGATGACGACATCAGCGATCCGCAGCCAAGCACCAGTGGCCAATAAAATGTTTTGTTCATGTTTATATATTTTGATATGTTTTGCAATTGGGAAAATGTTTCCTATGGTATTTTTTACACCTGTATTTTGTATTTTTGTATGCATCTGTACTTTGTAATTTTGTATGTTTTGCAAATATTAAACCAGTTGTACTGGTAATGCAGTGTTTTACTTAAACCTGACGAATGTAAAAATAAGAAACAAAATGGTGTAGAGATGATACAAATGGCATAAAATGAACAAAGAAAATTATGATATATAACAATAACGAAAGAAAATTATAAGATATGACTTAAAGATTTTTATAACCTATTTCACAGTACTGTACATATAGCCTACTCAACTTACGACCAAATTGTGTTACAACCGGTCTGTCGGAACCAATTGTGGTCGTAAGTCAAGCACTACCTGTATACCAAAATGTCCAAGTTTTGTATACTTGTGAAAATAATAATGTTGTTGATAATATTTAAGAATAGGTAACACTGGCTGGGTGTGGTGGTTCATGCCTCTAATCCCAGCACTTTGGAAGGCCGAGGAGGGTGGATCAAGAGGTCAAGAGCTCAAGACCAACCTGGCCAAGATGGTGAAACCCCATCTCTACTAAAAAAAATAAATCAATCAGCTGGGCATGGTGGTGGGTGCCTGTAATCCCTGCTACTCAGGAGGCTAAGGCAAGAGAATAGCTTGAATCTGGAGGCAGATGTTGCAGTGAGCCAAGATCGTGTCACTGCACTCCAGCCTGGAGACAGAGTGAGACTCATCTCAAAAAAAAAAAAAATTAACATTTATTAAATCTTACTATAAGCCAGTAATGTAAATTATATCAGTTAAGACCTTTATTTTATGGAGTTACGAAGAACTAGAAAACTTGAAAATCTTTACATAAAAAACTAAGATGCTGAATAAAGTATACAAATAATCTTCACATATGCACAGTTGAGCTCACATAAAAATGAGAAAAATTCCCTGGGAATTATTCAAAAAGAAACTGAAAATAATTCTAGGCCATAATATACACCTCAACAAATTTGAAAGAAGAGAAATCTTCTGCTCTCATATCAAAATGGAATCAAATTAGAAATTAATAACAGAAAGATAACTGGAAAATCCCATAATAAGTGAATATAAAGCCATATACTTCTCAATAACAAAAAAGAAATCTCAAGAGAGATTTTAAAATATTTTTAACTGACTCAAAATGAAAACACACTTTAACAAAAGTTGTACAATATAGCAAAAGCAGTGCTTACAGGGAAATTTGTAGCACTAAATGTATATTAGAAAAAAAGAAAGAACTAAGTGCAGTTCTCTAAGCTTCCATCGTAGAAAACTAGAAAAGGAAAACAAATCCAAAGTAAGGAGAAACAGTACAGTGGAAATAATAAAATTGAAAACAAGAAACCAATTGAGAATATCAATAATATCAATAATTTTAGTTAGCCTAGCCAGGCTAACTAAAATAAAAAGATAGAAGACAAAAACTATTAAAGTCAAAAAAGAAAGAAAGGGCATCACTACAGATTCTGTGGACAATGAAAGAATAAAAAAGCAACACTGAACAATCTATAATAACAAATTTGATAACCTAGATTAAAAGAACCAATTCCTTCAAAGACACAAGCTGCCAAAAACCACACAAGAAGAAACAGGCAATCAGAATAGGCCCATCTTCATTAAATAAATTGAATCAATAATTAATACATTTCCAAATAAAAAAACACCAGGCCCAGATGGGTTCACTGGTGAATTCTGCCAAATACTGAAGGAAGAAATGACACCAAATATCTATAATCTATTTCAGAAAATAGAAGAAGAGGAAATACTTTCTAACTCATTTTAAGACCTCAGCATCATTCTAATGTTAAAACCAAACAAAAACATTAGATGCAAAAATCCTCAATAAACTATTAGCAAATCAAATCCAACATTGTAGGCCAGGCACAGTGGCTCATTCCTGTGGTCTAAGCACTTTGGGAGGCTGAGGTGGGCGAATTACCTGGTGTCAGGAGTTTGAGACCAGCCTGGAGAACATGGCAAAACCCTGTCTCTGCTAAAAATACAAAAATTAGCTGGACATGGTGGCACACATCTATAATCCCAGCTACTAGGGAGGCTGAGGCAGGGGAATTGCTTGAACCTGGGAGACAGAGGTAGCAGTGAGCCAAGATCACCCCACTGCATTCCAGCCTGGGTGACAGAGTAAGATGCAGTCTTAAAAAAAAAAAAAAAATTCCAACATTGTGTCAAGAAAATTATACACTACAACCAAGTGGGATTTATACTAGGTATGCAAGGCTGGTTCAACATTTGAAAGTCAATTGATGTAATCCATCATATCAACAGACCAAAGAAGAAAAATCGCATGAAAATATCAATATATGCAGAAAAAGCAATTGAAAAAATCCAATACCCATTCATGATAATAACTCTGATAAACTAGAAATGGAGAGTATTTACCACAAACCTACAGTTAACATCACACTTTATAGTGAGAACTCTGAAGCTTTTCTGTTGAGATCAGAAACAAGGCAAAAATGTACCCTCTAATCATTTCTTTTCAACATTATACTGAAAGTTCTAGCTAATTAACTAAAACAAGAAAAAAGTGTAAATGGTATAGAGAAATGCAAATCAAAACCACATTGAGATACTATCTCACACCAGTTAGAATGGCAATCATTAAAAAATCTGGAGGCAACAGATGCTGGAGAAGATGTAGAGAAATAGGAACACTTTTACACTGCTGATAGGAGTGTAAATTAGTTCAACCATTGAGGAAGACAGTGTGGCGATTCCTCAAGGACCTAGAAATAGAAACCCATTTGACCCAGCAATCCCATTACTGGGTATATATATATCCAAAGGATTATAAATCATTCTATTATAAAGACACATGGGCCGGGCGCGGTGGCTCAAGCTTGTAATCTCAGTACTTTGGGAGGCCGAGGCGGGCGGATCACGAGGTCGAGAGATCTAGACCATCCTGGTCAACATGGTGAAACCCTGTCTCTACTAAAAATACAAAAAATTAGCTGGGCATGGTGGTGCGTGCCTGTAATCCCAGCTACTCAGGAGGCTGAGGCAGGAGAATTGCCTGAACCCAGGAGGCGGAGGTTGCGGTGAGCCGAGATCGCGCCATTGCACTCCAGCCTGGGTAACAAGAGCAAAACTCCGTCTCAAAAAAAAAAAAGACACATGCACATGTATGTTCACTGTGGCACTGTTTACAACAGCAAAGACGTGGAACCAACCCAAATGCCCATCGATGATAGATTGGACAAGGAAAATGTGGCACATACACTCCATGGAATACTATACAGCCATAAAAAATGATGAGTTCATTTCCTTTGTAGGTACATGGATGAATCTGGAAACCATCATTCTCAGCAAACTGACACAAGAACAGAAAATCAAACACCACATTTTCTCACTCATAAGTGGGTGTTGAACAATGAACAAATGGACACAGGGAGGGGAGCATCACATACTGGGGTCTGTTGTAGAGGAAGAGAGAAGGGACAGCAGGGGGTAGGGAGGTTGGGGAGGGATAACAGGGAGAGAAATGCCAGATATAGGTGACAGAGGGATGGAGGCAGTAAGCCACATTGCCATGTATGTATGTACCTATGCAACAACCCTGCATGTTTTACACATGTACCCCAGAACCTAACGTGCAATAAAATACAAGAAAAATAAAGAACAAAAAATAGTATAGAGATGAGAAAAAAAAAACAACAAACTCTCTCTGTTCACAGATGACATTATCACCTAAGTAGAAAACCCAAAAGAATCAATTAAGAAAACCTCCTAGAACTAACAAGCAATTATAGCAATATTGCAGAACACAAGGTTGATACACAAAAATCAATTGCTTTCCTATATGCCAGCAACTAATAAGTAGAATTTGAAATTTAAAACAAAATATATTTGCATTAGTACCCCAAAAATGAAACACTTAGGTATAAATCTAATAAAATATGTACAAGATCTGTATGAGGAAAACTACACAACTCTGATGAAAAAAAAATCAAAAAACTAAGTAAATGGAAAAATAATCCATGTTCATGGATAGATAGACTCAATATTGTCAAGACATGGATTCTTTCCAAATTCATCAATAGATACAATGCAACCCCAATCAAAATCCCAGGAAGTTATTTTGTGGACATTGATAAACAGATTCTAAAATTTGTATGGAAAGGCAAAAGATCCATAGTAGTAACACAATGTTGAAAAAGAACAATGATTTTGGAGGACTGATACTATCTGATGTCAAGAGTTTCTATAAAGTACAACAATTAAGACAGTATGGTATTAGGGAGGAAAAAAAGACAGATCAATAAAACCGAATCGAGAGCTCAGAAGCAAAACTGCAGAAATACAGTCAACTGATCTTTGACAAAGAAGCAAAGGCCATGCAAAAAGTCTTTTCAACAAATGGTGCTGGAACAAAAACAGTCTTTTCAACAAACAGTGCTGGAACAACTGGGCATTCACATACAATGGATGAATCTAGACACAGACCCTACATCCTTTGCAAAAATGAATCACAGGCCTAAAAAATGTAAAATGTAAAACTATAAAACTGCTATAAAATGATATGTAAGAAAGTCTAGATGATTTTGAGTTTGGTGATGACTTTTTAAATATAACACCAAAGGCACAATCCATGAAAGAATTGATGAGCTAGACTTTATTAAAATGCAAAATTTCTGCTCTGCAAGAAAACACTGTCAAAGGAGTTAAAAACTATGTCCACACAAAAACCTCCGCAATGATGTTTACAGTAGCTTTATTCATAATCGCCAAAACTTGAAAGCAACAAAAATCTCCTTCAGTAGATAAATGATTAAATAAAATGCTTGAGCCACATTTCTACTAATATCGTCTCTTCCTCCTCACAATTTATTACTCACAGTAGATGTTCAATAAATGCATGTTGGTTTTTAAAACATTATCCTTGGTACAAAGATGAATACTATCTAGTGGGACTCATTCATTAATCTTAAAGGCAATTACTGAGTGCCAACCAGATTCTATGTGCTATACTACATAATGTGAGAGATATAAAGATTCATGAGACAGGGTTATATATCTCATAATGCTTACACTCAGGCTAGAGAGATTTTTTTTAAGTACATAAGCAACTGTAAGAGATGGCAGAAGGGAAACCTAACCATTGTCACCTTACTAAGAAATTATTTATAACTGTAAACAATTACCAATAAAGACATTCACCTGGTTTAAAAGAAACATCTCTCTCAGTAAATGATCACTCTCAGGTATATGCCCACCCAATACTATTAATTAAAATCAGAAATATCAATTATAAAAATAATTTTTACCACCAGAATTAAGGATAATACAAGTGTAATAATGTTACCTTTGTAAAGTGTTCAGATCTCAACCATTCAGCTTTATTAAACTATTGAATAAAGCTCCAAATTCTAAGACATATTTTAAAGAAAAGTCACTCAAAGTTCATATCATTTACTTTATAGGACACAAATGGGCACAAACTCAACCAGGCCTATAAAATCAGCATATAAAGTGAAGAACTGGATAAGACAGTGGAAATTTCTTCTAATCAGATCATCTTTAGCCTCTGTGTTTCTAAGAGTAGAGAGAAAAGGAAAGAACAAAACTAGACGATGCAACACTAGGCCACTTCATCTTGAGGTCAATAACCCCAGAAGCTATAATCCTAAGCACTATATTACTATTTTTTAACTATTATGCTCCATCTGGAGATAAGAAAATCAAGGCCTAGAAAGGCCAAATAACTTGCCCAATATTGTATAGCCTATTAGTACAAATATAGATCTGTTTGACTCTATAAACCACTATTCCCACATAGGTCTGTTTATCTATAAAAACTTTGCTATTTAATCACTATTTTCTACTGGCTTCTTACATTCCCACAATACCTAGACTCGTGCTGCACATGAGTATGTTGCTGACTTCTTACTGATTTAAAAAGAGAACAACAGTATTTACTAGGAGCGTTAAATGAAATCTGGCTTTCTCTACGCCCACTCTTGGGGTCCTCTTGGTATGGCAGGAACTGTTAAATGCCTACCCAATAGTCATTCTCCTCTTCTCCCTTGACATCAGAACCCCATGAGCCTCTGGGGAGGCTCAGCCCTCCTCAGAGCTGTTGGTAAAGGAAGCGAGGGGAATAGGGAGTGAATGTGGCAGGGGAATACGATTGCTAAGTTAGGTACAAAACTGGTTAGTGCCTAACAAGGCCATAAACCATAATCACCAGGGACATACCCCTGGTGATCACAGTAGAAATTATTTGCATCACTACTAGACAAAAATTTTCAAGTGTGCTTCTGCCTCCACAGAGTTATAAAGTAGCCTAGATAATAGAAAGTTAAGTCCAGCACTGCAATGTAAAAATATCCAGTAATATATTTTGTCTCTTCCATGTTTTTTGAAATTTTTCTAACACCAATGAGGTATAAGAGAAGTCTGCTGGAATCTTGTAGGAAATATTTCCCTACTCATATAAAAGACAAAAAAGGGAGGCGTGACATGCCATATGTCCCTTTTACCTTTTCTGGAGTTTGGTTACTGTTGTATGAAGGCGGGATACGTGGTCGTGTTACAGCCATCCTGGCAACCACAAGAGGACAAGCCTGACTATGAAAGCCAACCACACTGAGAATGGTGGAATAAAGAGAAAGAACTAGAACTCCAGAGAATACTGATAAGCCACCCAAGTTAACCAACTCTAGAACAACTCACTTTGGAGACTTCTGGTTAGGCAACGGAATAAATTTTCTCTACTGTTTAAGCTGCTTCTGTTATTTGCAATTAAGAGCATCTATAGCTGATCACTTGGTTTCTAGAGTTATTGATCCTAGGAAGTCAAAGAGAACAAGGGTTTAGGATTTGGAATACTGAGCTGGGGAGCCTACCAGAAACTTAGTGCTGTAACTATGGAATAAATAAAATGTTCCAAAGAACCTCACCTGATGACTCCTAGACTAGACAAACAAAAGATGAATTACAAATAATAATACTTTGATAGCCTTCTATAAATATATAAATTAGTAAATCATCAGTGGATACTTTAAGAATAAGGCATACAATACGTCAGAAAGCAGTTATAAGAAGTAATTAGCTGGCACTGGTAATGGAACACTTCTATGCCACAAACCAGGTATCAAGCTATTTGCTAAATATCTATTGAAAAATCATAATTGACTGGGCACAGTGGCTCATGCCTGTAATCCCAGCACTTCAGGAGGCCGAGGTGGGAAGATCACAAGGTCAGGAGTTTGAAACAAGCCTGGCCAGCATGGTAAAACCCCATCTCTACTAAAAATACAAAAATTAGCTGGGCATGGTGGCACATGCCTATAATCCCAGCTCCTTGGGAGGCTGAGGCAGGAGAATCACTTGAACCTGGGAAGCAGAAGTTGCAGTGAGCCAAGATGGCACCACTGCACTCCCGCCTGAGTGACAGATCAAGACTCCATCTCAGAAAAAAAAACAAAACTGTAATTTACTGGCTTTGTGGTTACAATAAGCCAAAATGGGCCAGCATAATTTTGTCCTATGCTTGGCTAATAGCCATTCCTTTGAAGTATATGAAAATGAAATCCAAGAAATAATAAGGTAACAGGCAATAGAGTTTACATAAAATCGTTCTTCTAAAAAGCTCAACCCAGTTCTCCATCTATTATCTCATGAGCACCATACCGTATATGTTTGTGTGGTACGTCCCTCTCATTTCTATGTTTCATGATACCCAAGTGATCTGGTTAAGATTTGCTGACAGTTTGTGGTTCAAATTCATGCTAAAAATCCCATCTCCATCTCCCCATCAGTTCATTCTTCCCCAGCCTCCAGAGCCAATGTTAGGTGAAGAACAGTCTGTGGAGGTACAGAGAGCAGGCATTTCTCAGGTCTCCAGCCCAAGGCAGAACTGTGGAGAAGGTATGGACAATTCCCTTCACCTCCCCTTAAGCCCTTATATCAGGGTGGATCACAAACTCTTCTTGCCAAAGGTGCTGGCATAGCCAATGGCTCTTTCGCAACGCACAACCTAGGTAACTCCTGTTACTGGTCTCTTTCATATGGCCCCTGTCCCAAGTGCCAAGGCATCTGCCTTTCTTATCTGTCTCATGTCCCCTCACTAACACAATGAGTCCTCTATGTTGTAAGTCAGAAGCAGGGTCAGGTCTTCCTCAAACTATTGGCCACTGCCAGCACATCAGCACTCTGCCTACACCTGGTTCAGGGGTGAGCTTGCCTTGAAAAAGTGACTGCAGGATATCCTCAAGAAGTGAGGACCAGGAGAAAGCAGGAATCTCTAGTAACACCAGACACAACTTCTCTCTGCTTTTCCATCTTCAAATCTGGGGTAGGACACCTCCTTCCACAGTCATATTTACTGACTTAGATTTTTAAGTCTGTCTCTTCCCTGGAAGGCTCACTACATTAAAAATGAGTTCTTTTACCTTTCAGGGAACATTTTAGCCACTCTACCACAATATCTCACCGAGCTGGCTGGGAAATGTGTGGGCAGTGAGGTGATGAGGAAGCTATCTTGGAGTAAGTGCCCCAGCCCTGTTCTCTCCTCCACTGGGAAAGCACCAAAATCAGCAAGGCCTTGAGACCACCGGCAGGTGGGCCTTCTGCGGAGAGGCTGCTCTGTTGTTTACCTTAAGAAATTGACATTAACTGATCTCCCTGCTCAGAACAGGAATGGGTTTCAGTGCAACATTCTCAAGATAGCTTTTACTGAACTGTGAATATTCTCAACTTTTAATATCATTATTTATGTGTTTATGCCATATGTTATAGATTTAGAGTAACATATAAATAAACCAAAGTAAAATAAGTATAGGAAAGCTCCAAAGGAGTGAACAGATTCTTTGTTTTTTCTATAACTTCATTCTTCTTAGCGGTTCCATAGTCTTCATTATCTCCTCTGCAGCTACACTGTATTAGTCTGGGTTCTCCAGAGAAACTCATGATAAATGATTTATTATGAAGAATTGGCTCATGAATTAGGGAGGCTGAAAAGCCTCACAATCTGCTGTCTGCAAGCTGGAGACCCAGGAAAGCTGGAGGTGTAATTCAGTCCCAAAGGACTGAGAACCAGGGGAGCCTATGGTGCAAATCCCAGTCCCAGGGCAGAAGATGAGTTGTCTAGCTCGAGTAATAAGGCAGGAACACCGGGGCAAATTCCTCCTTCCTCAGTCTTTTGTTCCATTCAAGCCATCAAGGGATTGGATGATGCCTGCCCACACTGGGGAGTGTAATCTACTTTACCGAGTCCACAGATTCAAATGCTAACCTCATCCAGAACCATCTCCAAAGGCACACCTGGAACAATGTATAATTCTGGGCATCTACTGCCCAGTCAAGTCAACACATAAAATCAACCATCATATATATAAACTAAAATTTTTGCCACGCATTTGCAACAAACCTAACCTCTTCACATGTATTGTTTCCAGGGTAATCTTCTTAACTAATGTGTAAGCCAATTTATGTAATTTTCAAAACATATTTTAATATATACTGTAGATCATACATGGAGAAAACTAGAATAATGCTTTGTAGACAAGCCTATATATATCTTCTGTAATTTGAAAGATTTCAGTTTAAAGCTGAGTGAAACACTGTAGTGGACTTATTCTTGTTCCCAAGTATTCACACTTACTACTCTTTGCAATGAGGGCTCCCTTTGGGAGGAAGAGGCATCCCCACCCATCTGACATTAGGAGTGAGTGGACATGTGACTTCTCTGGTCAATAGCAAGTGAGCAGACTGGATGATTGTCTCGTCTGAGCAAAAGCTTTAAGAGCCCTTAAGGGTTTCCGCTCTCTTGCTTTTCCCTGCACTAGGAGTAAAGTCTGTCCCAGATAAAGGCTGCTCCTTCAGTTTGGGTACTGGCATGAAGACATGTAGAGCAGACTTGCAGATGACCCATATCTGTCAATATGCAACATGAGCAAGAAATGATTGCTGATGTAAGCCACTGACATTGGAGTTTTGTTAATGCAGCATGACTCCCTTCAGCAAAAACATGTTTTAGTGCTACATTCTCAAAGTAGCTTTCAGTGAACTGTGAGCAGTCTTGGCTTTTTAACGTCATTATTTATAAATGTTTATGCCATACGCTAAAAAATCATTCTTTTGGATTCAAAATGTTTTAAAATCAGATAATTAAGATAAATAAGTATTTTCTGAAGGAAACATGTTTCATACTAAATTAAATATTGAAAACAAACAGAAGTGAAACATAGATCATACATTTACAATCAGGAATAATATAACTGCTCCATTTAAAAACCACTCTAAAATTAGATCAAAATTAAAACACCTTCTTCCCTCTTCTCACTCCAAATTCCCAGAAATACAAGAAATTTCTCAAGAGGAAATTTGTAATAGTGCTAGAAAACAATAGTTATATTTAAGCAAGGTTGCTTTTTTTCTTTTTCCAAAAAGTCAGGAAAGAATGCAGGAAGAGAAACCCAAAACCTACAACACTATTAGAAGAGTCTGCCTCTGTATCTCTCTTCCCACAGCAGCCACTGGTTCAATAATACATTCTGCACAGCTTTTCTGGCTTCTCCTTCTCACTCTTCCCACTCATTGGCTTCTGCTTTCTAAGACTAACTCCTAAAACATCTATTTGTACCCTAGTCTTTGTTTCAGGGCTCTGACATTGTAGGAACCCAAACAAAGTCAAGCCCTGATGGTTCCCCAAGATCCAGCGCCTCACTTCTGGCTTCCTTCTCTCATTCTCATTCTCTCTCTCTCTCTCTTCCCTCTCCCTTTCCTTCTCTCTCCATATTCTTACCCAGCATATTCACAATTAAACTCATCACCATTGTTTCAAACCTGTCTTTCTAACTTCTCATTCATCCAGGAACAAAACCTCGGGTTCATCTTTGACCTTCTATCACATCTCACAGATCCATTTAATTTAAAGTCCAGTCATTTCAACTTACTCAGTTCATTCTCATCCTTCCTCATCCTACCTACCTCTGCCAGCTTGGTTTAGGTCTCACAATCTCACGCATGGATATTATGAAAGGTTACTGACTGATAACCCCAGTTACCTTCTCTCCTTGGTATAACATGTCATCTAACCTTCCTGAAGCAAGCTCTGGCAATATTATGTAACTCCACTCAAAAACCTCTTGTAGAATTCAATGTCTATGCTCCAAAATAAAGCCCTCTTGACCTCAGCCTATCTTTGCCAACAACTTTATTCATTATTTCAAGAGCCTTTCCAATAGAGCCACTCATCATTCTCTCTACAAGTTTCATGTTTTCCCACCTCTGCCTGTGCTCTGTTCCCTAAACCTGGAAAGCTCTGACCCATTTTTCATCATACTCAAAACCTCTCTTGTGTCAAGTGCTACTTCTTCCAAGAAGAAGTCTTCAATGATTCCCCAAATAAAAACACTATCTCTCTTCTGAGCTCCTATAACGCTTAAATTGTACTTTTCTTGGAACTTCTATCACTTGTTTTAAACTAGAGTATAACTTACATTAAAATGTAAAAATCTTAGATTTGATGATGTTTTACATATATATCAACATATATACCACTCTTGTAATCCGCCATCCAGATTAAGATATAAAACATTTCTAGCATCCAGAAGGTTTCTTTGTGCCCCTTCCAGTCAAACCCCTTTCTTTTCTTTTTGCTTTTTCTTTTTTTTTTTTTTTTGAGACAGCGCAATGGCGCGATCTCAGCTCACCGCAACCTCTGCCTCCTGGGTTCAGGCAATTCTTCTGCCTCAGCCTCCTCAGTAGCTGGGATTATAGGCACACGCCACCATGCCCAGCTAATTTTTTGTATTTTTAGTAGAGACAGGGTTTCACCATGTTGACCAGGTTGGTCTCGATCTCTCGACCTTGTGATCCACCCACCTCGGCCTCCCAAAGTGCTGGGATTACAGGCTTGAGCCACCGCGCCCGGCCCAGTCAAGCCCCTTTCTAAGAGTAATCTCTATTCTGACTCACCTTAGATTAGTTTTGCCTGGTTTTGAACGTCACATAAATGCAGTCATGTATTATACACTCTTTTGCACCTGGCTTCTTTCATCCTACCTGTGACCTCTGAGATTCACCCAGGTCATGCTGATTATTAATTGTCTGTTGTTTTTAAATTATAGAATAGTAATTTTAAAAGTCCATTATAGGGTCATACCACACTCATGTAACCATTCCACTGTAGATGAATATTTTTTAGTGTTTTCACTATCACAAATAAGGCTTCTATGGACATTTCTGTATACCTTTTGTTGGACATCAGCACTCATTTCTACCCTTAAGAATAGAATTATTGGGTCATATTTTTATGTTTGGCTTAGAAAGCACTGCCAAACATTTCTCAAAAGGGTTTGTATCAATGTATACCCTACTAACCATATAAAAGAATTCCACGTGCTCCATATGCTTACCAACACTTGTTATTGTCATAACTTGTTATTGTCAAAACCCCTTTTGATGTCTGGGCTCTCACTTCTATATTAAATTATAACCATAAACAACAACATCACATAGAGCTTAACATTTTGCAAACTTTTAAACTGTACCATATCTCAGTGCATATTTTCTAGCCTATAACATAAGCAAGGACAGTCCTATTATTATCCTTATTTTATGTTAGGTAGGTGCAAAAATAATTGCGGCTTTTGTCATTAAAAATAACAGCAAAAACCACAAGGACTTTTGCACCAACCTAGCAGATGAGAAAACAGGTTCAGCGCGGAGAGCTTGCTCTCATGACCAGCTTGCTCAGAGTCACGAATCTAGTGAGTGGTGGAGACACTGAATCATGTACATCTACCATGGCACATGGTTTATAGTTATAAGTGTATATGTTTTATGTCTGCTAGCTAACTAATAGCTCTTTGAGGTTGAGACTTATTTTTAATTTATCACTAACAAAGGAATGAATGAACTGAAATATAAAACCGTAATTTCTTTGTACATAAAAACTTTACAATAATTGGTTATCATAACATAATGACTAAGAAGCACCATCACTTGTTATCTGAATCACAAATGATTGTATTTCAGTTTCACAGATTCACAAATATCTAAATATTTAGTCTTAATTAATGACTTTCTTTGAATATTAAAGGATTAAAAACTTACAAGCCTCTGTTCAAAGGGTTATTTTAAACTCACTTATTTTTACTATTACTAAGCAGTCTTAAAGATTATCAAAAATATCTGGGTTCTTAAATCAACCAGATTGCAGTTTTGTATTTTGTGCATACAACACCATAGTTAGCATCTTAATACGGGTTTTTAGTTGTTTTTCTTGTGTATAACCTAACAATATGCCAAGAAGTAGTAAGGAAAATAAAAGAAATACTAATATAAATGGATGTACACAGAAGTTTTATAGTCAGCAACTTTGGGTAGCTTATTAAAAGATTATTTGATTCTTTTAAGTCAAATAATCTTACAATAAAAAGATTTCTTAAGATAGTCTGACATCTTCCAACTTATGAAGCGTCAGTCAATAAATCAGGAGCTATCTGTATCAACAAGCATGTGTTTTAGAAGATATATGGCAAATTACAGAATAACCCGATTACTTTTTATGCTGTCGGAAAGTACAGATGACACATTTAAGCAATCTGACATCAATGGATGGCTAGACCTTGGTGTGCCTTAAAAATCACCCCTTTCATTCAAGAAGAATGGTACCATGTTTTACACCCGCACCCAAGGTGAAAGCTACCATAGACACGTCCAAGTATCCACTTCTTTTTTGTCTATGTATGTTCATCTTTTCAAACGTGTTATTATCATTTTATGCATCTCTAAAACATTTAACTTCTAAAACTTCTTACTTTTGACCTATAAAAAATCATCAAGAGTTTTAAAATACATATTTGAGGCAGAGATTGTAAATGTAAATCATAGATAATCAAAATAATCGACCTTCATCATCAGATACTTCACATCAAAACTGACTTTCCATCTGAATACTTCTCTCTCTAAGGCGAAATAACCTAGCTAGGTGTGCACTGACACGTTCCAAGGTGACCACACAATTCGTTTGTGGCATACCAAGGTATTTACAACTCAAGCCTGCTGTAAGATACAATAAATTCATAGCACGCCACAGGTATCTGAGAACTTCCTGTAATTCATAGGAGATGATCAGATATAATGAAATGTGTTTAATACAAATTCCTGTCTTGTATTCAAGGCCAACTTGATTTTCAGAACAGCAACAGAAAGCTACACAAGTAAATCCTCTAGATATAGTCAGTCAACCATTTTCTCAAACATATTAGAGATGTTTGATTACAGCCATATACCTTTGAACTTGTTTGAATTATAGAAAACAATTTCACTTTTCAAGTTCAGACATGACTGATAAAAATAGATCCTGTTCCCAGTAGCAAATGAACGTACCTCTCATGCATGTAGTCAACTCCCAGCAGCAGCTGGATAAACCATTCTATTATTTGATTTTCTGGAAACAGTTTTCCAGCTTCTTTATATTCCTGAATTTTATAGTCTAGATCTCGGCCCTAAAATGAAGAGCATAATATTTCATAGTTTTTCAGCTAATATTTTAAAATCAAGCTCACTTAACAACAGCTAATACATAGCAGTCACTGTTTATAATAAGAAAGTGCCACTCTGTAATTAGCACTACAAAGATTCTCTCTTTAACCGAAGTCTATTCAGGTTCATCTAAGCACTCTTATCAACCTTGACCTATAAAGACCTGAACAAACATGAATGTATTAACAGTTTCTAAAAGCCCAAGGCCACATCCCTAGAATGGTTCTACCCTCCCACCCCTTAAAGTTCCTGCCTGAGAAAACTCAAAGTAGACAAAAGAATTGACTGTCTGTTCCAGTCGATGCCTGAAGATAAGTTCTTGTCTCCCAATTTCTAAGGAAGGTTAGAAATCTAACTTTGATGAGCACCAGTTAACAAACCCACATGGTTTTAAGGGACCAGCTTTCACTTTCTGATTTTTCTAATTTTTCACTTCCTTGACGTTGCTCAGGCCCCTGCTGTTCCTCTTCCCTACTTCTTTATCCTCCCTGAATACCCAGTCACTCTGCACAAATCAGAATGGAGATTAGCTCTTTCCCCTAGTGTTAGTAACTATTCCATAAAATCTGTTTTAAAGGCTTTAACTAATGATATCACTCAAGGAAAAAACTCTTATAAGGAGAAAAGTTATATAAACCTTCAACCTAAATTATTTTTTATATTACCTAAATATGCACCCACATAAAAGTAGCAATAACTTTTCTTTACGCTCAGAGTTGTAGATAATTATAGAATCTTAACATATATAAAAAGTCTACCCAATAAAATTCAAATGAGTATTATTAATTTAATATAAAGTGATGATTTTTGGGTGAAACTAAATTGGAACTTACGTTGTGCATACAGCTGCTGTAGTATAGATTCTTTCGAGTTTGGTATGCCCAGGGAACCACGTGCACTGGGATGACTGAATTATCCTTTCCTCTATAAAACTATAGCAAAACCCTAAGGAATACACTAACTATGAGTCTACATAGAGACCCAAGCACATCATTTAAGCATTTAGTCAGTCTCTATGCCACCACTCACTGGCAATGGGTAAAATAGTAATACCTATTATGAAAGCCAAAAACTATGATAAAAAAATGACAAACATATAAAATAGCCTGGCAGTGTCTGATACAATGCCCTTTCTGAATATGCTTGTATTGATGTATTTCAATTATTATAAAAATAAAAATGTCAAATGCTAAATTCTCTTAGAGAACCCTTAGACCTGATCCCTTTTACTATAAAACACTGAAAAATTAGAAATAATTTGAGAAATGTTCCTTGAAAGAAAAGGATGGATTAAGTGTAACTGTATTTGGACATGTTTGCAGAATCCAAAACACAGGCCCCATAAAGAGTGGGAAAGGTACTTACCATGATCATGGGGAGCGTAAGCGGAAAAGATGAAACTAGTCACAGACTACTCATGACAGAGTTGTTAAGATGCAAAGGAAGAACATTTGCAGGCACTGAGACAATCCAAGGGAAATCACTTCTAATGAAACAACATGAGGTCAACTGATTCACTTCTAATCAATTTTTTTTTCCCTTACAGTACAATGCGCAAATATTTGCTTGGCATTTTCTCTCCTACATGGGGCCATAACAAATCAAAAGTATAGCAAACATTCACTTGCTGTCTAGCTCAAGTACAGCTCTCTGATAGATTTTCTGGGCCAGGAAGACTGTTCCAAAGCTTGCTGGAATTCAAAAATATGGCGAATTGAATATTTGACTCCTTGTCTAAAACAGTGTCATTTCTTCCTCATTCTCCACACCTGCCTTCATTTCTCCTCTCTTTTTCATCCTAGAGTTTATCGGAATACTGTTAAGCCGCATAAGCTGTACTCTCATGTTTCTATAAGTTGCAAAGAACATTTTTGACCATAGATCATTACAACATCCTGTGCAGTACACATAAAAGTCCTTCAGATGAAAGGTGACCTGTAAATATACAGTTGACCCTTGAACAACACAGGTTTGAACTGCATAGCTCTGCTTCAAATATCAGTTCACAAGCTTATAGTATCAGCTTATAAGCTGATCTTTTTCAACCAAACACATATTGAAAATATAGTATTTGCAGGAATGGAAATCTGCATATAGGAAGGGCTTCTGTTTATATAAAGGTTCTGGTATATCTCATTTAGTTTCTCTGAATACAATAAAACATCTCCAGTGGCAGAAAGACGATTGCCTACATGATGCCATCTTCTTCCTGAATAGCTTCAGAGGAGGAGTGGAAGGAGAGCAAAGAAGACAAAGACAATGATAAAGAAAAAGGAAAAGGAAAACTTGCCTTAAAGAAATATCAGTGAAGCTGCCTGCCAGCTTCTTATATCAACCCAATGTGTATCACTTTAAAAATACCATCCATAAGCACAATTGTCTCTATGTACAAAAATTACGGTCCCAGACATGTGCATTTTAAAAAATGTGTTAACCTTACTAAGGACAACCTAGAATTATAGTGGCCACAGTGGAGTTTAACCCAGATAAACCTGGTCACTTGTGAGGCACATTAAAAACGAATCCCAGCACTTTGGAAGGCCAAGGCGGGTGGATCACAAGGTCAAGAGATTGAGACCATCCTGGACAACATGGTGAAACCCCGTCTTTACTAAAAATTCCAAAGTTATCTGAGCATGGTGGTGCATGCCTGTAGTCCCAGCTATTCAGGAGGCTAAGGCAGGAGAATCACTTGAACTCAGTAAGCAGAGGTTGCAGCAAGCCGAAATTGCGCCACTGCACTCCAGCCTGGTGACAGAACAAGACTCCATCTCAAAACAGAAACAAAAACAAAAACAAAAACACCACAAAAACAAAAAGAAAAAGAAAAAGAAAAAAGAAAGGATCCAACATACCACAAAAGCAATGGGACACATTCTTTAATTGATACACAGAATTATTAAATAGCTAAGATATTAAATAAATCAAAGATTTCCTCTTTAAAAGATTCTTTAGAGGAGGCAAATAAAAAAAAACTAGTCTTTTCTATCATTCAAAAGCTTTAACCATCTGAGTGGGTAATCTTGTTCCACAGGCCAGATAAAGTTCAGTTCCAGATATCCTTTAATATATTAGTGAGCTTTGTGTTATTGTATTTGGCACCTGGCTATTTGTTTTTATGTGTATATTTACATGTGTCAGTATGTATGTTATGAATGTGTCATATATTTATTTTTCCTTATGGTATTGCCAAAATTAAATTGTAAAAGAGAATTACGTAATTGGCTTAAAGAAAAATAAGTGCTTATATAAAATAGGTACTCCTTAAACCCTTAGAAAGAAAGCTAAAATATTTTTCAAGTTTACATAATCTTGGATAACCTTTGGTAAATGAAAGCTAATAAAAGTATGTTGGCTTGATTAATGCAGGCATATCTTCAGAGTTGTCGGCATTTAGCATAATACAGATGCACAACTCTTGTTCCCTAGGTTTAGTGAAATAAATTTATGTTATCTCTATGTGACATAACTTGTCAGCAAGAAAAATAACTTAAGGTGATGGCTAGGCATTTAATGTCTCATCTTTATGAGCATTTCAAGCATAACTGTTAGAAACAAGATTTAAATAGAGGTAAGATAAAATTCCCATGTGAAGAATGACCTTTCTATACCAGAAACTTTTAACATTCTTATGAAGGATGGGGGAAAAACAGCCCTAAAAGGATAGAGGTAAAAAATTGCTTCCTCTACCATTCCTAAATACAGAGAAGCTAAAGACAGCTAGGACTGTTAATACCTCTGTGCCACATTGAAAAAAAAATGTGTTATAAAAAAGTACACACTCCTAGAATTATAATTCACAGATTTTCCAATCTATAGACTGCTAGTATGATATTCACACTTGCTTGCTTCCTAGTGTTCACTAGAAATTAAGGTCATAAAGGGCTAAGAATACTAATTAAAATATATAACTAAAATTACTAGAAATACTAAGGGAAACAACTTTATATGCAAGTATACAAGGTAGGTCAGATGTGCTTTTGGTAAGGAAAAGCCTAAGTTATGAGGATGTGTATTGCTTTGTTAAAACAAAAATAGAAAAATTTGTGTTCTAAAGTAGAATGATTTAATTGTTCCAAAATGAGAAAGAAGTATGGGGGGGTAAAAACCTGTCTGGATATTAGAAAGTGATAGGGTTTGGCTGTGTCCCCACCCAAAATATCATCTTGAATTGTAATTCTCATAATCCCCTCATGTCGAGGGGGTATCAGGTAGAGATAATCAAACCACAGGTGGAGTTTCCCGCATGCTGTTCTCACAATAGTGAGTCTCATGAGATCTGATGGTTTTATAAGCATCTGGCATTTCCCCTGCTTACACTAACTCCATCCTGCTGCCTTGTGAAGAAGGTACCTGTTTCTCCTTTGCCTTCCAACAGGATTGTTAAGTTTCCTGAGGCCTCCCCAGCCATGCAGAACTGTGAGTCAATTAAACTTTTTCCTTTATAAATTACCCAGGCTTGACTATTTCTTCATAGCAGTGTGAGAATGGACTGATACAGAAAGTCTGTAGAAGAAGAATCTTGGGAAAGAAATTTTGTATGTGATTAAGCTAGCTAAGATTAGATGTGAATTTTTTTCTAACAATTAGGCATTAATATCAAAAACACAATGACGAGAAATTAGAATTTCATCCTCTATACTAAAACAACTTTTCCTTGAGACACTGGTCTTCTTTTAATAGGAAATTGTGAAAAGGTTTTCTGTTTGTTTTGTTTTTACCTTTTAAGTAATTGGCCAAGGAAATATTCTATGTTTTAAAATTAAGAAAGTCAGTAAGAGAGGTGCCATGATGGCTGACTTGCCAAGATAGCTGACTAGAAGCAGCTAGTGCACACTGCTCTTATGGAGAAGAGGTAGACTGGCAAGTAAACACTAGTTCTTCAAGTAGATCACACAGGAGGCCATGTTTTGATTCATCAGAAAGCAACAGTGACCCACAGAAAGCAAAGAGCAAGGCAGCTGCCCTCCGAAGATTGGTGCAGAGACAGAGGAGGCTCCTAGCCATGAGGAAAGCGTGAGTGAGAGTCCCTAGGGACCATAGTTCTGCATGGGTTTTGCAATCCTGGGCACAGGAGAGGCCCCCTGACTCCCCTGTGCTTCCAGATCAACACAGAGCACTTCATGGAGCCTGTGCAGAGCTACCACTCAAGCCCACACTAAGCGCTATGAGCCCTGGATCCCTGAGCACGCTGGTGCCAGCTGCCATAGCCCTACCAACAAAGGAGCTCAGGCTCTCTCGTGCATCTCTAGGATAAGGACCACGCGCACGGTGCTGAGGAGGGGATGAACTGCGGGCCTCACCTCCACTGCACCTTATCAGGCAAAGTCCAGTGGCTGGGGTCCCCAGCACAGCCGACCAACCCCAACCTGAACATTCCAGCTGGGTGTGTCTCTTCTTTTATCTGGGATGGAGCTCCCAGAGGCAACCAGCAGAGCTGCTGCAATTGCCACTGCTGCAGTCCCTGCTCCTGCTGTCCTCAGGTGGGGGAGAGTAAAGAATCTAAGAACTGTCATGGGCCTCCAGCATGCCACAGCTGTCATACAGAAAGGCTGCCAGAATGTTTTCCATGCAGATCCCTGAACTTGTTGCTCCTCATTGGGCAGGGCCTCCCAGCTTAGGCCCCCACAGCAGCTGCCCTACTCCCACCTGATCAGTTAGTGGTGGTTTTGTACTTCTCTGGAGTGGAGCTTCTGGAGACAACTGACAGGCCCTCTGTCATTGCCACCACCACAGTACCTACCCATCCCACCCACCACCCTGGCTAGAAAGGGAATAAACAGCCTGATTATTGTTGCAGGCCTACAGCACACCACAGTCATCCTATGGAGAAGAGGTCAAACTGTCTTATTTGGTCTTCCCCAGGGAGAGCCCCCCATGCTTGGGCCCACAGCACAGCTGCTCCATCCTTGGCAGATCACTCTAGTCAGCCATGGCTATGCGTTTCTTTGGGGTGGCACCCCCTGAAGTAACTGGCAGGCTGTATGCCATTGCTGCCCCTGCTGCAGCCCCCAGCCCTGCTGCCCCCAAGCTGGGGAAGGAACAAAAAGCCTGATCTCTCCCCAGAGCTGCTGCAGTGAATCCCCTAGGAGTACTAAGGTACTTGAGAGGGAATGGAGCCCCCACTCTTAGAGCACTGAGGGGGTGAGTCACATGGGTTCTTGGGCTGCAGCAGGAATAGGAATGCCTCCCTCCACAGACGGAGACTGAAAAGGTGTGGTCTCTCTCCCTTATGCAGCCTCTGACTGAGGGAACCTCGCAGCCAAACACCTAACAAAAGAAATGTAGGCATGGTCCCAGTGTTCGGAGGGAGTTCCCACAAGGCCCAGGAGTAAACTCGGTGAAGGCGTCACCTCTCTTGCCACTGCACCACACGGCATGCTTGCAAGTGGCAGGAAATACAAAGGAGGCAAGCAGCTGAGTAAGAGCCTCTAACAGCAAATGTTCTTAAGCATCATCTACTGGATTATAACCCAAACTACAACAACAAAAATACTTTGCTAATATGACCCCCTGTAAGACAAGGGTAAGAATTCAGTCACAAATAAAGGACCTGCATAGAGCCTTGGTCCTCTGAGAACATCCAAAATGAAGCCAACTAACTATACGCAACTTACATGGCAATGAAAAGAATGCCAACCTTCTCAAATGAGAAAGAACCAACACAAGAGCTGCAGCAATGCCCAGAGCCAGAGTGTATCCTTACCCCCAAACAAGTCCACGAGCTCCCCAGCAATGGTTCTTAACCAGTCAGAAATGACTGAAATAACAGACATAGAATATGGAATCCGAATGACAAGGAATCTCATGGACATTCAGGGGAAAGTTGAAACCCAACCCAAGGATTCCAAGGAATCTAGTAAAATGTTCTACGAACTGAAAGATGAAATAGCCATTTTAAGAAAGAAACAAATTGAGCTTCCAGAGCTGAAAAATTTACTATAAGAATTTCATAATATAATCACAAGTATTAACAGAAGAATAGAAGCTAGGGAAAGACTCTCAGAACTCAAAGATCCGGTTCTTCGAATCAACTCAGTTGGACAAAAATAAAGAAAAATAATGTTTAAAAATGAGTAAAACTTCTGAGACATATGAGGTTATATAAAGAGATCAAATCTATGACTCAGTGGTATTTCTGAGAGAGAATATAACAACTCAGCAAATGTATTTGAGGATATAGTCCATGAAAATGTCCCTAATCTTGCTAGAGAAGATGACATACAAAACCAAAAAATACAGAGAATCTTGGCTAGACACCATATAAGTTAACCATCCCCAAGGCACATAGTCATTAGCTTCACCAAGGTCAAGGTAAAAGAAAAAAATCTTAAAGGCAGAGAGAAAAGTCAAGTCCTGCACAAAGGGAAGCCCATCAGGCTAGCAGCAAACCTCTCAGCAGAAACCTTACAAGCCAGAAGAGACTGGTGTACGATTTTCAACATTCTTAAATAAAAGAAATTTCAACCAAAAATTTCATATCCCATCAACCGTTCTCAGACAAGCAAATGCTGAGGGAATTCATTTTAACTAGACCAGCCTCACAAAAGGTCCTCAAGAAAGTGCTAAGTTAAACAAGGAATTGAAAGTATGGCGCTTGCTACCACAAAACCCCACAAAGGCATGTAGCCCATGGCGTTATAAAGCAATCTCAACGCTAACAACCAGCTAACACCATGATGACAGGATCAATATCTCACATATTAATAACAACCCTGAATGTAAATGGGCTAACCTTCCCACATATAAGTGAGAGAGTGGCAAGCTAGATGAAAATACAAGACTGAACCATATTCTGTCTTCAGGGCACCCATCTAACATGTAAGGATACACATGGGCTCAAAGTAAAGGGATGGAGAAAGATTCACTATGCAAACAAAAAGAAAAAAAAAGCAGGAGTCACTATTCCTATATAAAATAAACCAGATATTAAACCAACAAAAATTAAGGAGAATGAAGAAGGACATTACATAATGATAAAGGGTATAATTGAACAAAAAGGCTTAACTATACCAAATATATATGCACCCAATACAATAGCACCCAGATTCATAAAACAAGTTCTTCTTGGCCTATTAAAAGACTTAAACAACCACATAATAATACTGGGAGGCTTCAACACCCCACTGACAGCATTAGACAGACCACCAAGGCAGAAAACTAACGAAGAAACTATGGACTTAACACTTCACCAACTAAACATAATGAACATTTATAGAACACTCCAACCACCACAGAATATATATGCTTCTCATCTCCACATGGAACATATTCTAAGATTGAACACATGCTCAGTCATAAAGCAGTCTCAACAAATTCAAAAACTTGAAATCATACCAAGCACACTCTCAGACCACAGTGCAATCGAAATATAAATCAGTTTCAAGATCTCTCAAAACTACAGTTACATGGAAATTAAACAACTTACTCCTGAGTAAGTTCTGGGTTAACAACAAAATTAAGGCAGAAATCAGACAATTCTTTGAAATTAATGAAAACAGAGTCACAACATACCAAAATCTCCAGGATGTTGCTGAACATGTTAAGAGGGAAGTTTATACTACTAAATGCCTTTATCATGAAGTTAGAAAGATCTCAAATTAACTATTTAACTTTGCACCTAAAGGAACTAAGAAAAAGGAAAAAAACAACTCTAAAGCTAGCAAAAGAAAAAAAATAACTAAAATTAGAGAAGAACTGAATGAAACTCAAATGCAAAAATCTATACCAAAGATCAGTTGACACCAAGAGTCGGTTCTTCTTAAAACAAAACAAAACAAAAAAAACAAAACAAAACAAAACAAACCAAAAAAAACAAAAACAAGATTGACAAACCTTTAGCTAGATTAACAACAAAAAAGAGATCCAAATAAGCACAATCAGAAACGACAAAGATGAAATTACAACCAATCCCATAGAAACACAAAAGATCCTCAGAGAATACTAAGACCAACTTTACACACACAAATTAGACCATCTAGAGAAAATGAATATATTCCTGGAAACACACAATCTCCCAAGGTTGAATCAGGAAGAGACTATATCTCTGAATAGATCAATATGGAGCTCTGAAATAATAATAATAAAGCCTACCAACCAAAAAAAGTCCTGCACCAGATGGATTCACAGCTGAACTCTACCAGTTGTACAAAAAGAACTAGTATCAATCCTACTAAAACAATTCCAAAAACCTGAGGAGAAGGGGTTTCTCTCTAATTCACTCTATAAAGCCAGCATCTGCCTAATACTAAAATCTGGCAGAGATACAATAAAAAAGGAGAACTTCAGGCCAATATCCATGATGAACACAGATGCAAAAATCCTCAATAAAACATAGCAAACTGAATTCAGCAGTATAGCACAAAGTTAATATGACAAAATCAAGTAGGCTTTATTTATTTGTTTATTTATTAACAAGACGGAATCTCACACTGTTGCCCAGGCTGGAGTGCAATGGCACAATCTCAGCTCACTGCAACCTTTGCTTCCTGGGTTCACACGATTCTTCTGCCTCAGCCTCCTGAGTGGCTGGGATTACAGGTGCGCACCACTACACCCAACTAATTTTTCGTACTCCTGACCTTGTGATCCGTATGCCTCAGCCTCCCAAAGTGCTAGGATTACAGGTGTGAGCCACCACACCCAGCCCAAGTAGGCTTTATTTTTGGGATGCAAGGTTGGCTCAATATATGCATATCAATATGATTCACTTACCACATGAACAAAATTAAAAGAAAAACCCATACGATCATCACAATAAATGCAGAAAAGGGTTTTAAGAACATCCATGATAAAAACCATCAACAGACTAGGCATTAAAGGAATATACCTCAAAATCATAAGAGCCATCTATGAAGAACTCTCAGCCAGTATCATACTGAATGGCAAAAATTGGAACCATTCCCCTTGAGAACTGGAAAAAGATGAGGGTGCCCACTCTTACCACTCCTATTCAGCATAGTACCAGCCAAGCAATTGGGCAACAGAAAGAAATAAAAGGCATCCAAAAAGAAGCCAACTATCTCTCTTTGCTGACAATATGATTCTATACATAAAACACCCTAACGACGCCACGAAAAGACTATTGGAACTGATAAACAACTTTAGTAACGTTTCAGGATACAAAATCCATGTACAAAAATCAGCAGCACTTCTATACACCAATAATGTCCAGGCTGACAGTCAAATCAAGAGCCCAATCCCATTTAAAATAGCCACAAAGAAAACAAAATGCCCAGGAATAAAGCTAACCATAGAGGTTAAAGATCTCTACAAGAAGAAATATAAAACACTGCTGAAAGAAATCAGTGATGACACTAATAAATTGAAAAACATTTCATGCTTATGGATTAGAAGAATCAGTATTATTAAAATAGCCGTACTGCCCTAAGCAATCCACAGATTCAACACTATTCCTATCAAACTACCAACATCATTCTTCACAGAATTTTAAAAAACTACTCTAAAATTGATATGGAACCAAAAAAGAGCCTGAATAGCCAAGGCAATCCTAAGAAAAAGAACAAAGTTGGAGGCATCATGCTACCTGACTTCAAACTGTATTATAAAGCTATAGTAACCAAAAAGCATGATACTGGTACAAAAACAGACACGTAAACCAAGAGAACAGAATAGAGAACTCAGAAATAAAGCCACACACTTACAACCATCTCATTTCTGACTAGACCAACAAAAACAAGAAATGGAGAAAGGACTGCCTATTCAATAAACGGTCCTGGGATAAATGGCTGGCCATATGCAGAAGATTGAAACTGGACCCTTACTTTTTACCACATACAAAAATTAACTCAAGATTGATCAAAGATTTAAATGTAAATCATCAAACTATAAAAATTCTAGAATAAGAAATGCCCTTCTTGACATTGGTCTTGGCAAAGAATTTTTGGCTAAGTTCCCAAAAGCAGTTGCAACTAAAATGAAATTAACAAGTGGGACCTAATTAAACTAAAGAGCATCTGCACAGCCAAAGAAACTATCAACAGAGTCAACAAATGATCTACAGAATGGGATAAAATATTCACTAATTATGCAACCAACAAAGGTTTAATGTCCAGAATCTATAAGGATGTTAAACAAATCAACAAGAAAGAAAAAAAAGTTAAAAAGTGGGCAAAGGACATGAACAGGCACACCTCAAAAGAAGTTATGCAAGTGGCCAAAAAAACCTATGAAAAAATGTTCATCATCACTAATCATCAGAGAAATGCAAATCAAAACCACAATGATTTACCATCTCCTACCAGTCAGAATTACCATTTTAAAAAACTCAAAAAAACCACACATAATGGCAAGGCGTGGAGAAAGGGCAATGTCTATCTAGCATTGATGGGAATGTAAATTAGTTTAGCCACTGTGGAAAGCAGTTTGGAGATTCCTCAAAGAGCTCAAAACAGAGCTATCATTCAACCCAGCAATCTGATTACTGTGAATATTCCCAAAAGAAAATAGATCATTCTACCAAAAAGACATATACATGCATAATGTTCATAACCACACTATTCACAACAACAAAGACATGGAGTCAATTTAGGTGCCCACCAATCATTGATTGGATAAAGAAAATATGATACATATACACCATGGAATACTCAACATCAACAGCCATAAAAACGGAATGAAATTATGTCCTCTGCAGCAACATGGATGAAGCTGGAGGTCATAATCCAAAGCAAACCAATATGGGAACAGAAAACCAAATATCACGTGTTATAACTGGGAGTTAAACACTGAGCACACATAGACATAAACATAGGAGCAATAAACACTGCTGACTACTAGATAGGGGAGGGAAGAAGGGGGATGTGAGTTGAAAAACTACCTATTGGGTACTATGTTCACTACCTGGGTGCAATATACCCATGTAACAAACCTCCACATGTACCCTCTATAACAAAAATAAAAGTCATTTTTTTAAAAAAAAGACAATTTCCTGTGTTTCATGTTGTCTTAGGTTTTAGATCACTCAAGAAAACAGTTCTTTATTTAAAAAGCTAAGTTTTTTCTATAATTATGTAACTTTCTTTGAAGTATTTTAATTATCACTCTGCTTAAATGACTGTTGTTCCCAGTGACCTATGATCCTATGTTAATTATTTTAAACCTTTTGACACTTTTTAACAACTTCTCAAAATCAAACACTAAATTAAGGCCTTTCGACCTCAAACCAACTTTGAAGTTTCCAAACTGACCTCTGGAATTTCTCAAAGAAATTTTTCCCTCTCTTCTTATAAAAAAGAGAGGTGTTAAACTAATTAGCCTTATTTGATGTGTTAAATTGCATGGGAAGCATTGTCAAATAACAAGTGTTGCTGAACCATCTTTATGTTCCATTGCATGGGTATGTTACTAATATGTTTTCCAGAAATTATATGAAATTCCCAGAAACTTGGTAGTCTTGATAGAACACTATCACTCATAATTTTAATTATTTTAAAATACTGTACAGACAGAAAAGGAAACAAAATGTTCTTGTTAATTGCATTATAATTAATTTTCATCAGACATTTAACCATTATCATTTAAAGTCTTGTCATCCAAAGACAGCTAATTGTTTTACTTTGGTACTTTCCTGAAAGCTATTGAAAACAACTATAAACCTAAATTTTTCATCTTTGAGGGGATTCATGGAAAGAACTCTGAAAAAATAGGTTTCTGATAACCTTAACATCATACAATTGGATTAGATAAGAATTTCCAGAACTCTAGTAAATTGATTGGTTCATCAAACCACTAACGCCACATCAAGCAGAACACAAATTAATTGGTTGCCAAGGAAATGCTTTGGCAGGTTTTCATACTAAGTCAGCCAGAACTGAAATTGTTAAGATATAAAATTTGAATGAACTCCATGAGATTGATCCAAGTCAAATTACCTGTGATGATTTATTTCATCAACAGTGCTATGTGTCTGAATTCGAGAAACCAACTGGTATTTAAAAGGATGTAAATTCAGCATTAAGTGTGGGCCAATGGAGGGCCTGGACAGTTGCTTGGTCCTTCCTGAGTTCCTACAGCTTTAATTATTAAAAGCTCTGTACTCCTTAACTCATAATAGGAGAGATGAAATAATCCAAATTATTTTTTAAAATATTGGGAGACTCTCTGTTCTGTAATTGCTAAAATGGTTTATAACCAATGACTGGTTTGTCAAACCTGTAATTTTGACAAGACAATAAAATACTCAGATAGTACATTTCCAGCACCTGCTGGATCATTTGAATACTTGCAGATGGATATCACTCAATTCCTACCTTCAGTGAATGTTTTCTAGATGTACAGAAGCTTTCCCATCATACAAGAAGGTTGCTGATATAACAGTAGCTAAAAGTTTATCACAAAATGTGTTTGCTTTATGGAATATTCCTGGAGAAATCTCCAGTGGTAGAGGTGCTCATTTCACTAGACAAGTTATAAAGCAGTTAAAATAGGTATTACAAGCACAATGGCATTAGGCAATGCTAACTGAATGGCCTTGTTCAAAGGTATTACTGATTGATGGCAGTCAGATCCACTCTCCTTAGAAAACACAGATTCACCCCTTATAAAATAGTTACAGGCAGGTATATGGCCCTAATAATAGAACCTTGCAAATTACACACTTTTGTAACTTCTGATATGACTCAATATTGCAAGATTTTAATGCATTATGCTAAAGTAGTTAAAAGAAACCCTTTGTGACCCACCAGCTGATGACAACCAGATCTTTCATGATCTAGAATCCACCGCATGGGTCCTTTGGGGGCAACACCAGAGAAAGACTGCCCTTGAGCCCCATTGAAAGGGAACATACCAAGTTCTTCCCACCACCCACACTACAGCAAAATTTCAGGGCCCCAAGCCTTGGATCCTTGTATCTCAACTCAAGAGAGCCCTTCCAGAATCTTGGGACTGTAAATCCACTGGATATCTCAAGGTAAAGCTGACCAGGGAAGTTTTTCTCTAGAAGCAAATGGCATCTGAGATGTGGACAGCTTTTCCAAGATCACAGGTCGAGACTGTTCTCCTCTGTCACTATGAAATCTTTGCTCCCTTTCCTTTTCTCTTTATCTTTCTTTTTGGTTTATATATGGCAAGATAATGTGATAATTAAGATTTCATAATTGGCAGCTTTTGTAGGGAACGCGACTGAATGTTGACTATGTCATGTTAAACCTAAATCCCTGTATGGTCTTAGAGATATTCTAGTTCACCAAGTAACAAATTTCACTAATATCCCAAGTGTGACTATTTGTTCAAATTGCAAAATCTGGTCCTCTCCATAGGATTAGGTTTTTAGATTCATATATTCAGACTCTTGTTTAAATCCAACTGTAGGAAAAACCTACATTAAGGGTTTTGCAGTTAAATTATGCCAGAAACTAAGAAAACCAAAAGAAAGATAATTTGACAGTTTGTAGACAACTTTGTAACCCTAATCCCTTAATTCTCAGAAGTTATCTAACATACAATGATTCCATAATGGACCCTTGGATAAATATTACCAGTGCTTCTCAACTGGTGATTTGTAACACACGAGGTATCATACAAGAAACCCTGTGCCCCTCCAGGATATATTTTTATCTGTGGAGAATTTAATGATCAACCATATGTGTGAACAACTCCTTGTCTCAAGTAGAAAATAAGGGGCCAATGTGGATTAGAGATTCTAAAAGTACCACTGTCACTTCATAAGCAACTGGAAACTGAACACTGATCTATATCTCTTAATTTGTGCCATGGACTGAGAAATCGTGCTTGCTTTGGCAGCACATATACTAAAATTGGAAGAATACAGAGGAGGCTAGCATGGCCTCTGTGCAACAATGACCATGCAAATTCATGAAGTGTTCCACATTTAAAAATAAAACTAACAGGCTGGGTGCGGTGGCTCACACCTGTAATCCCGGCACTTTGGGAGGCCAAGGCGGGTGAATCACGAGGTCAGGAGTTCAAGACCAGACTGACCAACATGGTGAAACCCAGTCTCTACTAAAAAATACAAAAAATAACAGCATGGTGTCTTGTGCCTGTAATCCCAGCTACTTGAGAGGCTGAGGTAGGAGAATTGCTTGAACTGGGACCCAGGAGGTGGAGGTTGCAGTGAGCCAGGATCACACCACTGCACTCCAGCCTGGGCTGAAGAGTGAGACTCCATCTCCAAAAAATAAATAAATAAATAAATAAATAAATAAATAATAAAGAGGAATTTTCTGGCAGGCTTAAATCACTCTAAATGGGTATCTTTTGTTGAACATTTCTTCCTTGGCTTGGCATAAATATATAGAGAGTTATAATTAGAAATTTGTCTCAAATATTAGCTACCATAGCTAACTCTACTGCAAAGGCTATCACTGCCCAGAATCCTTCATAAATTCTCTTGCTAACATTATTTAGATTGCTTTGGGTTACCTGTTGGCTGAACAGGGGAATGTGCATGCTAATACCTCATGATGCACTTTGATAAACATGTCTGATACGGTAGAAACTTAGTTTTAAAAAATCGACAAACAAGCTACTTGGTTAAAACAAGCAGATTCTTCTGGCTTATTTTTTGATACATTTTATTCCAACTATTTTGGTTCATGGTGGCCTCTGTTAAAGGAATACACTTGCTATCTTAGTATTATCCTTCTGATAACCATCACAATAGTCTCCCTGGTGTGCTATATTTTCTCAAGCGTCTTAAATGCTCATATGCAGCCATCTGTTGTACATCAAATGATCTCGCTACTGTTAAAATAACAAACACACAAAGAAAACATAAGGAATCATTCAACTAGCCCGATGCTGTGAATTATGTATTTCATACCAAGACCAAACAAGTCCATGATGATGGTGACAGATCAATGCCCAATTTTGAGAGACTGATAAAAAGGGGGAAATTGTTAAATTAACTTAAATTTGGCCTCAGCAAACATATGAAAAAATGCTCATCAGGCCGGGCGCAGTGGCTCAAGCCTGTAATCCCAGCACTTTGGGAGGCCGAGGCGGGTGGATCACAAGGTCAAGAGATCGAGACCATCCTGGTCAACATGGTGAAACCCCGTCTCTACTAAAAATACAAAAAATTAGCTGGGCATGGTGGCGCGTGCCTGTAATCCCAGCTACTCAGGAGGCTGAGGCAGGAGAATTGCCTGAACCCAGGAGGCGGAGGTTGCGGTGAGCCGAGATCGCGCCATTGCACTCCAGCCTGGGTAACAAGAGCGAAACTCCATCTCAAAAAAAAAAAAAAAATGCTCATCATCACCGGACATTAGAGAAATGCAAACCAAAACCACATTGAGATACCATCTCACACCAGTTAGAATGGTGATCATCAAAAAAGCTAGAGACAACAGATGCTGGAGAGGATGCGGAGAAATAGGAACATTTTTACACTGTTGGTGGGAGTGTAAATTAGTTCAACCATTGTGGAAGACAGTGTGGCGATTCTTCAAGGACCTAGAAATAGAAATTCCAATTGACCCAGCAACCCCATTACTGAGTATATACCCAAAGGATTATAAATCGTTCTATTATAAAGACACATGCACATGTATGTTCATTGCAACACTGTTTACAATAGCAAAGACCTGGAACCAACCCAAATGCCCATCGATGATAGATTAGACAAGGAAAATGTGACACATATCCCCTATGGAATACTATGCAGCCATAAAAAAAGATGAGTTTGTGTCCTTTGTACGGACATGGATGAATCTGGAAACCATCATTCTCAGCAAACTAGCACAAGAACAGAAAATCAACCACCACATGTTCTCACTCATAGGCGGGTGTTGAACAATGAGACATGTGGACACAGGGAGGGGAGCATCACACACTGGGGTCTGTTGTGGGGGGTAGGGGAGGGACAGCAGGGGGTGGGGAGGTTGGGGAGGGATAACATGGGGAGAAATGCCAGACACAGGTGACGGGGGGATGAAGGCAGCAAACCACCTTGCCAGGCAACAATCCTGCATGATCTGCACATGTACCCCAGAACCTAAAGTACAATATATATATATATATATATATATATATATATATATATATATATATATATTATTTTGTAAAAAAAAAAAAAAAATTGGCCTAAAGCCGCCTCCATATCTTGCATTCCTGTGCAGCAAACCTCAACCTAATGTAGTATTTAAACAAACGAGAACATTTAACAAACAGCTGAGTTTCAGCCAATCACAGGCAGCCAAATCATTACACCATGCCCAAATAAGGCAAATGCCTAGCTGTAGCTAATAGAATGATTTCTCTGCTTTGCTTTTGTGTCCATCCTATAAAAGCTCATAGCTCAGGTTGCTGGGCAGAAAGAGCTCTGTGAACTTCTAGTTGCGAGGTTTGCCCAATTCAAGAAATGTTTGTGTGTATGTGCTCGAATAAACTTTGGTAAATTTAATATATCAAAGTATTTCTTTTAACAGTTATAATACTAAGATTTGGGGACATTTGTGCATTAACATAGCATTCCTTACAGGAATTTATCCCAAACTGCAACGCTGCTTTTCATATCCTATTATAATTTTTAAACTATGTTAAAGAAATATTAAATTCTATACATTTTGCATCAACTTCTTTTTTTTGTGAATGAGCATATATTATGTTTTCTGTGTTATTCTGCCATATGGAAGCACACTATCTGAGTGACATTTATTGTTGGTCCAACAATCACTCTTTCAAGTGGAAAGAGAGATGCAGAACAACAGAGGTGGGTAAAGTTGTGTGTCTGTTTCCTGCATTGATATTACCTGCCTGATTTCCTGTAATTACATAAATATATATTTAGATTATTGAAGGAAAAACCAGAATAGGACCTTCAATAGCAGCCTCAAGGTGAAATGTCCAAAGGAAATAGCCAAACTCTCCTTTGCCTTCTGGGTAGAACTTCAAAAAGAAGAAAGATATCTGTTGTTGGCATTAAGCAAGGGCTATGTGAATTCAACAAGAAGGGGGAACACTGAAAGATTACATAATCCAAGATCTGTGTCTTGTATTTCTCAAGTTATTCTTCCTGTTTCCATTTTATATGTTTATCCTCAGGAAAAACTACTTGTTTTGCACTTACTGTGTTCTTTAATAAACAAAGCCAGATGCAGTCACTCACACATGTAATCCCAGTAACTCAGGTGGCTATGTAGGATAATTGCTTAAGGCCAGGAGCTTCAAGCCAGCCTGGGCAATATAGCAAGATCCCATCTCTAAAAAAAAAATTTTAAATTAGCCCAGCCTGGTGTCATGCCTGCATTCTCAGGTGCTTGGGAGGTTGGGGTGGGAAGAGCATTAGAGTCCAGGAGATTGAGGCTGCAGTGAGTTATGACTGTACCACTGTACTCTAGCCTGGTGACAGAATGAAATCCCAATATCAAAATACACACACACACACACACACACACAATCCTCTAATTTTTCTAAGAATTTAATTATGATAAAGTCACTCAAAGATTTAGACATGACAAATTATGATTTGATACAACAAAGAAATAAATACAGCTTTTTGTAGTCTGATTGTAACTAAGCAATATGAAAAGCATTACTTTCGTTCTCTAAACTGTTTCCCAAGTAAAAAGCAAATGTTTCTGATGAAATATAATGCCTTGGTCTAAGAAATTCTTATTACAATATCTGTAAGTATATTCTATTTTCTTAACTTGGTCTTTGTGAAATATTAAATAGAGACTTTTATTGCTAGAATAACTTTCACGAAAAATGTATTGACTTTAACTGACCCAAAATTAATATTGCCCTAAGTCTATACAGCTATCAAAAAATGTTTTCCTTTACTAAGATCATCCCTTGAAGGTCGCAATAAAAGACTTCATGTTAATTTCCAAGGTTTTGAAAATCAGTAACCCAAACTGTAACGTTTGATGGATTGATAGTATCTTCTCCTTTCCCCATCCCCTTAGCCAACAACAGATTGACTTTGAAATGCCAAAACCTTAAAGAAATAATGAACAACCTAAATGCAGTGTCCTCAACCCTGCCTTTGATTGTTATTATAAAATTTTAAATCCTAAAAGGATTTGATTTTAAAAATTAATACGTGTATTAAGATTGGCAATAAAAGTACTTACAACCTTAAAAGACCAAAGAAGAGCATTCTCAGAAGCCTGAATTTAAAACAAAACAAATCCCTGCAATGTTTAAAGCTGGAAAGAGCTTCAAAAATTATTCCGTCCTACTTATTTTAAAATGAAAAAGCTTCCCTTATTAATTCACTGGATTGATGACTTAAAATGCTATTCCCTCATAGCCCACTGTATCTCCTTTAAAAAGCATTCTTCCAGTGGACCTCAAATTTTATGCATCAGGATTTTCCAAGTTGCTTGTTTAAAACGCATATCCCTTGACATTATCAATTACTCCGACTCAATAAATGCAGGTTGGGCACAGTGGCTCACAGCTGTAATTCCAGCACTTTGGGAGGCTGTGGTGGGCAGATCATTTGAGGTCAGGAGTTTGAGACCAGCCTGGCCAACATAGTGAAACCCCGTCTCTACTAAAAAATACAAAAATTCGCTGGGCTTGGTGGTACACTCCTGTAATCTCAGCTACTCTGGAGGCTAAAGTGGGAGGATGGCTTGAACCCAAGAGGCAGAGGTTACAGAGAGCCAAGATCCCACCACTGCCCTCAAACCTGGGCATCAGAGAGACTCCATCGCAAAAATAAATAAATAAAATAACAAAATGAAAAAGCTTCCCTTATTAACTGGATTGACCTATTAAAATGCTGTTCTTCATACCGTACCACACCTCCATTAAATAAACAACCTTCCAATAGACCTCAAATTTTATGCATCAGAATATTCTAAGTTGTTTGTTTAAAATGCATATCCCTAGACATTATCAACAATACCTCTGACTCAGTAAATCCAGATAGGCTCAAGGAATCTGAATCTGTCTTTTTAACAAGCATTCTTTGTGACTCTAGGACGGTGGTCCATGGACCAATCTTTGAGGAATGATGCTAGGCAATAATATAAACAGACCATGTACTTAATATTTAGCCTGCCAGTGGAAACATTTTGTCTTAATAGTTTGAACAACTCCAAAGGCAAAATATGAACTTGGGAAAGGCAGGGTTGAGTAAGAATCATTTTACAATAACATGTTTTTGAAAGCCTTTTTCATTACATAGGAGAATACCAATAAATGGAGGTGAAGGCAGTGGGGGAGAAGATCCTTTGTCATTATATTGTACAACCTGAGGACATTTTCTTTGGAAGTGCACTTAAATAGACTGCATAAAAAGTGGGGGAAATGTCAAGCCACATTATGCTCTTAAAAGCAAAACAAGAAAACAAACAGCTTCTAAATAGGTACTGAAGAATGCCATAGAGTATTATGATGTTCATTTCTAGTAATATAAATGAACATCTGGAATTTAGTATTTTTTTTCAAATTCTTTTAGAGTTAGTGTTCTTTTTGCTGAGGTAAATGTAGATTAATAAGAATAAAATGGCAGAACTTAAGTGATGCGAAATATGATTTTATTATAAAGCATGTTTTTTAAAAACTTAACTATTTGAAATAAATTGGTATGATTTTATTTGTAAACATTTATATTTGTATAAATTTATATGACAACCAAAGCCTTACCCAAATGTCATAAATTCTCCTGGGTTTGCAGATTGCTTTCTCTTAGTGCATTAGTGTATTTCTTCTAAACAAAACTAGTTTTGCTTTTCAATTGTTACCTTTAACAATTTTAGGTAAAAATCAGTGGCCTTATTTTGTATTGTTCTTTGTTAAAAGGTCAAAATATTTCATAGTTTAAGAAGAAAGAATAATAAATGAAACAAACTAAATGACTTGAATTTTGATACTTATAAAAATCACCAGTGGATCAGTTTTGGTATATAAACAATGAAATAATGAACAATTAAAATAATAACTTTCATTATTGAGACTCTACTAAGGGAAAAGCTCTGATAGTCAGTTTTTCAACATTCATTATTTCAAATCCCTATAAAAACCTAACAAAATACATGTTGTTATACTCTCTTAAGAAAAAAGGATCAGAGAAATGAAATAAGTTGCTGAAGAAAATGGACAAAGGTTTGAACAGAAGATGCCAAAGTCTATACAATTTCCATATTTCAAACCCTAGCTAGTCTTCTACTGAGAGAAAATAAAATTGTCATATCATTACATTAAAATTTGTATTTGTATAAAAATAATTTCTGTGAATATATATATACATGTGTATATGAATATATATATATACGTGTGTGTGTGTGTGTGTGTGTATTATAGAAATAGAGATGGACAAAGACACAAAAAATAATTGAGAATAAGCCAAGAAAAGGAGCAGATATCAACTAGGACCAGGAAAACTGGTCCTAGTTTTGCCCTGGATGTAACAGTCAGAAAAATCACTCCACCCTCTGGGGTCCTGTTTCTTCATCTGTAAAATGGAATTAATATGCAAGAATTTACTTCTCCTCAAAAAAGGATAGGGGCATGTTAAAAAGACACAGGAGCCAACATGAAGGAGCCCCATTAGCCAGGTTGGAACAATTTGAGCAACAAAATAAACAGTGATGGTAGTGGGTGGTAACCCATATATTTTAAAATTCCTGAGTTCATACTAATATAAATAAATAATTGGAAAAATACATGAATGGAGGAGAAGCAGCAGCTCTTCCTTACTGGGGAATCCCAATTAGTAAATATAGAAAGAATAAGAGAAATATATAATCACAATTAGGCAGATTATAGAGTAAGAATTGCTGCAGGCAACTTCCACTGAAAGAGACTAAAATCAGTAAGTGAAGGTTTGAAAATAAACAGGCTATTAGTAATAGCAAACTCTCAAACTATCTTACCCAGGATATTTATCAATTTCAAAGGGAAAAATAATAACTTCATATTGAAAAACCCCACAACACAGAACCTTAACCAAGTGATCAAAGTTAACATCATCAGTAATAAGGTATACCAACATCCTTTGCCCCTTAATATTATGTACTGAGAAGGATACAATATGATAACTATAGTATTTCTCATCCTGAGAAAACATTAGACAAACCCAAAGCGAGACACATTCTACAAAATAACTTACCAGTACCCAACAAAATTGTCAAGGTCATAAAAAGCGAGGCAGGAAAGGGAAATTGTCACAGATTAGAGGAGACTAAGGAAATATAACTAAATGCAATGTAGAATCCTGCACTAGCATAGACCAAAAGCATTAAGGGGGAATCTAGTAAAATAATAATTTTCTGGTTTTGATAATTATACTATGATTATATAAGTTGTTAACATTAGGAAAGGTATTTAATTGCAAACATATTACAATTAAAGGTGAAGTATTAGGTTCCTAAATCACATCCCCTGCTTTTCTATCTCTGAGCCTTTTATCACACCATTCCCTTTAGCTGAAATGTCCTTCTTCTATTCTTCTTGGCCACATCTTTCCTGTACTACAAATTCAAACAGAATGCCAGCCCCTCCGTGGTTCTCCTGGTTAGGAGTCATTTCTCTCTCCTATTACTCCCACAGCACTTTAATCACACCCTTCCCATAACACGTACCACATTCCCTCGGTATTTTAGCAACTGATATAAATGACTCATCAATCCTACCTGACAAGTTCATTAAATATTATCATGTTATTTCTACTAAGCCACACAATGACTATAATTGTATCTGACACAGATCTGGGGCTCAGTAATGGCTTTTGGAAAGACCCTTGATTACAATCGCCTTTGTGAACTTCAAGCTCATAAGGCATCAATAACTAATCCAGATTGCCAATGTATTCATATGCAACTGCCAAGGCATTAGGAAATTCATCTCGGGTTAGCCAGTATATATAGAAAGCTAAATGAGGATCAGCAGACTGCTTGGTGAGCAAGGAGAACAAGCGGGGCCATTTTCATGAATAAGAGCAGCAGACCAAATGGCTTGATCATAAAACCACACCCACTACAGGGCCAGACTTCCCTGTTCTCAGGTCTGGGACTTATGATTGCTTAGTGCTCCATCAATACTGACACATTTTTCCTGTGTGACTGTCTATTTCCACACTAACTATTCTCTCCTTTTAAATTTTTTTTATTATTTATTTTGCTATTCTCAGCCATGGCTTCATTTTAGAATCACCTGGAAAGCTCTCAAAAACCCTGATGCAAAAATGGCATTTCCAGGAAGATGGTGGCACACAAGTCAGATTTGGCACGTTTTCATGGAGAGGACCCTGCAAGGACAATGATATCACCTCTTCTTTTCTGGTGAGAATCTGAGGATAGAGACTTTTTTCTCACCACGAATGTCACCCCAGAGGTCAAGAGTCGTGGGATGAAGTTTGCCAAGGAGCAGCTGCTAAAGCACGGATGCAATCAAGGCAAAGGCCTTGGCCAGAAGGAGAATGGTGTCACCCAGGCTCTCAGGGTGACACTAAAGCAAGATACGCACGGGGTGGGACGTGACCCTGCCAAGGAGTTCACAAACCACTGGTGGAATGAGCTCTTCAACAAGACTGTGGCCAACTTGGTAGTGGGAACTGGGCAGGAAGGAGGACAAATAAGGAGCCTTTCTGAGGAGACCACCCATTATAGTCATCCCAAGCCCAACTTGCTGTATCAGAAGTTTGTGAAGACGGCCATGTTGACTTCAGGTGGAGAGAAGCCACAAAGAACTGGAGAGCTGCAGTTATAACGACAACCAGGGTCCCAAGTCCCCAAAGATTCTGACTGAAGCTGCTCCAAGCCTGTGAGGGGTGAACAGCACACAAGGCTGACCATCTTGGGATCACAATGAAGGCCAAGCTTGCTCACCTAGAAGCCCAGAAGCAGGACTTCCTGGTTCCCCAGGACTCTGGGGCCCCTCAACCACAGTCAGAGAGCAAACCTCCCCATAAAAGGAAAAAGAAAAGAAAGCAGGAAAGGAGGAAGAAGCTACAGCATCTGAAAGGAATGATGCAAAGGAGAGGCACCCAGAACATGCTGACCAAAGCATCAGAAAGAGCACAAAGAAGAGCCGGGCGCGGTGGCTCACACCTGTAATCCCAGCACTTTGGGAGGCAGAGGCGAGTGGATCAGGAGTTCAAGAAATCGAGACCATCCTGGTCAACATGGTGAAACCCCGTCTCTACTAAAAATACAAAAAATTAGCTGGGCATGGTGGCACGCGCCTGTAATCCCAGCTACTCAGGAGGCTGAGGCAGGAGAATTGCCTGAACCCAGGAGGCAGAGGTTGCGGTGAGCCGAGATCGCGCCATTGCACTCCAGCCTGGGTAACAAGAGCGAAACTCCGTCTCAAAAAAAAAAAAAAAAAAGAAAGAAAAGAAAAGAAAGCAAGCAGGAAGAAGAAAAGGCGACATCAAGAAGTAAAGGTCTCAGAGGAAGGAGAGGGTGCAACTGAAGGGAATGAGGAGGAGGAGGAGGAGGATGCTACAGGAACAAGTGGGCTTGGGGAATTGAATAGCAGAGAGAAAACCAATCAGTCCTTCAGGAAAAGGAAGAAAAAGGAGAGGCGGCACCATGAAGAGGAGAAGATGGGGGTCTTGGAGGAAAGAGGAGAAAGCAAGGAGGCTGCAGGTAGTGTCAGGACAAAGGAGGTAGAGAGCAGGGCGTACACTCACCCATGCAGCCAAAGAAAGAAGAGGCAGCAACCGGAGAGGGGGACTTGAACCTGAGGAAACTGTTTTAGGTGGTGGGACCAGGGAAGCAGAAAGCAGAGCATGCAGTGATGGAAGAAGCAGGAGAGGCAAGAAGAAAAGACAGCAGCATCCAGAGGGGGAGGATATCTTGGATGTAAGGGATGAGGAAAACGGCGGGGCGAGGGAAGCAGAGAGCAGAGCACGCACTGGCTCAAGCAGCACAGGTTAAGAGGAGGAGGCAGCAGCATCCCAAGGAGGAAAGAGCTGGAGTCAGCACTGGCCAAAGAGCCAAACAGAAGAAAACGAAGAGAGAGGTCTGGTCAAGGTGGGGCCCGATTAATTGTCAGGAGCTGAAATGCCTCAAAGACCAGTGTCAATGCACGTCTGCAGGTCTTCTGCACCCCCCTAAATGAGGAGTCCCTCCCAAAAAGGAAATTGATCTCCGGGACATCAGCAGCTGAGAGGAGAGAGCAGTAGTCCCAAACCTTAGTTGAGGGAACCAGCATAGTCCCCTCTGTAGCTTCTAACCCAGGATCATGAACTCGGGTGCCTAGAGAAGCCAGGCAGCTAAGGGACAAGGAACGCTGGGGGCGGTGGACACACGGGTGCACATACCCTTTGAAGGAGCATTCCTGCGAGAAGCAGCTGAAAATGTAGACTTATGTGAAGGGCTCTGATTTTTAAAGATTGTGAAGGTTAAGGAAAACATAGATTTAGGTCTATGGGCTAGATTTAGCCCAGAGTTGCCAGTTTCTAGCACTACCAAATGAATGAATAAACATCAGCTTGGGCTTCTAGCCTACAGATTAAACAAACAAACAAACAAACAAAAAACCTTAGCCGGGCGCGGTGGCTCAAGCCTGTAATCCCAGCACTTTGGGAGGCCGAGGCGGGTGGATCACGAGGTCAAGAGATCGAGACCATCCTGGTCAACATGGTGAAACCCCGTCTCTACTCAAAATACAAAAAATTAGCTGGGCATGGTGGTGCGTGCCTGTAATCCCAGCTACTCAGGAGGCTGAGGCAGGAGAATTGCCTGAACCCAGGAGGCGGAGGTTGCGGTGAGCCGAGATCGCGCCATTGCACTCCAGCCTGGGTAACAAGAGTGAAACTCCGTCTCAAAAAAAAAAAAAAAAAAAAAAAAAAAAAAAAAAAAAAAACCTTATGCCTCAGCCATTCCGGAGGATCAACTAAATCACTTTCTAGAGGTGGGCCTCAGGCCTCAGGATTTCTGATGGCTCTCCAGGTGATTCTAAGATGCAGCCAATGTTAAGAACTAGCACTATATTGATAGAGTCGTTGTTTACCTATATTAATGTCACCAAGCAGAAAAAAGGCAAGTCCAACATTTTCTGCCTTTTTCCCTGATATCATCTATTCTCTGTACTGCCACCACTACCGCCACCCTCTCTTGAAGATATGTGACCTCACCTATTCTCTAGTATGTCTACTCATGTAATGCCCAGGTTTCTGGAGATGCCTTGTCTTTAGGTTTTCCGGCAGGATCTCACAGGTCTCCAGTACAGCGCATTGGTAGGCATATCAACACTAAAGGTAGGACAAAATACTTCTAACATATAAAACAGGTGGAAGGATCCAATATTTTATCATTACCATCAGTGTCTGACAGAAATGAGGTGGGAGGCTGCTGGAAGCAGAAGGTAAAGAATTCATTTAAAAAATGTCTTGAGAGCTAACTTCTTTGTGGTTCACTATGTGGGTCCATGATGTGATTTAAAAAAAAATGAATCAAAAAAAGATCTATCCCACACGCCGAGAGTCTGACATGGTTCATAGGATGTAAATTGTGGTTTATACCACGAGAGATAAAGATACTATGAGAGTTGGGGGGATTGCGACTGGGGTGGGGAGTGATTTCCAGCCAGGAAATTATGAAAGGCTTTATGGGAAAGGAACCTTGTTTATTGGAACCTTTGATTATGGGAGAGGAGGTGGCAGTAAATATGACTGTGGAAGGAGGTATCCTACCCCAGCTTTGAAGGTGGAAAAGCAGAGAGAAGTTGTGTTCGGTGTTAGTGGAGATTCCTGCTTTCTCCTGGTTCTCACAGTTGAGGGTATCCTGCAGTCACTTTTTCAGGATATGTATTATATCACCCCTGAGCCAGGTGTAGGCACACTCCTGATGTTCTGGCAGTGGCCAGTAATTTGAGGAGTCAGGGTAAGATCTGAAGATGTGGGAGTAGGAAGAAGGGCATTCTCAGAGGACATGGCCTAAGCAAAGATGAAAAGGTGTGAAACTGTGGAGGATGGGCAGTAGTTCCATTTCCTTCCTATGTGAAGGAGAAGAGAAGACATTAATATTTGAAATATTCTGCCATTCTGGTAGTTTTGGAACTACTCCCCATCAAAGATTTGGTTAAATCTTGACCAGAAATTACGAAAGTTCATTTGTCTGCTATTTTACAGTCATAATCTAGTGTATGTGTCCAAAGGGTTGGGTAGCAGATGCAGAGGACTCTAATGCATTTATGTATTTCAGTCTTGAAAGGCCCCAAATGAAATCATAGAAGAGGGAACTTGGAGATAAAGAGATCAGCCATTTCAATGGTGGTGACAACATTTTTCTATGAGGTGCAATTTTGGTCACCTGCCATTTCCTATACTATTATTTTACCTTAATAAAAAGAAGATAACACCAGCCCTGTGCAAGTTAAGAGTAAATTTGAGTATGAAGATGAGAAATATCTCTGTTAACAAGAACAGAGCAATCTGTGCAAATCATTCCTCAGGAGTCAGGGAAATGGCAACCTGCCAGCTCAGTGGCGCACAGAGCCCAGGCGGCCCCACAGCTGTCTCTCAGCACTGCCAGCCGTCACCACGGCAACGGCCCCTCCCGGGAGAACAGCTCAGCCCACTGAAACTACCCATCATTTAAAAATTAACACAGATGATTCCGGATGAGATTGTGTGCAACAACAACAAAAATCTTATAGAACTGCCCTTTCTAAGGATGTAAATCAGACAATATAGACTGTGAATTAGAAGAGTGGTTCTCAAAATTCAGCATGCTTCAGCCTCATTTGGCAGGCTTAACAAAACACAGATTGCCAGAACCCCACCCTCAGAACTTCTGATTCAATGTGGCTGGGGTAGAGGCAAAGAATTAGTATTTCTAGCAAGTTCCCTAGAGATGCTGACCGTAATGCTCTGGGGTCACACTTTGAGAACCACTGGGTTACATACTAGGATTGTATCAGTGTTGATTTCCCGATTTTGATTACTGTACTATGCGTATGTAAAAGAATGTCCTTGGTCTTAGAAAATACTCACAGCTGTATTATATTTAGGACAGAAACGCATCATGTCTGAAACTTACTCTCAAATGATCACTAAAAAATGTAGGCAGATAAAGCAAATGTAGAAAAATAACAATTGGGGAATCTGGATAAAGGGCATATGGAAGGTCACTGTGTTATTCTTGTAACATTTCTCGTAGCTTAAAATTACATTAAAATTATAAATACTTTTCAATTAATACAGGGAAAGAAAGTTATAGCAACATATACCATGTATGTATAATACGGTACCACATATGGTTAAATTTAAACTAATTAAATTTAAACAAAATTTAACATCCAGATCGTCAATTGCACTATCCGCATTTCAAGTGCTAAAGAGCCATGTATATGGCCAGTGGCTACTATAATAGCACAACTACAGCCCATTGCCGTCAGCACAGAAAGTCCTATGGAATAGTGCTGACTGCAGTTCAAAACGTTCTAAGATTTGGAAAGAGTCTTTGGAAAAAATCAATGTCCTAAAAGCAGCAGTAGAGGTAGCAGTAATAGTTATAAGCAGTAGGAGTCAGTTGTTTCTAAAACAATACAGTTGATTATCTAAAGGAGGCTGAAGAAGAAATATGACCAAACGATAGCAGGTGGATCATAGTATCCAAAATATGCATATGCAAGTATCTGTAGTTTTGCATGAATTGGTGATGTATTTGCCAGAGTAACTATTCAATATCACTGATGGCACCTGTCATCATCTTACTGATTTTCTCAACAATCCATTGGATGAAAGACAAGCAGATACCCAAACTAACCAGTTTTTCTCCACTCACCCTCAGCCCCGTCCACTTTCCTGCAAGCACAGCAGGGTCAAGACATAGATGGGAAAATACCCAGCAAGGCTGAAGCTGATCTGCAGGGGAATGGCCAAGACATGGAATCTTTCAAACTTGTTCAGATATTTTAACTTGGCTATTAGTTTCATTTGGGGTTTCATTTCATCAGCTAATGTGCAGAGCAGACAAGGTTGTTTTTGCTGCTATTCCTTTTCCTTCTGAGCTTCTTTTCTTTCTCCTGTCTCTTTTCTTTCTCTCAAACAAATGGCACATTCAAAGTTTCTGACCCAAATAAGACTGCCTTCTACTTTAAAGAGCATCTTTTTTCCTCCCGAGCATCATGTCTTTTGAGCTCCAGCAACATCCGAGTGATGAGCTGAGTAAATTCATCCTAAAGTATGAACAGTACCAAACTCTCCCAAGGTGCATGTGGCTAACCCTAGCTTCCACAATATTCTGGGAGATACTTTTTGAGCATAGTCATCTTTGGTTATTCTCTACCTGACCCAACCTCTGTCAATCCCCTCTCTGTAACCTCTCAGGAGTAAACAAACAGATCCACACTGCAGCTACATATTGTCCATTTTCCCTCTCTTACCTTTCCAAGCAGTTTCATACTCTCTTGGGGCTCAGTAAGATACATAGCTATTACTTGGATATAACACAGAGTTGTTGAAAAAAATGTAAAACCTGAAGCTGTAAGCCACAAATTGATAAATATGAGGAATACTTGCGGGGAAAAAAGCCTTATTTCCATTTCTAAACTTCCACTGAAGAAATTAAACCATAGAGCTAGAATCCAAAACTCAGGACATACACCTCTACTCTAACCAAGCATCTGTTAGAGCATTTCAATGTCCATCTAGGCATCAGACCAATCTAGGTTTGCCCCTCCCCCTGTCAAAAAAAGTGTTGAAAAATTCTTCTGCAGCAATTTCTCTTTTTTTGTTTTTTTCTCAGAGATAGGGTCTTACTCACTGCCCAGGCTAGAGCGCAATGACATAATCACAGTTCACTGAAGCCTTGAACTGCTAGGCTCAAGCAATCCTCTTGCCTCAGTCTCTCGGCTAGCTGGGACTACAGGCTAATGGAACCATGCCCTGCTATTTTCTTTTTTTTTTTTTTCTTTTTTTTTCTTTTTTTAGAGATAGGGGTCTCACTATGTTTCCCAGGCTGGTCTTGAACTCCTGGACTACGAGTTCTCTCACTTTGACCTCCCAAAGTGAGTGCTGGGATTACAAGTATGAGCCACCACTCCTGGCCTCCTCCTTAAAATATAGTCGTTTTTACTTAGTTTGCCAGCGGAAGGAAAACCCTTCCTTAGAAACAACTTTTGTCAGTTATCTAGAGATAATCATTCCTAGCTGCAAGACATGGTATCCCAGGTCTCTATAGTTCAATTTATGTTTTGATACTTGCACTTTTAAGATCTCTTTACAGAAGGCTTTTTACCAGGCAACATATTTTTATAAAGACTTCCAAGAGAAAAGGAGAGTCTCACCTCACAGTACTCCGTGATAATGCAGAAATTATCTTGCTCCACAAAACTTGCATGGAACTTGACAATGGCTGGGTGATCCAGCTTGGAGAGGAGCCGGGCTTCCAAATTGGCCTGCACAGTTTCATTTGGATTTAGTTCTCCAACAGAGACTTCCTTCAGTACCTTTCTGCAGGCAAAAAAAATTAAAACCATTTAGAACTGAAAAACACATTTAACAAATATCAGCCAGTGGTGCACAGCCACCTAATTAATGCCTAGGTTGTGACCTACTCACATATCTGATATTGCCTATTATGATACTGTGTCTCCTGGTGGGACCTGAGCCTGTTTTTCTGTCCTGCTTCCCCAAGGCCTCTGACCTCCACATCTGTGTACCCTACTGTTCTGTTAAGGGCAGACTTGGAACTAATCTTGAGCAACATTGCTGTGGTGGCCCTTCCTCCACCTCTCTGGATGTTTTAGTCTCTCTTGGTTTCTCTTATAGTGATCTGTTTCTGTCTGTCTCTTTCTGTGTGTGTTCATACACACACACACATAATCCATAACTCTGTCTCCCTGTATCTTATTCTTTCTTTGCCTATCTCTTTCCTTCTGTCTCTGCCTCTTTGTGTCTCTTTGCCTCTGTGTGTATTTACACACATTCACAGGCATGCTTCTCTCTCAGCTGTAACATTTTCCAAATATATCGACAATACCAATAAGAGAAATATCTATTTATTTTCTTTTTAAAACTATTCGTGGCATATCATACATTACTACAAGTATTCAAAACAAAAAATTAACTAAAAACATTAACAGAGATATTTAGTATGTCTAGCATGTATAAATGAAAGAAGAGCTCATTAAATTCCCAAGTCATTAATTTAAAAATTGTGATAACTCTATGAGTAAATCAAAACATTATCTCTTCCCATCTAAGAAAAAGAGTCTGATGAACAAATCAATTATAGTACCAAAGTGTAAACTAGACTGTTGGAAAAAAATACTTCAGAACACCAATTATGTTTGCAGACAGAGTCTGCTGATTATAAGTAAACACCGGCAGTTCATTAAGACAAGTTGTGCAGGACCTGCACTAGAAAACATTTTACAAAAATCTTCTTTAGAGTTGCTACTATGCATACCAACAAAAATGTATCATACTAGAAAATCCCTTTAGGCCCTTTAACCAACGCACAGATTAACCCTCATTCTCCAGTCCTTTCTAACAAATGCTGGCAGATGCCCTTGCCACAGGGAATGCCTCCAGCTAGTAAGCTCTCCCTGGCATGCCCACGGACTTCTGCCCTCCCAGTTGAGATGTGTACTTACTCAAGTCATTGTGTTCATTCCCAAGCCTGTTAATGCCAGTTGTGCTCATCACTGTCAATGTATGACTTCAATATAACATAAATGGATGAAGAATGAGCATTAAGAGTTATCTTCGCTAGGAAAACTAAGTCAAATGGTTACCAAAAAACTTGAAAATGACAAGTTGCAAAAATAAAAAGCTATCAAGTAACCTACAAGACAGTTCTAAAAAAGGTTAAAAATGTGAAAATCTAGTATTCTGAATTCAGTGTGTTACGGAAGATAAACCTGGAAAACCAGGTTCTAAAAATAATATAAAAATAATATATATCTTATGGGTGTAGTTTATGCAAAAAAGATGAAGGAGTCTCTAACCAGAGGACATTAGATGTTGGCTATACAGCCAAAACCTGGGGAAAAAAAACATACAATGATATATTTTAAGTTGATGTAAATGTTTTAATTAATGTCGTTTTATTTTAAAATTGTTTCCTTTTTTTTAGCCAAGTACCAGCTCCGATCACATTGAAGAGAAGAGCTTCTACTATTTTAAAAAATGTGATTGTACTATTAACTTTTCACTGATTCAAACAAGCCTCTCCCACTGTTTTACGATGGAAGAACCATCGTTTCCTCAGGCATTACCACCGGTAGAGCTTTCTTCGTGTTTCATATTCAGGGTCTAGAAGTTTTGATACTTCAGTCAGCATATCCCATTTTTCAGTGAAAGAATACAATTAAAAGAAAATTTATTACCATTCTTAGTTAGGAAATCTGTCCCAGAAGCTAAGAGCTTAAGCAGAAAAACGTAGAAAGTACCCTTAGCCTGCTCCGGAGTTGGGGAACATTTGACATTTTTCCCCAGAGCAATAAAAGCTGAGTTAAGTGTCCATTCTCTAAAAATCTCATGAGGAAAACCTTCTAATGCAAGATGACCATTACTGGGAGGTCACTTACCCTAAAACTTGAGTCCTTTAATATTTTCTTCACTTTAAATGTCCTCCTTGGTCTTCACATTGTGAACTCCCATCCCCAAAAGACAACCATCAGCAGGCGCTGGCCGCTTCCACAAAGAGCAGCCCAATTTGCATGAGAAAGGGCAGCTGTGCGTCAGGAGCCTCACCGGCAAGGACTCCACGAGGCCATTCACAGGTGTCTTTAAATCTGACTGCACTATAGAAGGCTGGAACACTTGGCTCCCTTCCCCCAACAGGTGTTTTCACATTGGTTTTAAACACCCTATTAGGATCCTACTTAATAAGAAGTCGATTCTAGAAAAACGCTTGCTTGGGAACATTCTGTAGAAAGACTGTTCTATCAAGAACTTGGTTGAAAATGACCTAATGTTATGAGGAGTGGCATTTCAGACTGCTAGTACGCCCAAAGAAGCTTGAAATGACAAACGAGACTATGTTTTTTTGTAACTGCTGAAGATTACAAAGCAGCAGGCAAAGCACAATGACATCCTCATGGAGCTTTTTCGGTAATTTACTGTACCCCAGCTAGCATGCAGTTATAAAAGTCACAGTGGTTAAGCATGACAATATAAAGTCTTACAAACTTGCAATATTTTCTTGCTGTGAAGGAACAAATGCTATAAAAATCTTCAAGATACTTATTTTTCCTTGCAAACACCAACTATTGTGCAGCAGAGCATGAGATTTTACATATAAATTGTAGCTACCTGAGCCCCGTCTGGCACCCTGATGATAAAGCATACAATCTTATTTGCCCACAGTGTAGCAGATGAAGGTAGGGCTATTAAGACAGGTGATATCTGTTATAATCATCTCTAGCTGACGCGGAGACATTCACCGTCCTTGCCTGAAATCATGTCACTGAGCTGACGGAGGAGACCCTCATTACATATCACTTAATACGAGATCCATATCAGCCTAAGACAGCATGAAAACTTACCAAGTCAAGGACAGCTTGTCACTTGCTCAGTGATTCTCAGCCTGTCACCCCTAAATAACATGACAGATATTTATTTTATCACAGCCTGAACTGTTTGGGAGAAACTTCATGACAGTAGCAAGACAAGGCATTCCCTGGAGACGTACTCATTTTGCAAACTTCCCAAGTTACATGCTTTCTTTCTTTCTAGAATCAGTGAACTGACAAAAGTCAGAGAATGACTCTGGAAATCTGGAAACGCTATGGTTCATTTCATTCCCTACAAAAGTCCACCTTTTGTAGAAATGGGGAAGATGATACTTTTGAGCTATTAATTAAGGATTATTTTTCTCCAAATTTTCACATTTTCCCCACTCAGCCAGCAGCATACACTGCTTCAGAAAAAAGAGGACTAAAGAGAATATGAGTCAAACACCTGCCTTTTGACTTTTTAAAGGAAAGGCCAAGGCTAAAGAGAAAGGATCTGGAGGAACATATGAACGATGAGTGGGTGAGCATTCTTCCTGCTGGCAGGTGAGAAAGAGATCGTTCTTTAGACCAGGGGAAGGGGAGAGGGTCAGACGGCAGGTAAAACAATTAGAAACTGCTGAGCCCTTGAAAATAGTTGGTGTGCTGTAGGTCAGGTCCAGAAAGGCAGCTGAAAAGAGAACTCCAAGATGGGTAGGAAGACCTGAGAGCAAGAGACCTGTGCTCTCCCTCCAAAGTAGGGCTTAGAGGATTGTAGAACCCCCACTTTTCTTGTGTCCCACAAGGGTAAGGAGCTGCAAAAAGGTCTCCAAGGGACATGTAAACAGATGAGCTTAAGAGAGCTCTAGAATTTCTGATATCCCAGTAAGGCGTAGGGAGCCGCACAATGACATCCCATGCAGTCAACAGCAATCTCAGTGAGGGCCAGTCAGCTGGTAGAACTGGAAGACTTTGCAGTTAGAGACAATGGTCCCTTCCTTTGTAATTTCACCATTAACATCCATTACAGGTAACTGGTAAATACCTACTACGTGACTACAGTGTGGTGGGCACTGAGGAGTCACAGCCCTGCTTTTGTGTCTACTAGGAAAGATAGAAATCAGGTAAATGTGCATGAATATGTGTATATATCATGTATGGTTGTGTTTTTTGAAACTCAAATTGAGATGAATGCTATAAAGTTGAGGTAAAGTTATCTGAGGCCCCCTCAGATTTCAAAACCGTGACCCTGATGTGATCAGCAGCTACTGTACACACTTAGCCTAAGCCACAGGAAATTTTAACATCAATTTAGACGAGTAACTTTTTGGCTTTGGATTTTGCTTTTTGTTTTATTTATCATTTGCCTGTTTTACAAAGAGAAATTATCAAATATAATAAGGAATTTTAAGATTTTTCATCCATGTAGGAAGGCAGTAATTATTTTTATCTGCCGTTCTTAAATGGAAAGGTCTCTTTTTTCTAATTTACAAGGAAATAGTTTCATTATGGAAAAATTTGAAAACACAACATAAGAAAAATATTACCCACAATCCAACATAAAGACAATCAGAATTAACGTGTCTGTGTATTTTCTTACAATCTTTTTGCTGCATGTATTTCTTAATAGTAGAGGCCGAACAGCTTACACAATTTGCTTACTGCAGTTTTCATGAAACATTTTTGTAGCAGACACTTGTCATGTGTGGCTGCCCACTTTAGACAGCTTCCTTACATTGTAGCAGATCCCTAGGCTATGAATCTTGCCTCCCCTGGAGAGAGAAAAACAGATAAACCAACCCTGTGACTCCCAGCCTCCCTTGAGCTTGGGTGCTAACGTGTGACCTAGGGTCTGTCAGTCAGCTGCATCCACCCAACACTTTGATGTGGGTGTGAGCTGCCTAGAGAAACAGGGTGCCACGGGGTTCTCCATTTTTTAGATATATGTGTCATCAGAAACAGCATGGCAGTGGCTCAGGGCAGCAAGTCACTTCACTGGTGATGTTCTGCCTTCTCGCCTGCTGCCCTCGCCCTCCACCACTGCTGTAAACCATCTGTGTTCTGGAACAAATCCTTTTCTGCTTACACTGGCAGAGAGGGGCTGCTCTTACCTGCACCTGGGAGTCCTGACCAATGCAATTAGACATCACAGAAGTACTTCCAGGTGTTATCACGAATCACTGTCAACACTTCAGGGCAATGAAAACCAAGCCTCCAAAGGCCTGGCTCATTTGTGTTCATTTTCATTTCCACCTTAGACTCTTATGAATGTAAGTCTGCAGTAATGCTTTCTCCATTTACAGGTACGTAAAATTGATGGTGGAAAACATCCTGTTTTAAAGTTATTTCACCTCTTTTAGTACAGCATATAAATTTCCAAATTAAAGGGGCATGAAAAAGATATATAATGACAGAGCAGTATTTATTCAAAAACTTGGCACATTGATAAAAATAATGGAAAAGCCAGGAACTAAAGGTACTTACAGGAGTAGCTGGTGGAGGCAAAAAAAGAGTAGAGGTTGGTAGCAAGTATGCTACAGGACACTACAGATGGAGTTTTATTTTACTTCTGTTGTTTTTCCTTCCCTTGGTAAAACAAATTTTTATGTCTGTGTCACATTAAAGGACAAAATTATCTTATGGGTTATCACTGTATGCCATAATATGCACTGCTTTTTGTTTTTTAACAATTAAACCCATGGACCTAGCTCATTCAGATGTTAGAACTCTTTAATTCATCTCGTCCATTCTACATATCCGATCACAAACATGTAGCAGAGTCTTTGGACAGAGCAGGGGTTCATAGGGCGTTCACGGTGCAGTTCCAGGGAAGGCAAACTGTAGGGGCCCATGACAGACGTCAGCAACTGAGGAACAAACTCTGCCAAAGACTTTCAGATAGGAAATCTCACCTTTCTGATATTTTACTGTCTATTAACTATCTTCTGTGTGCCAAATACCATGCCATGTGCTGGAAATACAAAGATGAAAAAAACAAAACTCCTGTCCTCCAAGAGAGCTCAGTCCCATGGGGAGGCCAACAAGTATATAAATAGTTGAACAACTTCATGACAAATGCTAAAATAGAGCTGGGGTGGACAGTGGGGATTCCTAACCTTTCTTTGAGGATGGAAGAAAAGGCAAAATCTATGGACTAGAGCTTCAGGATGTTCGCTTTTACATAGCAAGATCTTTAAAATACGGGTGAGGAACCCTCCCATTAAGCCATGCTTTGCTCTAGAGGACTCTCTTCGTTTGGGTCTCCTAGAAGGCAAACCCTGAGACAAGGATTTGAATGCAAGTAGTAATTTGGGAAGTGATAGGAAAGTGAGGAAGTGAGACAGGAAGGGAAGGAAGCCATGCGAGGGTATATTATCAAGACAGTTACCACTGAGGGCAACTGGAGCTTAATTCTGTCAAACTCTGGGAGCTAGTGTAAAACATTAACCTTAGAGTTCTCCGGCCCAAAGGGTGGGGAGTGACGGGGCTGGGATATTAATCCACCGATTCCCATTATTCACTGGCTAAAATTGCTGCCTGGGAGTATTAATTCCTCCACTCTTCTGCCTTGCCAGAACACAGGAAATCCTAATGGCTAGAAAGAGCCCTCAGGCAGAATTGCACGTGCTGGCAGTTGGAGGCTGAGTCCATGCATAAGAAAATGTTGAGTGCCCAGGGGATACAAGCAGGACCCCAATACTGTCTTCCACAGGAGAAAAACAAAGGCAGTTCCTTCCATTTTAAATTCTGGCCTGGTTTCCCTATACTCCTGAAGATGGCTAGTATATAAAGATTCCTAAACAAAGTAAAATAAAGTGCCTGGAATATTGAATAATTAAACTGCAAAGCAATTACAACCTATAGATACATTCCATTTCCTATGCTTTTCAAGACAGATTTTGTTTACAAACATTTCAGCAGCATATAAGAGTATTACATACAGATAATAAGCAAATAATAATACAGCTAATAAAGAACAAAAACAGGAGTAAAATTATTTCAGATATTTTTGTTTGGCAAACATGCTATTTCTAGCTCGTGTCTAGATTACATTTCCGTTTGTGGTGACAACTTTCACGCAGTGTTTCAATGCTGGTACTAAAACAAATCATTGCAAGTTGCCTTTTAGTTTTAAGGAGCAGAAGAGGATAAACAAAGGTTTTAGGAGTAGGAGGTTTGAAGACAAATATTGCGCTAATAGAAAATATCTAATAACCAGCATGTAAATTCTATGACTTTTCCCATCTGTATAAATAAGAATAGAAATGACTTGAGCACATGTTTCAAGGCTGGAAATAGTGCTGGTGCTCCCTGGAGTCCTCTGCAGAGAATCTCTTATGTCAGTGCAAGAATAGAGCTGTCGTCAAAATGGACAACGTCCAGCATTTCCCTAGACGTCTTCTTGGAAGTCACACTGAGAAAAAATAAAATGTCTGACCACTCTGTTATGGAAAGCCCTTTCCCCAGCACATGACCAAAGAGCCAACAGTCAAGCCAAAAACATGCATGAGTGTGTGTTAATTAGCTGGGGAGCAACGAATTTGTTCAGGCAGTGTTGGAAAAGCTTGTGCATTTTTGCACTCATAACGCAATAGCCAATCCCGCCCCCGCCCCCGCCCCGCCCCCCATTTTAAAATCACAGCCTCCATAAAAGCTGCTGGGGCTGTTTCATAAAAAAGTGGAGAAAATATTGCCCTTCCCTTTTCTTTTACCTACAGCATGAGTGGATTCCCTTCAAGGAGACAGCTTTTTGGAACTTCTTTTTATTTACTTCTCTCAAAGTTTTCTTTAAAACCAAGGATGCGCTGGGTCAATTCTAACTTCCACTTAAAATCATATAAAGCTCCCTCGTCCCTATCTTTCTCCCCCACACCCTGAGACAAATGGTCAAGCAATTCTGTTTTTCTTATTTATACAGATGGGCAAAGTCATTGAATATTGTGCCTGCCTTATTTTAAGAAATACTGATGACTGCCTGACCCACAGTCATCTCCCATCACCGATACCATCATATGCTCTGGAAAGGAGGATCCTCTCCCCAGTTCCTGTAGTGAATCATAATTGATCTGGAAAAGATGTTCCTCACTGATAAACAGAGAAGCATGAGAGGAAACTCTTCTTTAATCTGGCTCTGCAGGTGATCATCTGCATGTGACTCATGAACTGTGGCAGCCAGCTGGAGCCATGAAGTAAGCCACCCTAACATGATAGGCAGAAACACGGAGAGGTAAGAGAGAAGGCACCAAATTCCTTCATGACGTTGCTGAGCTGCTAAATTAGCCAACCCTGGAACTGCTCTCTCCAGACTTCTTGTTAGGGAAATAAGAGTTTCTTATTGTTTAAGCCATTTTGACAGCATCAGCTATTTCCTGATACTAACACTTTGCTACAAGAAGGAAGAAGAGATATTTAAAGAAGAGATTGGAAACAGAGGTAGAGAATGTAGTACAGTAAATATTCCACTCATTTGTAAATGCTTAAGGTTATAAAAACCTAATCAATAAAGTTATTTTGGTTTAGTTATGCTATATAAAACGAATAGAAGGAAGGTAACCCCTCTGAGAACACAGCTATGTCTTATTTACTTAGAAAGCAGTTAATGAGTCTCCCACCTTAAACGAAAAAGTATAACTTGGCTCTTTTGTATTTGAGCATTGATATGAATCTTTAAAAAATCATGACAAAATGAACTACAATGACTATACAGAAATGAACTGACAGTGAGAAGAAAACTGAGGGATAAATGACTAAAAATTCTTTGTTATCAGTAGATTTCAAAAGTAAATGTGATATTTGTTTAATTTGAAAACACAGTTTAAAATTATTATATATAAACATTTTTAAGTTATTTAAAAACATCAGGATTTAAAATGATTAAAATTCCACCAGTGTTATCCTTCTTCCCTTAGGTGATGATACGGAAGTAATAATGGCAAATAGAAGATAATCTAAAATGAGAGGCAAGAAAGAAAAGAGTAAAGCAAGCGGAATGGATAATTCACCGATCAAAAAATATAAAGATTTTAAAATAAATACTGAGTTGAAAAAGACCAAGAAAAAAAGAATTCTTAAAATATTTGGTTTTCACTCTCTCCTGCCAAAAAAGAAAACAAAATATACTTCATAAACAGTAATAAGTATACTTTCTCTATAGTTCTCTAGCGATTGGAGAGAAAGAGTACTAAAAATGCAAGTTTATAAAAATTTGCTTTCTAACATACTTGTCAGTATAGTTCTGATCTAGAAGCTGAATTACCAATAGGAACTGATAATAACATTAGCATAGACCAAAAAAAAAAAAAAAAGGCAGATATTCCAACCTGAAAAAAAAGGTTTTGCTCTGACGTTTCACAAATCTCAGAGAAATGGTAACACCCATTGTAATGGCCTGGCCCGAGAGAAGCACAAAGCTACCCAATGTTCTTAATGTTTTCCCCATATTCAGCTTCTTTTCCAGTTTTGAAATGGATTTTATGTATCTGTAGAATTTTAAAGCTGGACAAGACCATCAGAAAGAATATAATCAAAGCACCTCAACCAAGCGAAGTCCTGGAACATTAAGCAATTTATCGAAGGCTATAAAGCAAGTTACAGTGGAGCCACCATTTACCTTTTGGAGGAAACAGACCATCAATTCTGAAGAATAGACTTTTGACTGCAGATTTTTTTTTCTTTTTTTTTTTTTTATTGCATTTTAGGTTTTGGGGTACATGTGATGAACATGCAAGATTGTTGCATAGGTACACACTTGGCAGTGTGGTTTGCTGCCTTCCATCCCCTTGTCTGCAGATTTAATGGTTTTCCCTTTCTGCTGTTAGTATAGAGATCTTCAGTGCCTAATGAGTAAGACAGTCTAAAATTTTTTATTTTTCAAAGAACAAAAACTCCCGACACCTGCTTTCTTTCCTTCCTTACCATTAAAGAACAAACAAAAACAAAAAACTTGTTAGTGTGATTGGAATAATGGTTTTGCTTTCAATGAGGTACTAATGACCCTATGTCTGTTCTTCATTATCATTTGAGTTACAGAAATCTCACAGAAGCCAGGAATATTGCCAATTAGAGAGCCACAGATTTGGAAGTTTGGGAAAAGACATGATACAGAAGAGGGAGACAGTGTTTCTCAGGACTTACTCTCCTAACAAAGTGGTGAAGTCTACATTTTAAGGTTGTTCTAAGTACCACAACCCTTCAGGTATAATTTTGTGTGTTTGCAGGCCAGTCTTTTTAAAAGTTCAACTGAGCAAAATTCATTTGATTTAAAATTGTTAAACAACGGAAAAGCAGTAATATGCCTTAAAAACAAAAATAAATATTGATAACATCATACTCTCTAGGCAACAAATCACTCAGTCCCTCCATTATGCTTTGAAAAGTTCTGAGATTAGAGCAAAGATCCTATTTACAGAGGCAAGGAAATTAAGGAGTAAAACAGTGTTAACAAGGATATAAAAAAATAATTTACCACAGATAATCCAGTTAGCTTCTGTTGCAAGTATTATATGCTCTAAATTTGAAATTAATGTTAGGTTAATAATCAAAATGCAATATTCTAATGAATAATTCATTCCAGGTTAATATTTTGAACATTGCAGAAAAATACAAGAATTGCTGATTTCAATGAGATAATCAGATAACCATAAAATCAAGATACAGTAACAAATTGAGTTTTAAGAAGCAACATAGTTGATTAGCTCCATTTCCTTGACTAGGTAAAAATGACAACAGATAAATACTGCTTAAAGTAAAATTAAATTATGACCTAGGCAAGAAGTTGTTTAAAGTAATAAAATAAAAATTAAAAATAAGAATAAAAAATCTAGGCTTTTAGTGAAATAGTTCCTTAACCTTATTTATAGCATAAGTTTATGTATGTTATAAAAAAATAGTTCCTTTACAGTAAGACAGCCAAAATAGCATAAGTTTGTAATTCTAAATTTCAATCTCTATTTCCTCATCATGGCAAATGTAATATACGGGCTTGAGCTACAACTTTCTAACTATAGGATAAAGCATGTTGTTACTGTATTTAATTTTGAGATGGCAAGGGAGGAAAACGAAACCCTGTGTAAGCATACTTCCCTTAGAGGGTTTAAGCAACTGATTCTGGGTCTTATATTTTTGCTGAGTTGTGATTATACCAAAATAAAAGTCTACTTTTGTGTACCTAAAAAGTCAGGACTTAACCTACCAGGACAGCTCAAAGTAGAATCTACTAATAGGAAGAATCTAGTTTCCCTGAATGACAGCTTATGGATTTAGTTATTGATTTGTAACACACACAAAGTCACCACGGACTGTGTGAGAGGAGGGGGAGACAGGGAGAGAGACATGGCTCACCTGTCTTTGATTACACAGGCTTCCTTTTTCGGAGACAGGAGGGTGTAAATAAAGTGGCTTGGACACTTAGCACTTGCTAGTCACAGAGATCCCGCGTGGTTTCTCCTGCCTGCCCAAGTTGTCTGTAGGAGCTCAGCAGGGAGACTTCCTCCTCAGGTCGTAAGTAAGGGACACTAAACAAAGAGGCTTGGGTGTGGTTTTCCAAGAGTTTTGTTCCTGGAGATTCTGGAATTTGAGGATAAATAAAAATGTTTTCATGTTAACATGATGGAAGGAAAACGTTATTTGAATCCGAAAGTATGATACTTGAATAGGTCTCAAAAACGGGACACAGGGTCTTAGAGCAGAGCTTCTTGAATTTTACTGTGCATACAAATCACCACAGGATCTAGTCAAATGCTGCTTCTGGTTGAGCAGCTCTATCGTGGGGCCTGAGAACCGACATTTCTCGGGTCCCAGGTGATGGCTGCAGCTGCTTGTCCAGGGATCATACTTTGAGTAGCAAGGTTTAGAGCAGGTAGGGGTCCAGAAGACTGCCAGGGCTAAAAGTGTTGATGAGCCCCAGGGTTCTCTAGAGGCTTGGGGCAGAGGGTAAATTTGAAGAGCAGGCCAAGAGACAGAGCATGCGTCCCCCTCCGCCCCCTCATCTACTCATCCCTCCTTCCCAGCAACCTTGAAATCTCGTTTGAAAACAAAAGAACTGGGAACTGCTGCTAGTCCAGCTCAGTCATCTTACGGAGGAGGACACTGGAATCAGAGAGGCTGCAATAGACTACATGCCCTCCTGAGGACATTCCACAGCCAACACTCATACGACCCAAAAACCAGCAGTTTTAAAATACTGTGAAGAAAAGCTTACTTACATTTTAACCCCAATTTTTTAAACTATAGTTTGCACTGGCTTCCTCTTGTTCTGTTCCCAGTAATGATAAAGTACAGCTGCCCAATGACCCTTTGGACGTTTTTTATTACATAATTTATTACTGTAATGTGTTTAGATTCAGCTTCATTTCATAGACAATTTGACATAGCTTATATAATACAACAAAAATTTAAGACCAGCAAGAATAGAACACAAATAGGGAAAAGAAGAATACAAATATGCTGACTAGAAATTACTGCTATGGTTGAGCTTCCAATTTAATTCCAAACTTCTTGAAAGGCATTTTTATTATTACTATTAATACTATTGCTGTCATTGGTGGTAATGTAATAGATACAATTCTTGCCTTTTACGAGGGGTATTTCAATCTTTGGATCCTGAGTGTAACAAGCCAGTTTTAACTTTAGTCACATGAACAGTGAAGATATTTCCCAAGGAGGACATCAGTGGTTCTGTTAAAGAGAATTCATTCAGAAACAGAATTCCAACTTACATATGAAATAATGCACTTTGATGTCGAACTTAAGAAAAGCTTCTCAATTATTACCTTAATTCCAGTTTCTAAATTCAGTGCATGTGTACAGGAAACCTGCTCTGTGGAAGATACTTTGCTTCTCACAGGCACAGCCTCTGCCTTCTGGGAGTTTGCAATCCAGTGGGAGAGCAAAGACAAATAATTAAAAGCTGTAAGAAACTGTCATGCACCTTAAAAGGATGAAATCAATATCCTAAAGAGGTCATCAGAGACCAAGATATGAGATAATCATCAGAAAACCTCTGCCCACTAAAACGGTGATAATAGTGATGATTATGGCAATAATAAATGCCATATATGAGACAGTTATTTGGCACGGTACTAGGAAACTATTAAAATCCTCTAGAAATAAAGAAGACACAGAGAGGTTAAAATACAGCATCTGTTAAGTGATAAACCACACCCAATAATAATGAAACTGAGATCTTGGCTCACTGCAACCTCTGCCTTCTGGGTTCAAGCATATCTTGTGCCTCAGCCTCCCAAATAACTGAGATTACAAGCATGTGCCACCATGCCTGGCTAATTTTTTTGTTTTGTTTTGCTTTTTTAGTAGACATGGGGTTTCACCATGTTGGCCAGGCCAGTCTTGAACTTCTAACCTCAAGTGATTCGCCTGCCTCAGCCTCCCAAAGTTCTGGGATTACAGGCATGAGCTACTGTGCCTGGCCCCTACTTCCAACTCCTGGGCACCTCACCGGTATGGGATGCTGCCTCCTGAGTTTATGAAGTCAAAGTCCAGTGAGCTTCATACCAAAAACACAACTCAAAAATACATCTCTGCACAAGGTTGACAGTCTGAATAATCTGGAAAAAAAGGCATTTCCAGAGATGTGCCCTTCTGCCCTCCCCATCCCCAAGGCACATGTTCCAATTTTTATGAAAAGTATTTTTCAAAAACTGTACAGCAATAATACTGACACGAATATCTGGCGAAATTAAAGAACTGATGATTAAACAGATGGCTTGTGAGTGTTTAAAATATAAAGCAGTGGCCAGAAGGGGCTCACCTGGGCTTATAGAGAATATGCCAAATTAACCTAATTTCTTTCTCTGAAGCGTTATTTGATTGGTAGATCATAGAGAAGCAATTAGTTGTGGGTATATCATGATTTCAGCCCATCTGATAACACCATGTTAACAGATGTCAAAGAGAAGAGTCTTGTGATATACTTTTCACATGGGAGAAGTGCAGTCTTTATGTGGATTCATGGCTGGTTGAACAAGCAGACCAAATATGCTGTTGTTTTGAATATCAGGCCATTTTTCAGGTGGTACCTCCTGTAATACCATTGAGATCCCTAACAATATCTTCACCCACATTTTATTAATGACTCGGATGAAGGTCTAAAAAAAACGCATTTACCAAGTTTGTAGAAAACACAAAGCCAGAGAGCATAATCAATAGACTTAAAGGAAAGTCAACTTTTCAAAATGACTGAAGAAGCTGAAATGTGAGCTGGAAATCACCAAGACCAAATTTTGCAAACTAAAACCTGAAGTTTACAGTTAGGGTCAGGAAAATCAAATCCTTAAATCTAAGATGAGTGACACCTGGCTTTAGAACAGAACAGCTCATCTATAAAAACTCTGTGGAAAGTATGTGAGAAGGGGAATGCCTCCTCCCCCACCACCCCAGTTTAATATGAAACCATATGTGACTGCTTAAAGAGCTGAGATTCCAAGCTGATTTTGAAATGTATAAAAGATTTTAGTATCGGCCGGGCGCGGTGGCTCAAGCCTGTAATCCCAGCACTTTGGGAGGCTGAGGCAGGTGGATCACAAGGTCAAGAGATCGAGACCATCCTGGTCAACATGGTGAAACCCCGTCTCTACTAAAAATACAAAACATTAGCTGGGCATGGTGGCGCGTGCCTGTAATCCCAGCTACTCAGGAGGCTGAGGCAGGAGAATTGCCTGAACCCAGGAGGTGGAGGTTGCAGTGAGCCGAGATCATGCCATTGCACTCCAGCCTGGGTAACAAGAGTGAAACTCCGTCTCAAAAAAAAAAAAAAAAAGAAAAAATTTTAGTATCATTACACTTGGTTCCATTGTCCCCTTATGTTCAGGCCTCATTTCAAGGGAAATATTGTCACCAAAGTTAGTTCAAGGAATGATGATTAAGATGTTGAGGGGTCTTAAAATCAAGTTATCCAAGGAATAGTCAGAGAAACAAGGAGATGAACAAAGCTAATGTATTTCAAAAAGTAAGTTGTGAAAATGTGCTAGGAGGGTTTTCCTTGTCATTCACTTAGGACAACCATATTGAATTGTCCTTATTTTCCCATTTTACAGATGAGAAAACTGAGACTGGTAGTTAGGTAATTGTTCAAATTAAGTGGAAAGATTGAGATATAAATGCAGGAGGTCTAATTTTAAGACCAAAACTCTTTCATTATTAATCGTTATCCAGCATTTAAATTTCAGTAGCAACAAGAGAAATCAGACTAGCAAGGAGCATGATAACTATGTTGTAAAGTTCCTTCCTCATACATGTCAGGGTTTTCATGCATTTGTGCCTTCACTTACACTATTTCCACTGTCTGGGACACTCTGTCTCTACCCTTTCTCTGCCAGATTTATACTCATTCTGTAAGTTTGGCTCCAACGTTCGCTGTATAAAAATGAAATAAGTACATCTCCATACATCTCCATATAGCATGCCCTGCAAGGGGTTGACAACGCCTACTTACATTGTTTTTTGCCTGACTGGTCTATAAGCTCTTTGAAGGCAAGAGCTATGTCCAATTTAGTTTTTGTTTTTTGTCCTAACAGTTTTATTAAAATATAATTCATGTACCATGAAATTCATTCTTTTCAAGTATACAATTCAGCGTTTTTCAGTATACCCCTAGAGGTTTGCAACCATCACCACTGTCGAATTTTAGAACATTTTTATTATCCTTATTATGGATTGAATGGTGTTCCCCTAAAATTCATATGCTCAAGTCTCAATCCCCAGTGAGATTCTGAGGCCAGAACATAACTGTATTTGGAGATAAGATCTTTAAAGAGTTGATTAAGTTAAAAGGAGGCCACCAGAGTGGGCCCTAATCCTATGTGACTGTTGTCCTTATAAGGAGAGAGAGCGAGCAGGGGCACATGTGCACAAACACAGAAAGGCCATGTGAAAACAGAATGAGGAGGTAGCCATCTACAAGCTGAGAGCAGCCTCAGAAAAAAAACAACCCTGCTGGCACCTTAATCTTGGACTTTCAGCCTCCAGAACTGTGAGAAAATAAATTTTTGTTGCTCACACCACCTAGTCTGTGGCATTTCACTATGGCTGCCGTGGAAAACTAGCACAGTCCCCAAAGAAATCCCTTATCCATGAGCAGTCACTCCCGTCCCCACTCTCCATAGCCCCAGGCAACCACTTTTCTTTCTGTGGGTTTGCCTGCTTGATATTTCATATCAATTGAATCACAGAATATGTAGTCTTTTGTAACTGTCTTCTTTCACTTAGCATATTGTTTTCAAGGTTTATCCATATTGTAGCATGTATCAGTATTTCATGGCTTCTCATGGCTAGATAACATTCTATTGTATGGATATATTACATTTTGTTTATCCATGTATCAGCTGATGGACATTTGGGTTGTTTCCACCTTTTGGTTATTATGAATAATGCTGCTGTAAACATTTGTGTACAAGGTTTTGTGTGGATATATATTTTTATGTCTTTAGGGTATGTACCTAGGAGTGGAATTGCTAGGTCATATGGGTAATTTTACATCTGTAGTAAAATTTTTGGTTAGTGAGTTACTCTATGATTTCCTCGAGCTCAAGGATAATCATTTTTTCAAATACTACTTTAATAACATCACTCTCTGGCTAAAGATCTTACAGCTCTTGAATTCCCCACCAGACAAACCTTATTAAGTCTCAAGTTCAAGATACTCTATCAACTGGACCCTATCTATCTGGACTGTATTCATCATTTTTCCCAAACCTGACCCATCCACCTCCTCTATTCATGATCCTACCTCTGTATCCTTTTTTTGCTTCTGTTCCCCCACTCTATCCCCTTCCTTTCTATCACATTCAGAGAAAAGGATAGATGCCCTCCAAGAGTTATCTTGTATTCAAGACTCAGAATTCAGGGCATAGAGAAGATGGTCCTGGAATGAACAATCTGCTTAAGTATATTAAATAACCACAGAGTAAGGGGCTTGGGTTAGATGACATAAAAGCTCCTTTCAGGCTAGGCACAGTGGCTCATGACTATAATCCCAGCACTTTGCAAGGCTGAAGCAGAAGAACTGCTTAAGCCCAGGAGCTCGAGACCAGCCTGGGCAACATAGTGAAACCCCTACTCTGTAAAAAATTTTTAAAAATTAGCTGGGCATGGTGGCATGTGGCTGTAGTTCCAGGTAGTTCTATGTGGCTGTTGTTCCATGTGGCTGTAGTTTCCTGAGGCAGGAGGACTGCCTGACCCCAGGAGTTTGAGTCTGCAGGGAGCAGTGATTGTGTCACCGCCCTTTAGCCTGAGCATCAGAGCAAGACCCTGTCTCTTTAAAAAAACAACAATAATAATTTTTTAAAACTTAATTCATACCTAAGATTCTCTGATTCTGTTGAGAGATTATCTTCATCAGCTAGGCCCACCCTGCCCTGAGATTCCTTTACTTCCATTTCTCTTGTCTGCCTTTATATAGTTGGTTACAGTGAATGCCTGAGTCTCCTACTACAGCATTAGTGGGGATAGGTTGAAGCCTGGAACTGGCCAGAATAGAGATGACGTGGTGGTTCCTTTCCTCCTTGACAGTCAGAGCTGTGGAGTCACATCTCTACTAGCGCCACGACTTGTTTAATCAGGCCGTGGTGCTAAATCTCTAAAACATGATGCTGAGTGAAAGAAGCCAGACAAAAACAGTGCATACCATATGGTTCTATTTATTTTAAATGCTAGGAAACACTTATCTATAGTGACAGAAGCATATCATTATTTGCCTGGGTCTGGGGTGGAGGAGGATTAGAAGGACCACAGAGGAACTTTCTGAGGACGTAGAAATGTTCTATATTTTATTTCTGGTGGTGGTTACCACAGTGTGTAAATTTGTCTAAACTATTAGAAATGCGCACTTCAAATGGGTATCTTTTATTGTCTATAAATTATTCTTCAACAAGGTTGGTTTCTTAAAAAGTCAGGCAATGGTAATGAGAAGGCAGCAGAGGAGAGAAAGGCTGCAAAGGCATTTTAGCCCTTAACTTGGAAGCTTCTCTGGTTCAGATCACAAGGCTGAATGCCCTTCGTGGCGATCAGAGTTCTAGGGCTAACAGGAGCTGCCAAGCACATCTCTTCCCAAGTTACACAGCAATATGAAAATCATTCCGCAACACTGTAGTTCACTGCCACAGGGCTTCGGTCACCCTGAATCGTGTTCCTTGGTACGGGGATGTTGTTGCCTAACAACTTCTGTGTTCCTCAGCTCTTCCCCTAAAATGTGAGCTCCTAGAAGGTTTTGGGGTGTTTATTGTTTTTTGTTTTTGTTTATTTACTCTTGTCCTTGCCCTTTTGTGCCTAGTGTTACCAGGGCCCATTGAATTCATTCGTTATCGACTCAGTTATCTTTTGACTGAACATTATGTACTCTACAGTCTGATGCCCTGGACTTGGAATTGGCCACTGATGACATCAAGAGTCAGGGGCCTCAAGAAGGCCACTGTGGTGGTAGCAGAGGCAGCAAGATGGAGTTTCTGGGCAGCAGTGCCATGGGGCCCAGCGCCAGTGATGGCGGGGAGGTTGTCTTCAGTCTGGACCTCTGGAAATCCCTGGTGAATCTATGACCTACCCAATAAATTTATAATACATTCTTTTTGGGCTGCAGTCGATAGTTAAGTCTTATTTTGTTGCTTGGAACCCAGAGACCTGACAGATAACAGAAAGGAGAGTACATATGCATTAGCAGTCTTTAAAGTAAGTTAGTTTGTTGTAGAACTGGTGAAATCTTGTTTTTCCCTTTCTCAGAGAAAAGCAAGAGTAGAGAAAACAAGCAGAGGTAGGAAAAACATACACACTGTCCTTCAGAAGAGCCTTGGTCATTTTAGATATAGCCAACACCAAGAAACATTATTTGATCATAAGGCAGAATAAAAATGAGATGGGGTCTAGCAGGTATACATACGGCATAACATCCCCACAAGGACTACATCCTGCCCTACCTGCATCTACCCAGTGTAAGACTTCCTTCTATGGCAGATGGGCCAGCCAAACTCAACTTGATACCACTTAACGAGGCAATGTCCTCCTGCCTGTGATTCTTGTCCGCTCGTCCCACTTCCGCAGTCCAGAACAGCATAGATCACGTTTACCTCTGTATACATTGCAGCTCTTGAGACGTTTAAAAAATCTTTAGTTAAGGCAATGGTACTCAAACTTCAGAGTGAAACAGGATCCCCGAGGATCTTGTTTCAACGTAGATCCCTAGGCCTAAGCATGGAAAGTTTGATCTAGTAGATTATAGCTGGCTTCTAGGAGCTGTAGGTGATTCTGCTACAAGGGATATAGGCCTTTCATTTTTGAGCCCCTACAGTATGCCTTGTTCTGGATGGGGGCCTGGGGATGTAAGAACAAACAGAAATAGACAGTTCTCCAAGGAAGACATACACATGGCCAATAAGCACATTCAAAAATATTCAACATCTTTAGCTATCAGGGATATGCAAAACAAAACCACAGTAAGACCACTTAACACATACTATATACTAGGAAAGCTAGAATCAAAAAGACAAATGATAAGGGTCAGTGAGGGTGCAGAGAAATCAAAACCCTCATACACTGCTGGTGGAATACAAAATGGTACAGCAACTTTGGAAAACCATCTGGGTAAAGAGAAGACAGTCCCATGTGACGCTGTTTACCAGTCTTCAGAATTAGGAGTGACATCTACCCAAGAAAAGGATATTTTCTATTTGATTTGTTAAATTTTGGACACTGTCTAGATATTCAAGTGGAAATTCCTTTTAGATCTCAGATACAAGTTTAGGATCACTTGCTCTCAGGTAACAGGAAAACGGGAAAGTAAGCAGAGCAAACGTGAAACACCCACACTTCATCCATCACCCTTCACTCCAGAGAACGTTTTGCCAGATAAACTTAGATTGAATTATCAGAAGGCTAAATAAATTGCCTCAATGGAAAAAGCAATCAGAGCCCATTAACAATGGCAAGACCAAGCATGTGTTCTCTCACTAAAAATGGCCTCCAATACCTTTATGTTTAAAACTCCAGGTGAGGTTACACAGATCTGCTCAAATGAGATAACATCACCTTTGCTAATTATTTTTAGATGCTTAGCGTCAAAATAGTTCAATTTTTCTGATTGCTACTGCTACGCCATAGATCTGTCATTTAACAGGGGAGACTTTGCCCTCCCTCCCCATGACTATATCCACAGTATTCTGCGATCAGGGCCACAGAATTGGCATGGTACCTGTGCAGTCACATAGGGCCCAGTGCTTAAAATAGAGTCACACACTTGGCTTAATGCTCTGCTATCGTTGGCTTAAAATTCTAAATTTTTTAACAAGGGACTATGCATTTTTTGCTTTGTACTGGGCCCCGCAAATTACATGGCTGGTCCTGTCTCTGTTAGTCAAGCATAAAACCTATTTATAATTAGTCTGGCTAAACTAACCAACCTCATTCTTTATCACTGGATCAACTTTGCTTTTACATATTCCATTAAGTGGGGCAGGGCTCAGATCTGTCAACTCTCTATATGTCTGTCAATACAATAAGTGCTCTGAAAGGGATGCAAGATGGTGGTTACAGATGAGAAAGTCAAGGAGGCTACAGAAACATTGAAAAGAACTAAAACATCATCTGTCAATGCAAATGGGAGTCAATTGTGTGCATACTTTGGTACAAGTGCTCTTAAATGCATATACGTCACAGCATGTGGATGAATCTTAATTTGGCTTCTTGAAAGGGCTATATGGAATAATTAAATGTACATATCTGCACATTGAAAGGACATCAATGAATGGTGTGCCTCTGATGGGATTTTTATTACATGTTCAAAATCAGGTTTTATTTGTTATGAGTTACATTTCTAAAGTACAGGAAAATATGAATATTGTCATAATAGTTTTATAGCAATATCAAAAATGTGTGTAAAACACAAAAATTAATGTATGTATTTCTCTTTATAACAATTTTATTGAGATATAATTTATATACCAAAAAAACTCACACACTTAATGTATACAATTTGATGGGCTTGGGCATATGCATACACTCATGCTACTATTACCATATACAATTTATTTCTGTATTTGAATCTCTAGCTCCAGATAAAAGTGCCTCAAAATAAAATTCATAGTAGTTTTAATGAGTTAAAACATATTTTCAGGGGAACCAAGAAGACTAATACTTCTCTGTAATATAATTTCAAATGTATTTTCATTGTTCATTAAGGGTTCTCCCGAACCAGAGATCAGTCATACCTTGTATTAAAAATTTTTTAAATCTTTTTTTTGAAGTTTCCTCATAGAACTACTATAAATCCAAATGAAAAGATACTTTTGAAATACTTTGTTTCTTCAAAAGAAAAAGTTACATGATTGTTAATATAGGAAAAGGAAATTCTGAAATAAAAGTATTATTAGTTTTATGAAATTTTACTTCCATCTGGGCCAGTCACCTCTCTTGTTACCTCAGTTGTAACCAGGGATAATTCCTGTTACCCAGACAGACTTGCTTATGAGGATCAGAGAGCTAATAGGTATGACTGTCTTAGCAGCTCAAATCAGGACTGACTTCCCTCTCCTGTCTATATTGCAGTATGAATCTCTTAGGCGAACTGTGATGTCTTGTGGCATAAAGAGTTGAAGGTAAGTCAATGGGCTGTATTTATATAAGATACATGACATTCAATATCTAGATATTACACCCAGAGTTTTCTTTTAGTCCTCAGCCTAAAGGGGTGACTCCTCAATGTCCAAGAAGCTCTGATCTGGGGCTGGTATTGCTCTCTTTAAAATTGGGAGTCCAGGACTGGAGGGCTTGCCCCTGTGGCTGCAACCCTGTAGACATAGTGGGCATCTGCTTTGACCCCCTTTGTTATCTTCTCTCAAGGCAGACGTGGCAGGCCCTGGATGACACAACTGTGTATCAGGAAACTTGCACAGAGCAAGTTTCCCTCTGTTCTGCACTAGAACCATAGATACTAAGCTGGCAATGATTACAGGGCTATGATTCACAGGGAGTTTCAAACATTGTGTGTTCCTCGCACTATAACATCCAGCCGTCTTCTGGAAGAGGGCACTCAGATCTTGGGGTAACACACTTAAGAATAAACAGTAGTCAATGAACATCAGAACCATCAGCTCCCCAGGAGAAACCATTAATGAGAGTGTCTGGATGCTTTTAGGCCCCAAGTGGATGATTTCCCTAAGGACCTTCATATCTAACCATGATAAGGAAAAAATACATTGAGTGTGCTGGCCCCTGCCAGAGGAAAAAAATCTCTTCAGGCACTGCATGAAGCTGGAATCTAGAAAACACAGTCTCTCTGACGACACCTAACTCCTAACATAGGCAAGAAAACCATGTGTGTCTGCAAGGGGAAGGAAAGGGGCAACCATTTCGATCTCTCTATTCCAATCCCATAGCACCCATTCATCCCAGTGTGAAATCTCTTCAGCAGAGCTGAAACACACAACGAGGCAGAGACAGAACCAGCCCAGAGACCTAAAAGTTAAAGTCTTCACTGATCTCAAGGCGGTAAAATGAAGCCCTTCAGATGAAAACCCAAGTGCCATTTCTACCCAGTCACCCCCACTTATGCCTTACTCCCCTGTAAAATGGCTCCAACTCTCCAGAAAAGGGGAACTGATTAACACATAGTATACTTAGTCTCTTTGCACTATTGCCCAAACATAAAAACATAAACATATGGAAAAATATTGTATCCTTCTGCTACTAGAAAAACAAGAGCTTGTGTGGTAAATTTTGCTCCAAAATCCCTTCCAATGATCTTTCATGTTGGGTTTTTCTGTCAGACTAAATATTTACTGTCATTTAATACCAAACGTAGTATGAACAACCAAGTAGCATTTACCAGATATGCACTCAGCACTCCTTATCTTTTTTCCTTGTTTTATTTTTATTTCATGATTACTATTATTTTTAAAGACAGAGTCTCTCACTCTGTTGCTCAGGCTGGAGTGCAGTGGTGCAATCATAGTTCGCTGTAACCTCAAACTCCTGGGCTCAAGTAATCCTTTCACCTCAGCCTCCCCAACAGCTAGGACTACAGGCATATGCCACCATATCCTGAATTTTTTTTGTTTTTTTGGTAGAGATGTGGTCCTGCTACGTTGCCCAGGCTGGTCTCAAACTCCTGGCCTCAAGCAATCCTCCTACATTAGCCTCCCAAAGTGCTAAGAATACAAGAGTGAGCCACCGTGCCTGGCCCCTGATTTATTTTTCTCTATAGCCATTAATCACATTTTAGTACATTATATACTTGTATTTATTGTCCATGTCCTTCCAAAGCCTCACTAGGCTCTCTCCTCCCTGAGAACAGAGAATTTGCTGTGTTCACTGCCTGAAGCAGTGCCTGACGTTGTCGGCAATCTATCCATTAGCCAAAGACTGAACGAAGACATTCATGTTGTAGATTACTTACAGTAAACAGTACTTCCTAATTTTTACAGACTAAATAATTCTATTACATTAAGCACTTGGCTGATATCAACTGTATCTCTATTTTTTACTGCAGGACCTGAAGAGATAGGTCTTCAAATCAAAGTGACCCCCTTCCTGCCTAAGGAACACAGCAAGATATCAAGGCTCTCCTGCCCCAGGGGTGCCATGGTCTAGACAGTTTATTAAGACATCAGCCTTGCTTGCCTGAGGCTAGTCCTTCTGCTATATCTGGACAGAAAGGTGAAGCAAGCTTGCCGTTGGATCAGAAAAAAGGAAGAAGCAGGGTGAAAATACTACCCAACTGTACCTTTGAAGGATAATTTCAAACCTTGGCTTCACACACTAATCACCCATCAACCTAAATGATAAAACCCCTCCCTTGGCCATCTTCAGCAATTCCACATCTATCAGGTGCATTTATTTATTTATTTAGAGACAAGCTGTCACCTAGGCTGGAGTGCAATGGCACAATCTAGGCTTACTGCAACCTCTGCATCCCAGGCTCATACAATCCTACCACCTCAGCCTTCCAAGTAGCTGGGACTACAGGCATGCACCACCATGCATGACTGACTTTGTATTTTTTGCAGCGACAGGGTTTCACCATAATGGCCAGGCTGGTCTCAAACTCCTGGGCTTAAGTGATCCACCCACCTTAGCCTTCCAAAGTGCTGGGATTACAGGCATGAGCTATAGCTCCCCACCATTAACGGGTAAGTTGAGACATCCTTCCTTCCACTGGAAGAACCCCCACTTCCTGCGGTTCCTGTAGATTTATCATCCTGCATCAGGACTCTTTTGCTTGGGTCTGCGGATTCATGAAGGGCTTCGAATGTTGACTTTTTTTTTTTTTTTGAGAGAAGATCTGTCTGTGTCACCCAGGCAAGACTGGCATGATCTCAGCTCACTGCACCCTCTGCCTCCCAAGGTTAATCCTCCCACTTCAGCCCCCAGAGTAGCTGGAACTATAGGCCTGTACCACCACACCCAGCTAATTTTTTCTATATTTTATAGAGATGGGGTTTTGCCATGTTGCCCAGGCTGGTCTTAAACCCCTGGATTCAAATGATCCACTAGCCTTGGACCCTCAAAGTGCTATGATTATAGGCATGAGCTATCCTGCCTGGCCAAATGTTGACTCTTAATAAGAGCTCTAAACATGGTTATGCCCTCTGTCCCTAAGACACACTGACAGCTTAGAAAGATGTTCACCACAACTTTAAATGTCTGTCCCATTTCTGGGCCACCCCAAGTCTAATACACTAGGAATTAAAATTTACAATAATCTTGTCAGTTGTATAATCACATTGTACTGCATTTTGGTATGTTAATTTTTTGTCAAATATAAATATTTAAAGCCTATCCCATTTTTGTTGTCCTGTGTTATACTGTCTTATAATTTAACAGACCTCAAAAGAATGGAAGTGGCTCACATTCCTCTCAACTTCTAAGAAACGCTAACGTCTCTCATCCCATTGGCCCTTCTAATAGAAGTACTGGGATTCACATCCTGTTTTTAGCCCAAATGTCAGTTCCTGGAGTACAAAGGCTGTGGCTGCTTCAGATGCTTGATGAATGACTGAAACTGCTCTTTGTCATTCTCATGGACACTGGAGAGTTAAGTCTGGTTAAATCTATGACTTTTTCTTTAAAAAAAAAAAAAAGAAAGAATACACATGTATCTTTGTGTACAGATAAGCTAGGAAACATCAATCTAACACATGGATGGCAAGAAAAACCAGATCTAGCTCACGCTAGTTACAATGGCCTGTGAAGATAAAAAGATTCCTCCAAATTTATTTATCAGCCAATTTGTGCTTTTCCTAGGGAGAAATTAAAACCATGTTAAATACCTATGTTTAGCCTTTTATTAATTTAGCGAGTGAAATTAAAATATTGGCAGACCGAAATTAAATGAAGACATTTTGGACTGTGAATTACTGCTGCCATTGGAAATACTGACATGTCTTAAAAGTTGGTCTGCATGTTACATTACCACCATCTACTGTTCATAATGGTCAGTTTTAAAATATTGACGTTTATTCTTATTTCCCTTAGTAAATCTGTAAATTTAAATATCACATATGCTTGTGACCATTAATTTCAGTAAGGGGCCCATGGTATCCAACATGGGTAGTATTTCCCAACTTGGGCTCCTTAGTACACTAATGCTAATAAGAGTGGCCCCGGGCTGGCGGTTGCGGGGAAAAGGAGTTCAGCAGTCAACCATGTTTGGGAAATGCTGCTTGCTACATCCAGGCTTAAAAAGTCACAATTTACCCCAGTAAATTTAAGGATCTGAAGAGTTCTTCAGTAAAGAAACTGGTTCAGTGTTGCAGAACCCAGTGTTTTCTAAACTTATATAATCATGGAATTCTTTTTTAGGTAAACCACCTATTAACATTTTTCAAGATATCACAGTTTGGTGCTGCAGGGCTTCAGGTCAGAGGGTACTGAGCCTATTCCAAAAACTCATAGGTCCATGTGTTTCATTCTATCAAATGCCAACAAGAAAACTGGACAATTTTACAACATAATTGCTGCTCGTAAATAGTTTGCCACCAGATTTACACTTTCCTTATACTACCCTCAGGAAACAGAGAATGTCAAAGTATCACTGTTGTCGCCACCACTTCACAGCAGTTATTTCTGAGAGTGAAAACTTATCCCACCACTAGGCCTTAATAACAAGTTTACAGCAGTACTTCTCAAATGTTGCAGTAAAACATCCCTGATAGTAAAGGATAAATTCAAACCCCTGGAATGAGACTGCCAAAACCAGCACATTTCTGAAATCTTGTTTTATCTTAAAAATTCATGCAAGAACTAATGGCATGTTTGTGAAATGACAAGTGTTCAGGGTTATCCACTGCGGTGGTGTTTTCAATAAGAAAACATTTAATAGAACCCAAATGCACATGAACAGGAAAATGGTTAAATAAATTATGCTACAACTATACCATGGAACATACTATTGACCTGTTTAAAAAAAAAGAATGGGGAAATTTTCTGCACACTAACATGGAGATATCTCCAATATATTGTGGCATATAAAAAAAAAGCAAAAACCAGAAGTGTACAATATACTAGCTTTCATCAGAAAGGAGAAAAATAAGAAGCTATATTCTTAAGTTGGTAATGTGTACATAAAGCAATTCTGAAAGGATCCAGGAGAAACTCTTAACAGTGGTTACCTTTTGGGGAAGAGAATGAGAACTCAGGAAAAGGGAGGTAAGGATGAGAAGAAAATCGAAACTATATCTTTGTATGTTTTTTGAGCTATGTGAATGTGTAACCTATTAAAAATTGTATTATATGACATACTCAAATTTGTCTTAAGAGTTTAAGAAGCAGGGCACAGCTACTCTGGAGACTGAAGAGGGAGGATCACTTGAGACCAGGAGCTTGAGACCAGAGTGGACAACATAATGAGACTTTGTTCCCCCATAAAAAATATATTTTTAAAGCTTCTAAAAATTACTCATATATTTTCACAGTAGTGCAGCTAAAGCCATATTTAAACTCTGGTAAGTTATCTGAGATATATAGGGTCTTGTGTGAAAGGTATGGATTTAGGCCATTTAAAACATGCTTAAACACTTAGCCTTCATTCCATTTGGTAAACCAACATCAATACAAAAAATATCTGTATTCTCTACTAAAAAATACTTATTTGACAGTTTGGGATTTTTATCTACAGGATAGGGTATTATAGACCTAGCAATATCAACCCCAGGGTCCCAGGACTCATGCTCAAAATCAGTACTAACTTATTTTGGAAGTAACTACAGAGAAAATGCCACCACATTGAGATGACAACCCAAAATATGGAGTGTCACAGAGTTATGTCGACTCCTTGGTGCCAGAGTGTCCAATGGAAAGCCAGCTGGTTGGAAGGCAAGAAACCTCAAGGCCAAACCTCGTGCTTTATAATCTAACATAACTGGAATTAAAACTCTCCAACTACTTTCAAAATATTTTTTAAAGCTTGGTGATTATTTTTAAAATTAAGCAGTCTGGCTTAGGCCAAACAATCGTCTACTACATTTCCCAAATTTTAAAGAAGTAGGCTTCTTTTGGTTATACTATTTTGTTTTGGAGACAGGGTCTCACCCTATCGCCTAGGCTGGGATGCAGTGGCACAATCCTACTTCACTGCAGCTTTGACTACCTCAGGCTAAGGCAGTTCTCCCACCTCAGCCTCCCAAATAGCTGGGACCACAGACTATAGGTATGTGCCACCATGCCCGCTATTTTTAAAAATTATTCGTAAAGATGGGGTCTCCCTATGTTGTCTGGTCTAGTCTGGAATTCCTGGGTTCAAGCAATCTTCCTGCCTCAGCCTCCCAAAGTGTTGGGATTACAGAGATGAGCCACTGTGCCTGACCTTATATTTTCATAGGCCTTGTACGAAAATGCTTTATTTATATGTGGAAAATAGATGGCATTTTTATATGGTCTAATAAATAAATAAAATATAACTCAGATATAACTCTGATGAAACAAGCAAATGCAATATTAGTGTCAATAAAATGTACTAAAGTTTCCTGCATTTCATTCCAGAAAAGATATTCTAAGTGTGAGTTTTATGTCCCTGTCTACCTCCTAAGAATGATTTAATAAACCAACAGTATCATAAATGTCGCCTACATTCTTTCAAACTGAAATTTTATTTCTAGGTGTAAATGAGGCCAGAATTAAAAAGACAAACAGCGTGAATAGATGAACCGTGCGGCACGACCAGCAGGGAGTCATTTGTTACTGCTTTCTTTGATTCCGATTCTGCCTCAGAAGGCTGTTCTCTGCGGAATCCCTTCAGAGAAACAAACAGGCAGTGGGGACCGCAAGCACTTAAAACTCTACTGCAAGCGCCTGATGATCTGTTGGATATTCATAAGTGGCAAAATGATTCCACCTTTAGGTTTTATTTCAGTTGTAATAAAGAATTATGAATAATTGATCGCTGGGTGATAAATTATTCAGGTAGGCACACAGTTTCCAAGGAATCCTGGAGTGAGTCTGGTTAATGGCAAAGCAGGAGCCTGAGGCAGCTGCTGAGGGCACACCCCCACATTAACCTCACGCTGCAGAAGCAGGGGTAGTTAGTGCCTCTCAGTGTAGGCTTTTCAACAGGGGCCATATTAATGCCTTTTGAATTACTTTTTAGGACTCAAACACCTGTTTTATTTCCTCAATCTAAACAAAATTTCCTTGATGTTAGTGTTGTCACAAGCAACAATTCTTTTTTAAATTGTTTTTGTTATTTATAACACATAGTTAAAAATATTCATAGACACATAGTTTAAAAAAAAAACAAAATAAAATCCTCGGAAGATCTCTACTTTTAGAAAATGCCGTTTGAACAATGTCTGGCAAATTTGTAGGATCATGTATTATTGTTATAAAAGAGGCAATATAGAAAATAAAAACACAAAACTGACATCTTGGTTCTGCATCAGTTTCTCTAACAAACTCTCAAAGTAGATATTGTTTAGTGGAAAACACGTTTTACAACATTGAGTAACATATGTGGGCTAAAGCGGGCTTAACATGCCACCAACGGACACACAAATTAAGCCCTTTGTGTGACATAGTACAAATGCCATTAAAGAAATGACAAATAATTTTTTAAATTGTCATCTAAAAGGAAGAAGAGTCCCAAAATAAATGATGTAGAGAGTGACAATACGAGTGGACTAAGTCTTAGGATAAAATTTTCATTCTTAAACTACATACCACTAACTACTGCTGTTTCACAGGACCAGCAACCATCAATCATCTTCTTGCTAACTGGTATAAAAACTGCACAGAAATTATGTATGTGAAACTGGGTCTCTAAATTCATCTCTAGATTCTATACAGAACATAATCATGGCTGATTCCACATCATGAGGTCCACTTGTTATTTTACATAGATTTATGCCCTTAATCTACATGGAATGTATACCCAGAGAAGATTTAAAATGTGTTTTAGAGCCACAGTATTCAACTAATGAAACTTTAGGTAACTACAGCGGAAAAGCAATCATTGTTATTGTATGTACTATTAATTAGAAAAGGCTATGCTAGTTCAAGCCTTAGGTTCAAAAGTCAAAATGGACACCAACTCCTCTGCAGGCTGAGCAAGTCAGCAGGCAGCTATCCTCCTTACAGTGCTTCAGTACATAGGTGCCACCATCTCAATGCAAGAGCTCAGAAAAGAAGCTCTAGGCCGGGCGCGGTGGCTCACACCTGTAATCCCAGCACTTTGGGAGGCCAAGGCGGGTGGATCACAAGGTCAAGGGATCAAGACCATCCTGGTCAACATGGTGAAAACCCCATCTCTACTAAAAACACAAAAAATTAGCTGGGCATGGTGGTGCGTGCCTGTAATCCCAGCTACTCAGGAGGCTGAGGCAGGAGAATTCCTGAACCCAGGAGGCGGAGGTTGCGGTGAGCCGAGATCGCGCCATTGCACTCCAGCCTGGGTAACAAGAGAGAAACTCCGTCTCAAAAAAAAAAAAAAAAGAAGCTCTAAGGTCAGGGGCACTCTATTCCTCAGGCTGAAGTCACATGTAAATAATGCATCCTTCCACTCAGAAGTTACTAGCCAGTTAACTAGAAAAAGAAATGGCGGATAGGAGGCAGGACTAACTTGCAGCTTCCACTCAGACACAGCAGCTTGTGGAGACTCCCGTAGTGAACTTTTGCTCCAAGAACTAGCACAGGAACATACCAGCAAAGCCCAGAGGATCCACAGATCTTTTGAAGGAAACGGATTGCCGCCACATGCACCTGGAGACAGCCAAAAAACTGAGTGCCCAGAGTGTGAAAGAGGGATCGTCTGCCCCCCACACACCCCGCACTGAGGAACCTGAAGGTCCAGATCACAGAAGCAGGATCTGACCTTCCCCGGAGTGAGACAAATTTAGAGCCAAGTGAAATACGGGTGCAGAAGCAGCAGCAGGAAGAGCCCTGTGAGCTCCCGGTCCCCAGGGAAGCCGTTTCTGTCTCGGTCTCACAGCAGTCCTTGGGGAGGGCTGCCCGAGGAACCGGGGAAAGACCCCAGGGAGAAGGAAACTTCCAGCTGAACTTCGTAACCATTTTGACCAAACGCAAAGACAGAAGCTGGGGGAGGCGGCGAACAGGGAGTGCAGACACAGCACAGAAGCTGCGGCGGGCAGGGAGGCACAAACCCGGAAAGCCCTGCTTGCTTTCTGGCTGCGAGGCTGGCATCCTGGGGAGAGTTCCCAGCCCGGTTCCTCTGCTGCCTGGAAATAACCTCAATGCTGTTGAGAGGGCAAGGCAGGAGTGAGAATGGCCTTTTGGGCTACGTAGGAGCTGGACGCGGCCTGTAACCGCTGGTTTTCTCCCACTTCCCCGGTGACCTGCAGGATGCAGCAGAGGCAGCCATAATATCTGTGGAAACATAACTCCATTGGCCTGAGAACCACACCCGCATACTCCACAGCAGCCACAGCAAGCCCCACCCTAGGAGGGTCTGAGCTCAGATGGCTTAACTTTGCCTGGACCTGATGGTCTTTCTCTACCTGCCCTGGTAGCTGAAGACAAAGGGCATAATCTCTTGGGAGCTCTATGGCCCCACCTACCGCCCCTCCCTCCCTATACCACCACAGCTGATGCTCTCTTGAAAGCGCCATCTCCTGGCTGGAGGCCAACCAACACAAAACTAGCTCAATAAAACGGCAACCAAGGACTCTCACAGAGTCCACTGCCCACCCCTGCTACCTCCACCAGAGCAGAAGCTGGTATCCACAGCTGAGAGACCTGAAGATGGTTCACATCACAGGATGCTGTGCAGACAATCCCTACTGGCAGCCCAGAGCACAGTAGCTCTGCTGGGTGGTTAGATCCAGAAGAGAAATAGCAACCACTGCAGGTCAGTTCTCAGGAAACCACATCCCTAGGGGAAAGGGAAGAGCACCACATCAAGGGAGCTCTCGTCTTGAGAGCAGGAGGGAACCCCAGATCTTCCCTCTGACATAGTCTACTCAAAGGAGAAGGAACCAGATAAAACAATCCTGGTAATGTGAAAAAAGAAGGTTAACGCCCCCAAAAGATCACATTAACTCAGCAGCAATGGATCCAAACCAAGAAGAAATCTCTGAATTGACAGAAAAAGAATTCAGAAGGTCAATTGTTAAGCTAATCAAGGAAGCACCAGAGAAAGGTGAAATCCAGCTTAATGAAATCAAAAAATGATGTGAGACATAAAAAGAGAAAACTTCAGTGAAATAGAATAAATAAAAAACAATAATAATTTCTGGAAATGAAGGATACATTTAAAGAAATGCAAAATGCACTGAAAAGTCTCAGCAATAGAATGGACAAGTAGAAAAAAAAAAACTTCAGACCTTAAAACAAGGCTTTCATATTAATCCAATCTGAAAAAGACAAAGAAAAAAAGAATTTTTTTAAAAAGCCTCCAAGAAGTCTGAGATTATGCTAAACTACCAAACTTGAGAATAACTGGTATTTCCAAGAAAGAAGAGAAATCTAGAAATTTGGAAAACACACTTGAGAGAATAATCAAGTAGAACTTCCCTGGCCTTGCTAAAGATCTAGACATCCAAATACAAGAAGCTCAAAGAACACCTGGGAAATTCATTGCAAAAAGATCATCACCTAGGCACATACTAATCAGGTTATCTCAAGACAAAGGAAATTATCTTAAGAGCTGTGAGGCAAAACCATCAAGTAACATATAAAGGAAAACCTATCATACCAGCAGCAGATTTCTCAGCAGACATCCTACAAGCTAGAAGGGACTGGGGCCCTATCTTTAGCCTCCTAAAACAAAATAATTATCAGCCAGGAATTTCAGCAAAACTAAGCTTCATAAGTGAAAAAAAAGACAGTCTTTTTCAGACAAACAAATACTGAGAGAATACATCACTACCAAGCCAGCACTGTAAGAATTGCTAAAAGGAGTTCTATAGCTTGAAAACAGATCTTCAAAATATACCAAAGTAGAACTTCCTTAAAGCATAAATCTCATAGGACCTATAAAACAAAAACACAATGAAAAAATAAAAAGGTATTCAGGCAACAAATAGCATGATGAATAGAATAGTATGTATCTCAATAGTAATACTGAATGTAAATAACATAAATGTTCCGCTTAAAAGACACAGAATGGCAGAATGAAAAAGAATTTATCCGTTGTTCTCAAGAGACTCACGTAACACATGAGGACTCATGTAAACTTAAGGTAAAGGGGTGGAAAAAGATATTCCATGCAAATGGACACCAAAGGCAAGGAGGAGTAGCTATTCTTATATCAGACAAAACAAACTTTTTTTAAAAACAGCAGTTTAAAAAGACAAAGAGGGATGTTGTACAATGATTAAAAAAGCTTGTCCAAAAGGAAAATATCACAATCCTAAATATATATGCACCCAGGACTGGAGGTCCTAAATTTACAAAACAATTACTACTAGACCTAAGAAATGAGATAGACGCAACACAATAGTGGGGGACTTCAACACCCCACTGACAGCAATAGACAGGTCAGCAAGATAAAAAGTTAATAAAGCCATAGGACATACTACCCAGCAACTGTAGAATATACATTCTATGCATCAGTGTGTGCAACATTCATTCTTCAAGACAGACCATATGATAAGCCATAAAACAAGTCTCAATAAATTTAAGAAAATTGAAATTATATTAAGTACTCTCTCAGATCACAGTGGAATAAAATTGAAAATCCGCTCCAAAAGGAACTCTCAAAATCATGGAAATACATTGACATTAAATAACCTGCTCCTGAGTGATCACTGGGTCAACAATAAAATCAAGATGGAAATTTAAGAATTATTTGAATTCAACTAAAATAGTGACAAAAACTGTAGAAACCTCTGGGACACAGAAAGGAGGGTGGGTAAAAGGAAAACTGATAGACTTAAATGCCCACATCAAAAAAGTCTGTAAGGGCACAAATAGCTAATTGTTGATTTTGGATCTTTTCCACTTTCTCCTGTGGGCATTTAGAACTATAAATTTCCCTCTAAACATCGACCTAGCTGTGTCCCAGAGATTCTGGTACACTATGTCTTTGTTCTCACTGATTTAAAAAAACTTGTTTATTTCTGCCATAATTTCCTTATTTCCCCAGTAGTCATTCAGGAGCAGGTTTTTCAGTTTCCATGTAGTTGTGTGGTTTTGAGTGAGTTTCTTAATCCTGAGTTCTAATTGCTTTGCACTGCGGTCTGAAAGACTGTTAATGATTTCCCTTCTTTTGCATTTGCTGAGGAGTGTTTTACTTCCAATTATGTGGTTGACTTTAGAATAAGTGCTATGTGGTGCTGAGAAGAATATATATTCTGTTGATTTGGGTTGGAGAGTTCTATAAATGTCTATTAGGTCTGCTTGGTCTAGAGCTGAGTTCAAGTCCTGAATATCCTTGTTAATTTTCTGTTTCATTGATCTTCATTTATATTCATTGTCAATATAATTTCATTATATTGACAGTGGGGCATCAAAGTCTCCTACTATTATTGTGTGGGAGTCTAAGTCCCTTTGGAGGTCTCTTAATAACTTGCTTTTTGAATCTGGGTGCTCCTTTATTGGGTGCATATTACCTAGGTCAGTTAGCTCTTCTTGTTGTATTGATCCCTTTACCATCATGTAATGCCCCTCTTTGTCTTTTCTCATCTTTGTTGGTTTAAAGTCTGTCTTATCAGAGACTAGGATTAACCCCTGCTTTTTTTGTTGTTGTTTTTTCACTTTCCATTTGCTTGGTAAATCTTTCTCTATCCCTTGATTTTGAGCCTTTGTGTGTCTGCACTTGAGATGGGTCTCCTGAATACAGCACACCTGTGGGTCTTGACTCTATCCAATTTGCCAGTCTGTGCCTTTTAATTGGGGCATTTAGCCCATTTACATTTGAGGTTAATATTCTTACATGTGAATGTGACCCTGTCGTTACGATGCTAGCTGGTAATCTTCCCCAGTGGTTGATGCACTTTCTTCACAGTGTCTTGGTCTTTACATTTTTGTTTGTTTTTGCAGTGGCTGGTACTGGCTTCTCCTTTACATATTTGGTGCTTCCTTTAGGAGCTCTTGTAAGGCGGGCCTGGTGGTGACAAAATCCCTCAGTATTTGTTTGTCTGTAAAGGATTTTATTTCTCCTTCACTTATGAAGCTTAGTTTGGCTGCATATGAAATTCTGGGTTGAAAATTCTTTGCTTTAAGAATGTTGAATATTGGCCCCCACTCTCTTCTGGCTTGTAGAGTTTCTGCAGAGAGATCCAGCTTCCCTTTGTGGGTAACCAGAAAAGGGTTACCCTTTTCTCTCTAGCTGTCCTTCACATTTTTTCCTGCCTTTCAACCTTGCTGAATCTGACAACATGTGTCTTAGGGTAGCTCTTCTCAAGGAGTATCTGTGATGTTCTCTGTGTTTTCTGAATTTGAATATTGGCCTACCTTGCTAGGTTGAGGATGTTCTCCTGGATAATATCCTGAGCTGTGTTTTCCAGCTTGGTTCCATTCTCCCCATCACTTTCAGGTGCACCAGTCAAATGTAGGTTTGGTTTTTTCACATAGTCCCATATTTCTTGGAGGCTTTGTTCATTCCTTTTCATTCTTTTTTTTCTAATCTTGTCTTCACACTTTATTTCATTAAGTTGATCTTCACTTGCTAATATCCTTTCTTCCGCATGATCAATTCAGCTCTTGATATTTGTTTATGCCTCACGAAGTTCTCATGATGTGTTTTTCAGCTCCATCAGGTCATTTACGTTCTTCTCTAAACTGGTTATTCTAGTTAGCAATTCCTCTAACCTTTTATCAAGGTTCTTAGCTTCCTTGCATTGGGTTAGAACACGCTCCTTTAGCTTAGAGGAGTTTGTCATTACCCACCTTCTGAAGCCTACTTCTGTCAATTTGTCAAACTCATTCTCTGTCCGGTGTTGTTCCTTTGCTGGTGAGGTGTAGTGATCCTTTGGAGAAGAGACATTCTGGTTTTTGGCATTTTGAGCCTTTTTGCGCTGGTTTTTCCTCATCTTCGTGGATTTTTCTACCTTCGGTCTTTGCTGTTGGTGACCTTTGGATGAAGTTTTTGCATGACCATCCTTTTTGTTGATGTTGACACTATTGCTTTGTGTTTGTTAGTCATTTCCTTCTAATAGTCAGGCCCCTTTGCTGCAGGTCTGCTGGAATTTGCTGGAGTTTGCTGGTAGTCCACTCCAAACCCTGTTTGCCTGGGTATTACCAGTGGAGGGTGCAGAACAGCAAAGATTGCTACTGGCTCCTTCCTCTGGAAACCTCATCCCAGAGGGGCACCCACCTGATGCCACCCAGAGCTCTGCTCTACGAACTGTCTACCAACACCTGATGGGAGGTGTCTCCTAGTCAGGAGGCAAGGGGGTCAGGGACCCACTTGAGGAGGCATGCTGTCCCTTAGCAGAGCTTGAGCACTGTGCTGGGAGATCTGATGCTCTCTTCAGAGCTGGCAAGCAGGAACATTTAAGTCTGCTGAAGCTGTGCCCACAGTCACCCCTCCTCTCAGGTGGTCTGTCCCAAGGAGATGGGAGTTTGATCTATAAGGCCCTGACTGGGGCTGCTGCCTTTCTTTCAGAGATGCCCTGCCCAGAGAGGAGGAATCTAGAGAGGCAGTCTGGCTACAGCGGCTTTGACAAGATGCAGTGGACGCCACCCAGTTTGAACTTCCTGGCAGCTTTGTTTACACTGCAAAGGAAAAACTGCCTACTCAAGCCTCAGTAATGGCAGACACCCATCCCCCTATCAAGCTCAAAGTCCCAGGTTGACTTCAGACTGCTGTTAACGGGAGTTAAAATTTCAAGCCAATGGATCTTAGCTTGCTAGGCTCCATGGGGGTGGTATCCACTGAGCAAGATCACTTGGCTTCCTGGCTTCAGCCCCCTTTCCAGGGGCGTGAAGAGTTCTGTCTCACTGGTGTTCAAGGCACCACTGGGGTACCACAAACAAAACCCTGCAGCTAGCTTGGTGTCTGCCTAAATGGCCACCCAATTTTGTGCATGAAAGCCAGGGCTCTTGTGGTGTAGGTACCCAAGGGAATCTCCTGGTCAGTGGGTTGCGAAGCCTGTGGAAAAAGTGTAGTATCTGGGCTGGAATGCACTGTTCCTCACAGCACAGTCCCTCCTGGCTTCCCTTGGCTAGGGAAGGGAGTTCCCTGACCCCTTGCACTTCCTGGGTAAGACAATGCCCCACTCTGCTTCTGCTCGCCCTCAGTGGGTTGCACACACTGTCTGATCTGTCCCAATAAGATGAATTGGGTACCTCAGTTGGAATGCAGAAATCATTCACCTTCTGAGTTGGTCTCACTGGGAGATGCAGACTGGAGCTGTTCTTATTTGGCCATCTTGCTCAGGAATCCACCTTTTGAGTTTTTATAAAGTAGAAGTCCCCATTGAGTACTTCCAGGTACTCAATACTGAGTTCCTGTCCAAGTATAGTTATGAAACACTGAGCCCTGGCCTCTTTATCCATCAGTAGAGGATATTTGTTACCAGCTGAGCACAACTTTTGCTGCTGAAACTAGTGTTGAACTAAAAAACTGTCAATTTTAAAACTGCGTAGACAGATACACAGCTTAAACACACACAAACATACACAACACACACACACACACACACGAAATTTTTATAGTTATGTGAGCTAGCAAATAATGCTAAAATAGGCTTTATCTGGGGGAAATGATCTACTATTGTCAGTTTTGAAAACCTTTTGAATACGTATTCACTCCCTGTATGTTCAATAGTCAACTGCTTTAAAAATAATAAAGCTAACTTAAAATTCAAAATTAGATATGTGTCAGGTCCAATCAAATGGAATACTCAAATGTTTCATTTCTTAAGTAATGTTAGACTGCCCTGCAACTCACGTCTCTCACTAATCCTTCTTGTAATTAGGATTACTAAAACAATTCTAAAAATAATAGAATCTACTCATTAGCACTCAATAATCTTTGCACTGAAATGTCTTTGAAATAGCAACATAAATTAAAAGCAGCTGATCACCAAATTGCAAATCCAATATTGTAAAAAGTGGATTGGGTGATATTATCCCAAAATTCATAGTGTATGCATTTGTATGAGGCTTATGAGATGAAATACGTAAGAAGAGAAGGAAGAGAGGAAATGAAGGGTTGTTGAGTGACAAATCTTCCTTGAATCTCCCCTGAAGGAAAGCAGCCATAGCTAAGTGATTAGGTTTTAAAGGTTTTCTTAAAATTCAAACTAATAGAGAAGTGGAAACATCGACCAAACTTTAAAATGCTAAGTGGTTGCTGCATGTGGGAGAGAGCGAGAAAATTGGCACCCAAACACATTCTAATCAGAAATTCAATATTCCAAATTTTCCACTCTTAGAAAGCTGGAAACCTAGTATGTAGGACAATATTATCTACTACATTTTGACCTTCCATGTTCACTTGCCCAACAAAAGTCACAAAAAACAAAGCCTGTAATTTTTCTTTGAACTAAAAACAATAAAACTGGCTGGTCTAAATCCAAGATTAAAAAGCAACACTCAGCTGAAGCTATCAAGTTTCATATAATTATCATTAATAACTGCAAATTCAGCCAGTTTAACAATCTTAAAGGTGTTCATATATCAGTAGTACAGGGTTTTTGCTTTTTCTAAACACAATTATTAAGGTATAATTTACATACAACATACTGCACATATTTTAAGTGTATAATTTGCCAAATTTTGACATATGTCTATACCCATGAGACATAACACCATCTCCACAATCATGATAATGAGAATATCCATCACCCCCACATTTCATAACATTCAGGGTTTGCTTTTTTAATAACTAAAACTTTGTTTTTTTATATATAACTACCCAAATAAATACAGCACTGCTGTACTAATAAGTATGTTCTATAGCATGTCAAAGGCTCATAATTATTCATTCATGAGTAGCAGGTACTAGGGCCTTTGAGAGGATCTGAGAAATAAAAAGTAACCGTGTTCTTCTTCAACTATGGAATGGACATTTAATTTCACAATATTTTAAAGCAAAGAAGTTCACACAATATTAACTGCTTACTTTTCACATCACATAATCTAAGTTATTATTTATACAATGTACAATTAATGGAGAGTATACTAACTACTTTTAGAATTCTGGTGTAACAATGTTTATTTTCCATAAGATATACAAATTATCCTTTCCAAAAACCAAATTTAGGAATAACTGACCAAGAAACTATTAGTAAAATGAGGGTTGTTTTTAACTCATGTTGACTTGTAAGTCATGCACATCACTCAAAGTGCACTATTTGAACATGGATGTCACGGCAGCTAAACTTTTTCCCCAGGGAAATCAGTTGAAGAGTCATAAATTTGATCCAGAAACTAATTTTAACTTGAGAATTTTCCACATTCTCATTTCTTTTAAATTTAAGTCATATATGTATCTCATTTTAAGTTATTCAAATGTGGATGAAATCACAACTAAAATTTTCAATTCAAAGTAGGTATAAAGTTGGGTGATGGCAAAAATTGCCCATATCTACTCCTGAGAGACATTCACATGTCAAAAAGGAACCAGAGAAGTTTAGAAGGAAAGGACTAAGTAAAAAAGACGTCTCCCTCAACGGATCCGGTAAGAGTCAGCGATGGCAAAAAACTGCCTGCTGTTTGCCAGGAAGACAGCTGGGCTGCTGGATGCCCCAAAAGTTGTTGAAAAAAAAATAATTCTCCCAAAAAAGTTGCTTGTGTAGAAACAACAGCAAGAAGTAGTTACAGATTATACTTGAGGGTGCCATGCTTGTTTTGGGGTCAGGAAATTAAAGTTAGCTGACTGAATATTCTAATAATCATCAACCATTAAAAACTCTAGATTTGGTTATTGAAGTTCCTCTGGACTCTATTAAACATCAGCTCAGTTTTTATTATAATACATCTCGCTGAAAAAAGCCCTTTTTAGGTGAAGGGAAAAAAAACCCTCAAGGTAAACTACACCCATGAAGTTTTGCTCTTGCATTTTTTGCACTCATCCTAAAACATTTTATTTATTGAATAAATGAGATACAATAACACTTAATAGGCTTAACACACAAATCTTGCACTTAAAAAGCAGGTAGTCAACAAGGACAATGCAAAGGGACCTGCATATCCAATTACATTTATTATTATTATTTACTAGAATGGCTTAGATATTCCCCCATCTCATACATTCAAATAAAAAATGCTATTCCATATTTCATAGGCTATTATTCACTGTTAGCCAGACCTTCAGCTTCCCTATTCACGAATCTACCAGAACAATGCATTGTAAGAACAGAGTGGAATGACCAATTTAAACAAGTCTGAAAATCTAACAAGTATACTATTGTAATTTGAATATACCCTTTAAAGGATGACACTAATGTCTGTAGTATTTTAAATAAATCACTTTTGTTTTCTTTCAAACAGTAGTAATGTAAGAAAAAAGAATTCCTTTTAAGAAGAATTTTTGAGTATTGTTGTCTTCTTCCTAAATGTTTCTTGACAATTCAGTCTTAAAAGGAGGCCTTTTTGGCCCCCTGCCCCAAACGAAAAGAAATAGAGGGTTTCCCTGCAGCCTGTTAATCCTAAAATATTTTATTAGTCATCCCTGATCTGTAAATATTAAAGACCAGATAAAAAGCCTCTGGATTCTTTCATGCTAACACATGCAGCAAAGCAGCCTCAGGAAAATTATTTACCTCAGAATTTTGCCTTCATTACCATGATTGAAACTGATCAAAGTAACTATGTGTCCTTGCATTTTCTTCTCCCCTTATCCCTTCCATCTCCCCAACTTTGAATGTCAGGTGGCCAGAAGCTCAGAGGCTGGATCTTATTGTGTGCATTGGATTGGCAAAGCCCAAAGTGAAGTCCAAGTTCAAATGTACTCTTTCTATGTTTACCTAGAGGAACCGAAGCACAGGATTCCTAGAAACTAAACTGTTTTAAAAGAGATTTTAATATGCTTTCATGTTATACTTTCTCTTAAAAGATAAGCAGGAAGTTTTTTTTTTTTTTTTAAACTGTGAGAAACTAGAAGAAACTGTGTTTTGAGGTCTGGCAGAGCAAAACAGAAAGAAATCATTAGTTTCCTCCAAATTGCTTTCATAACTCTGAACTGCGAAACCACTGAATCCTATTAAATTAACTCGGCCCTCTCAATAAACCCACTCTCCCTTCACAAATAACCACTGGAGAGAACTCTTAAACATAATATAGAAATGGTAGCTTTAATAAGAATACATAAATTGAGCTCAAAGTTAAACTGATTAAATCTATTGATGTTTTGTTTAAAGTCACTCAAAACTGAAAGTAAATTATGTTAAAATGATTAAATAAATCAGACAGAAAAATTCATACATAGGTATGAGTAGGTGCAAGATATAAACATTAGCTTTGCTGTAGGTTATCAGCTATCAAATGGCAGAAATTACAGTCAAAATCTGAGTTACTGAAAGTGTATTTTTAATATTACAAAAACCCACCTATTTCAGTAAGAATTCTTACTCACGCCAGGTGCAGTGGCTCATGCTTGGAATCCTAGCTCTTTGGGAGGCTGAGGCGGGTGAATCAGGAGGTCAGGAGTTGGAGAAAATCCTGGCCAAGATAGTGAATTTAGTAAACCCTGTCTCTACTAAAAATAAAAAAAATTAGCCAGGTGCAGTGGCAGGCGCCTGTAATCCCAGCTAGTTGGGAGGCTGAGGCAGGAGAATTGCTTGAACCTGGGAGGCGGAAGATGCAGTGAGCCGAGACTGCACCACTGCACTCCAGCCTCCGCAACAGAGTGAGAAAAAGGTGCTTTTAAAGAAGACTACTAACATGGGAAAATACTTATATTTTAGTGCTTAGAAAAAGCAAGTGAGATTGTACATACACCGAACCTTATTCCACTTTAGTGCCTTTCACACGAAATACAACTGTTCTCCCATCCCTTTGCCTAGCACAAGGATCCCCAACGTGCAATCCTCTAAGAAGTAGTAACAGCTGTTAGAAAAGCAAATCGTCAGGCCCCTCCCACCAGACCTGCTGAATCAGAAACCTCTGGGGTAGCAGGGAGCCCAGCAATCTGTTTTACTAAGCTCTCCAGACAATTCTGAAGCTCAATAAATTCTGAAAATCGCTGGCTACTTCTTAGTAATTCTTCGGATTTCAGCTGACAGTTCTCAGGGAAGTTTTGCCCCACTCGACCTTCCATCCTGCAAGCATATATAAGTCTATTGTACCTCACAAGAACCAAGATTTTTCTTTCACAAGTTATTGCAGCTATAATTATCTATGATTATGTAAGCTTTGTTTTTTTGTTTTTTGTTTTTTGTTTTTTTTCCGCTCAGGCTGGAGTGCAGTGGCACAATCCTGGCTCACTAACAGCCTCTACCTCATGGGTTCAGGTGATTCTCCTGCCTCGGCCTCCTGAGTAGGTGGGATTACATGCACACACCACCATGCCTGGCTAAATTCTTTTTTTTTTTTTTTTTTAATTTTTAGTAGAGACAGGGTTTTACCATCTTGGTCAGGCTGATAAACTCCTGACCTCGTGATCTGCCTGCCTCGGCCTCCCAAAGTGCTGGGATTAGCACCATGCCCAGCCTATAAGCAGAGTTTTAATCTCCAGACCAGATATTTCAAGTCTATTGACGCATCTGAATCACCTGGAAGCTCTCAAAAAATCCTTGGTCATACCCCAGGCCAAACTGAATTCACTGCAGTATCACTCAAGCATCTGTACTTTTTAAATATTGTGATTCCACTGTTTGGCCAAGGCTAAGAATCACTGCACCAGACTCAAGCTCCAGGTTAGCAGTAAATGGTGACCAGTATTTGTTGAATGAATATGTGAGGTTTTTCACTTGATTTTGTGGGTTGTGTTTTGTTTTAGTCTTGCACATGATAGAAAATTCCAAACACAGCAAGGGTTCAGTGAAAAGTGAATTTTCCTTCTCTTCCTATCTCCCATTTCGGAGACAACCATTGGGACCAATGGCATGTTTCCTTAAAGACTGAACATTTGTCAATGCATATGATGTAAAAGGCCACAAGTTGGATGGCGGGATTATAGATTATCTTACTGCTTCTTTATGCACACTTGAACTTTTTGTAAAATGTATACACATTACTTTCAATATTGGGAAAGGAAGTACCCTAAGAATAATTGCATGGGTGTGCGTCCAGAGCTATTTGGTAGGTTAACACCAGGCCTCAGGGCTTCCACAATAATAGCCACTTAGAATCTAGATACAGTTGTTCCATTTTGTCAAGTTCTTAGAAGAGACTCTTTACCTGGTTTAAGCAAGTACTTTTCCAATTATTCCACTGGCTTGTTTTGTTTATATTTTCACTTCTGATTAGATATTCAGCTTCTCCAGAACTACCAGAAAATGGTGGGAGGGTACAAAAAAGGAGGAGGTACTTACTGTTCATCCTAGGTACCAGATTAAGAAGTGGCATCATGGTTTATAGATCTATCTGGTTTGGATTTTGTTAGCATAAACTCCTCTCCAAGACTGATCATCTCTGGGTATATTGGTATGAAAAGCTAAGGCCTGGATCCCAGTGTGGTGACTCAACTATGGTTTAGTCCTTTAAAGACCCTGAGCCCTTTTGACATCATGCCAGTCAGTGTGGTTCTATCTCAATACAGTACTTTGGAAGAGGGCTATATGTCTGAGATTTCTATGAGTAGAAACTAGAATATGGAGAACTTTACAATCAGAGATTTCTAGGAGTAGAAACTGGGATATGGAGAGCTTTGCAACAATGGACCCAGATTGTTTGGGCTTTGGGGGTTTTTTAAATTATCTTTTTCTTACTTTCTACCTCCCTTACTCTTATGGTCAAAGACCACTCCCCTCTGTTGTCAGTATGACTCATTCTAGCATCAACTCTTGACCCCCTATCCTCCATTTTGTTTCCATAGCTGGGTGGGAAATCAGCCTGCTAGGACTTTAAAAAACCTACTTTAATATAAACCCAGGAGCTCTCTGAGGAGGCAAGAAGCTGGACCTGAAGGCCATTTCTTTAAGGACTTATAGGCCTTTACCTATTCAACTTCTGATCCTCATCTCAGGCAGACATATGAGATTGATGGAGGAAAAAAATGCCTTCTGCAGAGACAAAGCATTTCCATGTTTTTACCATTTTCCCCATATTTAGGCAAAGACCAAGGTGTAGGATCACAGTTAAGGGGAAAAATGTTTGGATATATACATTGATAAGACCAAGGGGAAAATACAAATAAATTAGATAGCACGCAGAAACAAAGTAAGGTAATTACCATATTGAGCTAGAAAGGGAGTCAGGCAGTGGCCACGCCAACATCTCTGAGTGCAACCAGCCACACGGATATTCAAGCATTGTCTTGCACCGTATACTAGTTGTTTTATGTGTATTGATTTAATCTTCCAGACTGGAAGCACCTGAGGGCCAGGCCTTCTCTCCTGCTGCTTGTTTCCTCTCTCGTGCTGAGCCAAAGTGAAGGTTTAATATTCAAATTGTATTAAATACTTAATAGCTGACAGACTAAAACAGACTAACAGAAAATCAACTCTGCATAGTAAGATCAATGTATCTTAAATGTGATAAATTTTAAAAAATCATTATAACCAACATTTTATGCTGATAAGATGAATGTTGAAATTCATTGAGGCTGTGGCCATGATTAATTACAAGTTTAATCATGCATTTTAGGGTAAACCTATTTCCTTAACATCTATTTTCTATTAAATTACGTGCACTATGCTAATGTTAGGGGCCAAAGTAATTTCTTGGCTGATGAAATCTTTTGGGTTTGATTTTTTTAAAAAGTTACTTTGACAACTTAACAACACTATAAAATAAAATGAATAAGAACTAGCAAAATGTTTTCAGGACTATGACAACATAATCAGAGCATAGTGTCTAAAATTATGAAAGAAAATATTCTCAAATATTGTTTTATGAATTTCGTGATGCATAATAAAGGAAAAACCTCTATCTCATTCACTATGCATTTTAATTTTATTCTACTGTGATAATGAAGGGATGCCAGATATTTATTCCAAAAAGAAAACTCTCCAAACATGCATCAAGCAAATGTAATGTCTGTAGCCTCTATTTTAATCTCATAGCTAATTCAGAAAGTCAATAAAAAATGTAAAGGAATATGGCATTTACCTTGTAATTAAAGGTCACCTAACATGCAAAATGTCAATGGTAGAGTGATGCCCCCAAGTGGCAAAATGGTAAATTGCAACAGTTTGATGGAAAAGTTAAGTACCATGTACATACAGCTGTTCCCTTTTGTCAAGTTCTTTGATTAAATCTAGAAATGCATATAATGAATCTGTATTTCATAGGAACTAGTCATAAGTCCTACAGACTTTATGGTCTACCCTAGTCATTACTTTAACACTGATACCAAGGGATAGTCTAATATTTTCCTTATGAGCTCAAAAAGTTAGGGGTGTATCTGCAAAACAAAAAGGGAAGTCAGATGTATTCTGACGCGTTAAGGGAACAGCATTTAGACCATTAACATTAGCCAATTCCCCATGTTTGTGGTCTAGTATGTAAAGCAGAATTTAAAACCTTATCTAGTCAAATTGCTTGGACAACGATTAGTGCTAATAACAAGCTTTGCTCACAAACTAAAGGTTGAAGTATCAACACGCACACACACTCACACGCGCACACACACACACACACACACAAAAGTTTAGTTTCCTGCCTCCATATATGTACTAAACATAACAATCACTGATGAGTTGATATCTTAGCTAAAAGGTTCACATTCTGAGAACCAATTTATTTTGAACAGCCATAGAGACATAAAAGATGACAACAGAATTGTTACAATCTCAAGAAACACCCTTGAATACATTTTTAAAATTACATGCCTGGTTTCAGATTGCTTGATTTGGGAGATTTTTCTCACTTAAAAGTAATTCCAAAAAAAAAAAAAAACAACCTTCCATTTATTAGAAGTATCCAGTTGCAGTAATTGGGTGGTAATTAGCTAGTTTTGTTAGGCTTCCTTTGATTATTCCTTTAACTTGCATTATTTATGATTAAGGTGAATCTGTGCTGTTTTTGAAGGATAATTATGAGCAAGGCAATGTGATGTCTAAATCTTACATGAATAGGCAGATATTCTATTCTTATTACAATCCTATGAAGTATTATACCCATTTTAAAGATGAGAAAACCAAAGCTCAGATTAGAATGTGCATAATCTAGACATCACATTAAGAACAGGGCTGGCTTTACTCCCTGACTTGTTTATATACAAAGCTGGGATTTTAACAATGACACCATTTTGTGAGTAGTCACATTTGTACTCTTTCTGATTTTGGCAAATGATTCCAAAAGCAAATGTCTACAAAGGTCAGTAGGTAGTGGAAAGGTGATACAGATGTATGCAAGAGAGAGTGAGGAGAGGTAGGAATGTGGCTAACTGGAGAATATAGAATTTGTCTAAAGGAGTAGCTATTACTTAGCTTTAGCAGCCCATTGTGGCTACATAGGCACTCATGTAAGCAAACATTGCCAAATCTTTTTTTTTTTTTTTCCCTAGAGAAAAGGAAATGCTTGATTTGTATGAGCTCCTCATTTTAAAATACTGACTCCTGGCTGGGTGCAGTGGCCCATGCCTGTAATCCTAGTACTTTGGGAGGCTGAGGCAGGAGGATTACCTGAGGTCAAGAGTTCAAGATCAGCCTGGCCAACATGGTGAAACCCTGTCTGTACTAAAAATACAAAAGTTAGCCAGATGTGGTAGTGCACACCTGTAATGTCAGCTACATGGGAGGCTGAGGCGGGAGAATCACTTGAACCTGGGAGGTGGAGGTTGTAGTGAGCCAAGATCGTGCCACTGCACTCCAGCCTGGGTAACAGGCTCCATCTCAATAAATAAATAAATAAATAAATAACAAAACTAACTACTAAAGAAACATTACCCAGGTGGAACAAAACACATCTGAAAGCCAAATGTGGCCAGTATGCAATACGTTTTAGATTCTAATGATGAATGATTCCTTTCCCAGAGATTCTGGACTAGACCTTCTGGTGCCAAATGATTTTTGTCCGTTATCCTCACCATTAGATTCGTTCCACAAACATAGACTCTGTCTGCCATCTTCAGCTCTAGTCACGTGTTTTAAGATTTGTTCAGGTACAAGAAAGATCACTAACAAATCACTAACCAACCAACCAGCCCCAGCACCACTGTTTCTCTCTCATTCTCTCTCTCCCTCTCTCTCTCCTCCCCACTGACTACAAACACACTGTCTCCATTCATTCATTATCTCAAGTCTAGGGTTTCAAGTCTGATTTTCATACATTTTATTTAACATCGTTTTAATAGACTTTTTAGTTCTTCTGTGAATCATCTTAAAATTTTTCACATTCCTCATTAGTTGAAGAAACCAAAATTGAGTATGATCTGTCAGCGTAGCTTTTAGAAGTATTGAGCTGGTTTAGGTCTCACTCTCAATGTTTCCATAAAGGCTCTCTAGTAATTGTCAGAAATTTATCATCCTATTCTAAATGGCTAGAAGAGTACCTCTAGGATGATAGGGAAAAAATCCTTCTCAGTTAGGAGTCATAATGCATGTTCTAAGGACCTCAGAAAAATGCCAGCTCTTTTATCATTCCTCGTGTAGAAATTGACTAAAAACTAGAAATTCTAGGTAATTGCAACTTTTAAAAATTCTGGACAAAGACCATCTAAAAGGTTGATTTTTAAAACAAAGTAGTAACATCACTAACATTTAACTTTACAATTCCTAGTACATAAGAAGATGTAGAAAAGTGTTTATCACACTGATTTTAAATCCATTCTTAAATATCCAGTGGACAAAAGCTGGAAGAAGTTAGAGTAGCCTTAAAACCTCTGAAGAAAACAATATATTATGGGATGAAAATGTGGTCTTCTGGGGTTAAGGGCTGATATCTTGGATCATTCTTCCTTCTGCTTTCTCTTCCACCCGTATTTGTGATATGCAAGTTTCTTATCCTAACTTCAATTCCAACTTTCTTTCCACTGCAGCAAACTTTTAAAAAAACTTTATGCCAAAAATGCAGGTTTATCTGTAAAGGAGGTACTGTCTTTTAAGAGTTGTTCTCTAGTATGGAAGTGTATAGGGTCTGATCATAATCAAAAGAGAGGGGTAACAAGGGGGTCATCAATATAAGCTAATTTTCAATGGGTGTGCCCATTTGGTTTAAGTATTTAATCTGAGGGCTTTCTCAGATTAAACGGAATTTGAAAATCTCTCCCATGGAAAGCCTAAAGAAAATTAATACCCTATTCATCTCAAATGTGAATAACTGTTTATTTGCGTTTTGTAACATTTCTAAAAATAGTCATTATGAACAATTCTTATTTTCTCACTCAAGAAGTTCCAGTCAAGTTAAGTGGAAGCAATACTGTTATTGACTGTGGCATGGCCAAACATCTTATTTTCACATAATCTATCCCATTTCCCTTCTCTAAGTAATTTGGATACTTTATTCACCTGCTAAAATGTCTTTAAACCTAGTATGAAAGATTAATCAGGGAGCATTCCTATCTTTACAAAATACTTGCTGTAATATAAAGAGCAAAGTGGACATTGCTCCGTGCTTTTTTTGTTTTTTAAACAGAGTCTTGCTCTGTCATCCAGGCTGCAGTACAGTGGATCTCGGCTCACTGTAACCTCCACCTCCAGGGTTTAAGTGATTCTTGTGCCTCAGCCTCCCCAACAGCTGAGATTACAGGCATGCACCACCCTGCTTGGCTAATTTTTGTATTTTTAGTAGAGACAGGGTTTCACCATGTTGGCCAGGCTGGTCTTGAACTCCTGACCTCAAGTGATCCACCCACCTTGGCCTCCCAAAGTGCTGGGATTATAAGCATGAGCCACCACGCCTGGCCTGCTTCATGTTCTTAATCAGCTAAGACCTGCAAACAAAAAGCAACCTACTCAAGATTCGTAAGAAGAATTTTTACTTACAGTTCCTCTCCTTCTTTGGCTTTCTTGTCTGAAACCAGATAGACAGTTCCAAAACTTCCACTGCCAAGTTTCTGTTGAAGCACATATCTTCTCGCAATCAAGGTGTTTGGATAAGTGGAAATGGCTGTTGATCCACTCACACACTTAGCTGCCTCTTGGAATTTCAGCATTGCTCTAAACAAGAGAGAATTGGTTCATTCGTTTATAGAAACAACATTCAGCTCTCCTAAGAAATGGTCAGATTCATCCAGTGTTGGTCAATGCCTTAAAGATGAAAAGTTCAAAGATCAGGTCTAAAAGATGCTAGATGATTCCTAAGACAAAGTGTAAGTTTCGACAGTGATATCTGCACCTTGATCAGCAGACTGACTGAATGACACCATATTGGTTAACGACTTGAAAGAAAAATGTTAAAAGGTAGAGATACCACAGATTCTAGTAGAAGGCAGTCTTTCACAGGAAGAGCCTCCCTTTGTACATTGAAATTTGGCAGAACTGAATTACAGCCACCTTTCTACAAATTTCTGGGATGTATATCTGTTTTACAATCAATAATCTCTTCATTTATTTAAGATTTATACTCCCCACCTACTTATAAAATAATCAAAATAAAAGAGCATTATCACTTCCTTAAATCTAGATATCTGCATCCACCTTTTTGCAATGCCCTCTTCCCACCTTATGGTTACTTTGGTTTACAAAGAGGATTAAACCACGAATTATCAGATGCTGTTTCCTTTAGATTTCCTTTTTTTCTGTAGATGTTAAACCACAGTTTTTGCATTTATTAGAATAGTTACAAAGAGGGAGAATGATTCAGAGGGAATTTTTTCCCATGCTTAGCAAATTCTAACCTAGTTTCTGATTTTGTTATTGTACACATTGTGTACAATCTCTCTGGATTAAAAACAGGAAGAGTTACAAATTCAATTTAAACCTAAAATTGCCTTTAATGTCAGTGGAATATAAATGTTACAGATAATCTGTAATTCCTCAGGAAGCTATGAGATGTGGCAGTTATGAGAGGCAGGACTGTTTCGTATGTGTAGATACAAAGTCAAGTCACTTTCATTTCATCAGAATGTTAAATGTTTTCATAGCTATCATGAAAAGTGTGCTTTTAAAAAAATCTATATAGAAGTACAATTTTAAATTGAAAATTGTCTACACATTGGAGTTAGGTTTTCACATTCAACAATTCAAAACCTAGAAGACAAAAACCTATTGTTTTAAGGATGGCCAATGGGCTTTACATGGTGGTGTCAGTTAACCACAAAAACTATGAGAGCAATTAACCACAAAAACCCTCAAAATATTGGTAAATGCTCATTTACAACATTTTCCTTCTTAAAAATGTAATCAGTTAAGTTGTAACTGATACCAGTGAGATATTACCAGCTTTTTTCTTCCCCCCTTCCAAAAACATGTTAATAAAATCTGTTGAAAAAACAACCAGAGAACAGGCCTCTGTACCTTTTGTTTGCTTCCCCTTCACTGTTATAAAAGTGATGCCATCTGGCCATACGAAGCTGTTCAAATAAGTCTTTCCAACTGAAAAGGGTCCTTTGGGTCACTCAGTAATTCTCATTTTAAAGATGAGATTAAGGTTTCCTTTAGGGACGGACAGAATAGTTATGCGAGGTTCACTTCTGGCTGCTCCTATTTGTCAAGGACAGTCTAAACCCAGCAGTGCTTAAGCAGTCTGGCCCAGGCTGCAGAATACTCTGCAACTAGGTTCCCTCCGCCCAACTTCACAGACTCAGCCCTGCCCCCGCATCCCAGTCCAGTTTTAGGCCATCCATCCACTAGTCTCCTCTGTGCAACCACAGACCTACCCAAGAATGTGTCGCACTGTCTAGATTCTAGAACTATCTGTTCACTTGACAACACCATCCCCCTCGAGGTTTGTGAATGAACTTGGGCACTGAGAACACATCTCCTTTATCTCTGCATCCCCAATGCCCGGCATAATGCCTGGCATATACTAGGTGTTTAATAAACCTTGTTAGGGCAACTAAGTGTTCAGCAGATCCACTGACGTCCAAAGGAGGGAAAAAATGTTGGTTAAGAAAGCTAGACGGGAACTTGGAGAAAGTTACCACCTTATGCAAACTACCCCTTCTCGGTGAAACGCATCTGGTTGGGTGCAAAAGACAACCAAAGGGGGAGTCGTTATCACAAGATGAAAACCAGTCGTTATCTTCCCAGGTAATAACAGGAAGACAATTTGTCACCAGGTTCTGCTCAAGTAGAAATCTTAAAGATAACCCTTAATCTTAAGGTAAAACGAACAATTTCTTGCTTCTTCACCTTTTTAAACATTGGCATTTTCGCAAAGCGCATTAACGTTTATTGAGGAGCCCCGAGACTGGAGTAGACCCGGAGATAAGGTGTCCAGGACAGGGAGGAGATCGCAGCCATGGAGTCCTAGAGCTTCGGAACCCAGCCTGGGAAGGCTGCAACCATCACCTTCCCCCTCGCAGGGGAGCCCGGCGAGCCCCGAAGAGTACAGCTCTCTTTACCTTTCCCTGTTGTGGTCAGAGGAGCGGCGGCGCCCGGGGCCAGCCCAAGCCTTGCCGGTCATCCGGCAGGCCTCAAGCTAGGGGCAACCGCACCCACCGAGCGTCAGACACCGCGAGCTACCGCTGTTTGGCACCGTCGCCCGGGAGACTGCGCGGGGCATACTGGGAAGTCGGGGCGAGGCGGCACCAATGCGGAAGTGGAGAAAGTGAGACGGAGGAAGGAGAGAAGGACCGGCAGAAGCCTCTCTAGTCTGACAGCAGCCATTTCGGAACGCCTGTCCCAGCCCCCTTTAGCTTCTTAGCGCCTCCGGGCCCAACAGCACCTGCCCCTTGGCGCAGTCTGGAGCCACCGGCTTCACGGAACTGTACTTCCCAAGACGTCACACTAAGAGACTTCCTGTTCCCGCTGTGGCGCCGGGACTCTCACATGCAGCAACGAGTCGGGCTTCGGATGGAGGAGCTGCTCCTCTGGGAGGGCAGAGCAGGTGGGCTCTGCTGCAGGTCCGGGCGGCGGGTGGGGAGGGCCGAGGTGGCACGGGGTATGAAGGCCTGTGTTTGCAGACTTAGGTCAAACCTTTTGCCCGCCTTTCCCCTAGGCAGCTAGCATTTGTTGAACTGCGTGCAAGGCCCTGTAATTTGCATAGAACACGTTGACAGGGCCTCTGCTTATGAACGCTTTGCAAGACTGTCTTGCAAAAAAAAAATAAGTACTATACAGGATAAGGTTCTGAGATACAGACTAGGGTGAGGTAATTGTAAAATGTAAATGGATCCCAATAAAATTCAAGAATCGAGATACGTTTTAATGCACTATCTCTAAAAATCGAAATTATTGCAAAAAGTTTATGACCGACAAAATGTCATGATTTTAAGTAATAGTAACAGTATCGTGCCGCACCATATTGAAGCCCGAGGCAACAAAAGAAAAACCATCAATACTGATCCTGTGAGTTAAGTTAGCCAGAGAAGGAAGAGTGACTGGGCCAGATATGCAAAATAAGATGATGAAAAGCGCCGTGGTTAGGAGTGTAACTGGATAGAGGGGTTCCTAGAGGCACAAAGCAGTTTTCCTTATACCAAAAAACTGTGGTTTTTCAAGCCCAAAGCCTGAAAGAAGGTCCGTGACTGTCAATAAAAAATAAAAACTTGATCCCTGTGATAGGTCCTACACATCTTACGTTACTGACGTCCAAATGCGCTGTAATTTTGAAATGAATAATTCTATCATTTTTATAGCTTAGGACTTTTTACTTTGACCCCACAACTCTGCGTTTTAAGATGTTGACTGTTGTCTACTTCAGAATCACAGTCCACAGAACTTCTATATTGCTGTGCCAGTAATGGACTTTAACTGATTTTTCTTTAGAATTAGCAGCAGCCTCTGTCACCATCCAAAGATCACAACCCATGAAACCCCTGAGTTTGTGCCTTGTAACAGAAAGCAAAGGAGAAAGAAAAGGCACACAGCTAACATTGCTTGAGGATCTAGGTAAGAATTCATGGATACTGACATCTATCTTCTATGTCTAAAGAGCACTTCATAACATTTGCTATTGATTTAATGGTGCTGGAAGCAATGACTTGGTGCCCCTTAACCAGCATTAACTGAAAACGCCTTCTGTTGTTTTAAACAGGCGATTAATTCTTTAGACTGTCATCATGGGTATCCGAGGACTAATGAGTTTTGTGGAAGATCATAGTAATGAGTTCTTCACTGGTTTGAAGTTGCGGGACACAAAAATTGTCATTGATGGCTATGCTCTTTTCCACCGTCTTTGCTTCACTTCGAACTTGGAGCTCCGGCGTGGAGGGGACTATGATTCCTTTGCAGATGTAGTACAAAACTTCTTTGAATCACTATTTGCTTGTAATATATGCCCATATGTTATATTAGATGGAGGATGTGACATTTCAGATAAAAAGCTTGCAACTATAAAGGACAGAGCTAGAGAGAAGATCCAGACGGCCCATTCCCTTTCTGTTGGTGGGAGTGGGTATGTGTGCCCTTTACTCATCCGGGAAGTATTCATACAGGTTTTGATCAAGCTGCGGGTCCCTTTTGTCCAGTGCTTTTCAGAAGCGGATCGGGACATCATGACACTTGCTAACCATTGGAATTGCCCTGTGTTATCGTCAGATAGTGACTTCTGCATTTTTGACTTGAAAACTGGGTTTTGCCCATTGAATAGCTTTCAGTGGAGAAATATGAACACTATTAAGGGCACACGAAACTATATCCCTGCCAAATGCTTTTCCCTTGATGCGTTCTGCCATCACTTCAGCAATATGAATAAAGATCTTTTACCTCTCTTTGCGGTGCTATGTGGAAATGACCATATTAATCTACCTATCATGGAGACATTCTTAAGTAAAGCACGTCTTCCTCTTGGAGCTACCAGTTCTAAAGGGAGGAGACACCACCGAGTCCTGGGACTTCTGAATTGGTTGTCTCATTTTGCCAACCCTACCGAAGCACTAGATAATGTTCTGAAATGCCTCCCAAAAAAGGATCGAGAAAATGTTAAGGAACTTCTCTGCTGTTCCATGGAAGAATACCAGCAGTCCCAGGTGAAGCTGCATGACTTCTTCCAGTATGGTACTTACGTCTGTCCAGATGCCTTGCATCTTGGTTTACCAGAATGGGTACTAGTGGCTTTAGCTAAAGGCCAGCTGTCGCCTTTCATCAGTGATGCTTTGGTCTTAAAACGGACCATTCTTCACACACAGGTGGAAAACATGCAGCAACCAAATGCCCACAGATTATCTCGGCCCATCAGGCAGATCATCTATGGGCTTCTTTTAAATGCTTCACCACGTCTGGAAAAGACATCCGGGAATGCGTTGCCTTCTCGGCCTCTAGCTTTCAGTGAAGTGGAAAGGATTAATAAAAATATCAAAACCTCAATCGTTGATGCAGTAGAACTGCCCAAAGATCATTCTGACTTAAGCAAATTGACTGAGGTAAGTATTTGTAATACTTTTTGTAAAGCACTTTACAGGTTACAAAGTGCTGTCTTGTATATTATCTCTCTTACTATAACAGACTGATGAGGTTCAGTGCTATCTTGCTGTCATTTCATAGCTAAGAAATCAAGAACTTGAGTGAACTAGGTAATCTCTTAGCCGGAGTGTGTCAGTGCTAGGACTCAAACCCAGCTCTTTCAGCTCTAAATCTACCATTTCCATTGTGCTACAGTAGTCTGTGTTATCTTCCCAGTTATTACTACTATATTATTATTACTACTATATTATCACTAGCTATCAGTAGAATGGAGTTACATGGCTGGAAAAAAAATTCTGAACTGCAAAAAAAAAAAAAGTGTGTATAGACACTGGTCATAGGCATCACATCTCAGACTATATCAGATTTCAAATAAGGTTAGTACTGATACTAAGGTCTAATTTTTTAACTTTTATTAATGAAGACCTTTTTAAAAATAGGTTTTTGTGTCATTATGGTTATTTGCTTAGTTTGATACTGAAAACATGACTCTTAGCCTAACTCAGTGTTGCTTAAACCTAAGTAACACTCAGACCAGTCACCTTTTCAAGGACAAAAAAATTCTCATGGATCCCAGTGTTGTCTTTTTATATTATATAAACATAGTTAAAATTACAAATAGATATAAAACTATGCTGATAAAAAAAACTAGATTTACAAATTAAATACAGATAACTTTTAAAAAATTGCAGTGCCCATTAGGGAGTTTCCTTAGATCCACTGAAATACTCAGTCTCCTAAGACTCACAGGCCACACGTGGCACCAGTCTACTCAAGGATGTAAGACAGCCGCCACAGCTTACCAGCAGGTTTAGGCCAGGCCTGCCTTTTCTGTCAGAGTTCTCCCAGCACTGTTACCACTCTACACCAAAGGTTTACCACCATTGGTGATTCTGTCCCCCAGAGGACATTTGGCAACGCCTGGAGACATTTTTATTGTCACTACCTAGAGAGTAGAAGGGGTGGTGGTTGCTCTTGGTATCTAGTGGGGAGAGGCCAAAGATGCTGCTAAATTTTACAATCTGTAGGTCTTACAGTACTCAGGAAAGTACCCTGTAACAAAGAATCTCTAGCCCAAAATGTCAGTAGTGCGAATCCCTGGCCTATACAGTTGACCAGGAACTAGCCTCTTAGCCTCCCCATCAGTCACGTCTCCGGCAGGAGATGAACTTCATAGCGAATGAGTGCAAGAGCCTTCTTGGCATTGAGGGGTGACTGTTAAGCCCCCAGGGTTTCTTTTCAGGGACGGTGAAGAAAATGTTTTGGAATTAGTGATGGCTGTACACATTTATAAGTATACTAAACCAAGGCATGGTGGCTCAGGCCTGTAAGCCCAGCACTTTGGGAGGCCAAGGTGGGAGGATCACTTGAGGCTAGTAGTTCAAGACCATCCTGGGCAACACAAGAATCTGTCTCTACAAAAAAAAAAAAAAAAAAAAAAATGCCAGGCATGGTGGTACAGGCCAATAGACTCAGTTACTCAAGAGGCTGAGGTGGGAGGATTGCTTGAACCCAGGAAGTCAAGCCTGGATATGAGCTATGATTGTGCTGTCTGTTGAGCAAGACCCTGTCTCTAAAATATATATATATACACTAAACCCACTAAATTGTATACTTTACAAGGTTGACTTTTATGACATATGAATTATATATCTGTTAAAGGGGAAAAAAAAAAGGTTTCACTGGCTTAAAAACCTCCTTCTCTGTAGGATCCAGTCTTTCTTATAGTAATTCCATAAACATAGCTAGGTCCCTGCAAAGGACATCCTACTTACAGCACACTACACTCAGGGGAGCCCAAGACATGCTGTCCCCAAGATACGGTATCCCCATCAGATGTTTATAGTTCATTTATTTATAGTTTAAGGTTAAATGCAATTTTATAAGTCATTTTTATAATTCTTGGTAACACAACTGACAATCTACCTTTAGCACATTTCCAGGGGTACAAAACTAGAAAGTGGAGCATAGGTCTAATTCTCGAGCAAGAGATTTACTAATATTTTACCCACACCAAAAAAAATTTGTTTGCTACATTCTTAATGTTTTGCTGAAGTTACATTTCTAAAACTCAAACATAAATGGTGATGTTGGAGAAGATTAAAAACTTTTTAATGGCTTTACTGAGAAAATAAGTAATTTACAGCGAGGTGCACATAAAGTATGCACTTTGATGAGTTTTGACATGTCTGTATCTGTGAAGTCATCCTACAATTAAAATAATGAATGTATCCATAACCCCTAAAGTTTCATCTTGTTCCTTTGCAATTAATGCCTCCTGTGTATAAACATAGTAAAGTGCACAAATTATTGTACAGCTTGATACATTTTGGCAAGGTCTATACATCCATGCAAAGAGCATCCAGATGAATAATCACCACCCTAGGTTACCCAAATGTCTGGTTCCAGTCACTCACTCTGCAACTCCCTATAATTGCTATCGTGACGTTTAACAACACGGAATAGTTTTAGCTGAATTTTTACTTTAGAAATGAATTCTTTCATCTGCGTTTATTCCACCTGAGATTCAGTAACATTGCTGTGAGTAGCTGATCATTCATTTCCCGTTGCTGTAACATTATTCTATTTTGATATATTACCATTTTACACTTATGAGCATTTTTCTTTCCATTGTACAGCTTATGAGCATTTGGGTTCTTTCCAATTCTCCATTTCCATGTGTTCGCTGGCCATTTGATACTCTGTTAGGTGAAGTTTCTGTACAGTTTTTTGCTCATTTTTATTACCATATATGGGTCCTTTGTCAAATCGCATTGTGAATAGTCTCTCCCATTGTTTATTCACTCTTTAGTATGTTTTGATGAACAGACGTTCTTAATATACTGTAATTTCAATTTTTATTATTTATGGTTACCACTTTTGTGAACTGCTTAAGAAATTGCCTCCTCCAGGGTCATGAAAATGTTTTTTTGCCATTCACATTTAGCATTTAGATCTGTAACTTATCTAGAATTGATTTTTTGTGTATGCGTATGGTATGAAATAGGGATCAGGACACTTTTTCCCCCATATGGAAATCCAACCAAATCAATGAGTTTAGCAAGCTGTTACATTCCTTGCTAAGTGGAGATGACTTAAGTGTTCTCATCATTTACCTGGATTCAAAATAGGGTGAATTTTAGTTCACTGTCCGTGCTGTGCTATCACCCAGCTTTCTCTCGGCATAAACAAATCAATTCTGAATTTAGCTCAGTGCTAATGGTTCTAATTGGCCCATGAAAATTAAAAATGTATCAGGTAATATTGTGATTCCAAACACAAATGCAGGTACAAGTATAGAAACTTTGTGATACTACCTATCCATTTTGTTTTTAACATCATGTTTTAATACATTATCTGCTTTAGGCAGCTGTTAATAAAAACTTCAGTCTCTCATTTAATTCCCACAATAACGACATAGGATAGGGTTTCATTTTGGTTATGGCAATGGACAGAGCAGCACTCAAGTTAACCAATAGGAAGATAATCATAAGGAGACACAGAAGTGAATCATTCTTAGGGAGTGAGGCAGCCAACACCAGTCTCTCTGGGCATCACTGCCTCTCTGGGCAGCTGCTTCTGCAGGCTTGTGCTTTCGCTCCCTCTGGGGAAGAAGCAAAGGAGTTGTCACATGGGATAAAACCTAACTAACTTTAAGGGCTATGAATTGAGTACTTGCCCTTTTGGAAGGGACTGAGAACTGCTGGGTTTGATGAAACATCTTGTGCAAGTCATTATAATGACCATTTGACAGCTAAGACTGTAGAATAAAGGTTGGAAACCTTTCAACCAAGGCCATAGGGTTAGTGCAGGGCAGAACATCTCTGAAGTCAAAGCCCAGGCCGTGTTGGTTATGAAAAGTTGTAACTTGGCTCTGTAATTCAGTAACTTCAATATTATATATCAGAAAAGAATTGGTGTATTTTCTTAGCTCTACTTAGTGCATTTTGAAAACCAGTTTAAGAGTTCAGTTTCCGGGCTGGGCGCGATGGCTTACACCTGTAATCCCAGCACTTTGGGAGGCTGAGGCAGGTGGATCATGAGGTCAGCAGTTTGAGACCAGCCTGACCAACATGGTGAAACCCCGGCTCTACTAAAAATACAAAAGTTAGCTAGGTGTGGTGGCACATACCTGTAATCTCAGCTACTCAGGAGGCTGAGGCAGGAGAATCGTTTGAACCTGGGAGGGGGAGGTTGCAGTGAGCCAAGATCACACCAGTGCACTCCAGCCTGGGTGACACAGCGAGACTCCGAGAGTTGTTTCTATTTTAAGTAGTTAAAACTACTTCGAGTAGGGGTGACTGGTTATACTATAAAGCACTTTGTGTATTTCTTAGTTTTAAAATTTTTATCACAATATTACTAAAAGCAGTATTTAGAAGTAATCATACTATTTAAAGTTTTCATGCGTTATGATAAAACTATTTTGTCATTTATGATATGTTTTGTTTCAGGTTAGCATCTCTAGTCTCAGCTGTCAACCATGCTTTCTACTAACTAGACGTTACATGCTGAGAAATGTACCACCATCTCATCTTTCCAGAAAGCAGTTTCTGGCTGTGTGCAGACCCTAGAAATACAAGTTTGTTTTTTTTTTTTTTTTTTTTTTTTTTCTCAAAGTTTGATTATAAAGTCCCCCAGAAGATGCCCTTTTAATAGTCCTATGAGTGCATGACCTGTAAGGTCCCTTCTGGGGCTGTTAGTTAAAATGCATATTCCTGGGCTCTCCCTCAGATTATAGTGAATCAAAACTTATGGAGTAGAGCCTGAGGACTGAATTTTTAACAAGCTTCCCAGGTGACACGTGCACTGAAGATGCTCAGCAGAGGACAGAATGACGTAAGCAAAGCTTGTGTAGGAGTAGGCAGTACACCATTCAACCAACCATGTTTATAAAGCATCTTAGTAATGTTCTAAGTGTTTTTTGAGTGTGGCTGATTTTTCTTTCCCCCCACAAGATAAGTTTTAACAGCTGACACAGAAGTGTCATCTGCATTAAATCTCTTCATGCTATGGAGAAAAAGAAAAGGACATTTCCCAAAGTAACTTGCAGGATGCTTGGCGTGTATTTTCAGCTCTCCTTGAGGAGACGGCAGATGCTTCTGTTAGAAACCCTGAAGGTGAAACAGACCGTCCTGGAGCCAATCCCTGCTTCACTGAAGTTGCCCATTGCCGTCAGTTGCTACTGGTTGCAGCACACGGACAGCAAAGCAAAGCTACATCATCTACAATCCTTACTGCTGGCAATGCTAGTGGGGCCCTTGATGACCATAATCAACAGCCCTGGTAGGTAACTGGAAATTCCAGGAATATATTGTTGCATGTTGCTTGCAAACTGTTTACTCAAGAGTTTACACAAAACAAAAAAGTATTCTTGGATTATTTACTTCCATTAATTATATTAGAACTTAGAAGTAGAGGTACCAATATATCATTCATTCGTTGGTAAATATTTTTTTTTAACATTTTAAAATGTTAAATGCTGGAGGGCTTGAATCTAAGTGTACAGCAGTGAGATGTGTTGGGATACCGCCAACTCCCATCTGCTTTGTGGCACCTACTGCTTTAACTTGTGAAGTGTGACAGTGTATTTTGCCAGTTGCATTTTGTATTGCACGTTCCCTATCCCATTATGAGCACAGCAGCAATGGCATCACGAGAAACTCGCCCACAAGTGAAACTTCTAAATACCTACAACCACTGCAGACATTCTTGCCTATACATCTTTTTGTTCCTTTTTCTTTAAGTTTCAATTAGTATATAAGTAGTGATGGCAGAAATAGTAATTTCTCTTTTTTTCGAGACAGAGGCTTACTCTGTCGTCCAGGCTGAAGTGCAATGGTGTAATCTAGGCTCATTGCAACCTCTGCCACTTGGGTTGAAGCGATTCTCCTGCCTCAGCCTCCCGAGTAGCTGGGATTACAGACGCCTGCCACCACACCCGGCTAAATTTTGTATTTTTAGTAGAGATGGGGTTTCACCATCTTGGTCAGGCTGGTATTGAACTCCTGACCCCGTGATCCACCCACCTCAGCCTCCCAAAGTGCTGGGATTACAGGGGTGAGCCTCCGCACCCGGCCAGCAATTTCTCTTCCTACTAGAGAAGTACATTGAGGCAAGTTCATCTGCATATAATACCAGGTGAAGTAAATGCTGAAGCACTGGGACACTTTAAATACTCTAATGTAACATCCTCTTGAAAGATTATAAATGCTATAATACTGTACAAACATGTATAATAATTATACTCTAGAATAGTACTATACTATCTAATATGGTATAGCTACTAGCAACACATGGCTCAAGTTAAATTCCATTTAAATTAAAAATTCAGCTTCTCAGTCACACTAGCCACACTTCAAGTGTCAGGTAGTCACATATGGCTATAGGCTAGCCTACTGTATTAGACAGCACTGCAGAAAGTTTTATTAGATAGTGCTACTCTGTAGTTTAGTATTTTACAAGAATAAGTTAACGAATGAAACAGGATGGACTCCTCTGTTTCCCAAGTATTAAGGCTCAAGCTTGACAGCAGCTGTCAGAAGGACTGTTGGTACACAACAGCCAACTTAACACAAAACCGATCAGTTACGGCCCACTGCTGCTTTATGAACACAGGTTTAGGGTATTTCCACTGATTGAATAATAAATACAGTATAAGAACGCTCTCAGAGCACAAGCCTACTAAGTTTTTACCCGAGTCCAACAGCAGGGACATGTCAAGGGTCTGTTTCTTTTCTTTTAGGAAACGTGGACCCCGTACCCGGGCAGGCTCAGTGCCTTGCTGCTCGCTAGTTGGTAAAAGGTGGGCCTCCTTTTTATTGTTTTCAGATTGGTCCAGATGTTACTTTGTGCACCGCTGCCCAAACAAACAGGTAGAAACTTACAGCTAAACACAAGCAACATTCCTTATTTCCTAGGATTGTTGCTTCTTGCCCCTTATCTTCTGCTATGAAAAGAGGCTGATTATTTGCCAAATTCTCCCATAAAACATAGAGGTCAAAATGTGCTTTGAACACACGGGCTGTTTCTTTAACACAAATGCACTACAGCATGGGAGTTTTGTTGAAAGAGAACAGTAAAGAGAATGAAATTTAATAGTCATTTGTATTTTTCATAGACACAGATGTAGGGTTTAGACAGTTCAGATGCAGACATGTTTATGTGAGGTGGAAGAGATCTTATTTCAGGGAAAAAGTAAATTCTCGTGAGTTGAATAAAGTTAGTTCATCACCATTAAAAAGACAGTTCAGTATCAGTATTTCAATTTATACAGCAAGGCATTTATGAAGCCAGAAAGGAAAAACATCTTAGTTTTTTAAATTGATTTCTTTTCTTTATGGAATTTGTAGTGTATGTGGAGAAAATTACAAGCTGTTACAGTGCTTTTGGAAACACTGCCCTTGGGTTCGTTCATTCTTTAGGTAAGGGAGAGCTGCAGGAGGATGGTGCTAAGATGTTGTATGAAGAGTTCCAGAGAGTGAAGGCGCAGACACGGCTGGGCACGAGACTGGACTTAGACACAGCTCACGTCTTCTGTCAGTGGCAGTCCTGTCTCCAGATGGGGCTGTATCTCAACCAGCTGCTGTCCACTCCTCTGCCAGAGCCAGACCTAACTCGGTAAGCACCATGGGAAACTTTAGTTCAGATGGAAGCACAGAAAAGTAAATATAGTACTTTCACTTACATTTAAAGCAACAAAGTTACTTTAAAAAAACTAATCTTAGTGTAATTGATTTTGAGTCAGTTATAGCTGAAGAGCTGGAACCAGGAAAAATATTAAATTATTTCCATATTCCCAAAGAATGTTTCCATAATTCAATTTTTAAAAATCAGTTCCTTTAAGTAAAACATTAATATATGGGGGAGGGGAGGTAATTGTTGGTAGGATTTAACTCACTCCTTTCCTCTTGGTCTTTAAATGTCACATTGGAGAGCCTTTTTCTGAGAACCCACCCTAGTGAGACATACTGTCTACCCTCCTTCACTCTAGTCCTGTTACTGTATTTTGTAACATCATTTCTTACCACCTGTCATATTGCTTACTCATTCACATATTTATTAAATGCCTACCCTGTGCTAGCACGTAGGGACAACAACAAAGTCTTTGCTCTAATGGAGGTTTCATTCTAAGTGGGATGATGAGTAGATGCCCAAGTGAACTTCACATAGGATGTTTGCTTTGCCAGGCAAGAAAGACATTAAGGGAATTGAATCTTTGTGCCACCAGTAATTATAATGTCTGTGGAGTTTAAGCTGGGTATGATAAAAAGAAATGACAACAGTGAGAAGAGTTGATAGGATCAATGGATTGGACATCTTGATAACTGTCCATCCCGGAGGTACCAGAGAGAGATTAAGATAAAAAGGAGATAATGTTTTGTCTCTCTCCACTCAGATATAAACTCTACGGGGCAGGGACTTGTCTATTTTATTCACTGTTGTAGCCCCAATGCCTTTAGTACTTTGAATGAGGATCTATGGAGGCATACAAAATATGGTGGGACTTCATATGTTTCAAGGTAGAAAGCCTCCAGCAGTAAACAGTGTTGTTGATACATCTCTGAGCCTTGTATCTGAGCTAACCCAAATAACACTAATTGGCCTTTGACCTGTGGATTCTTTATTTCTTTTGTTTAATAATTTAAGGTCATTCTTGAATGGATCCTCTTTAGTTACTACAAATCCTTTTAAAACAAAACAGGAAATGCAAAACCAAACAAACAGCTCTCTTAATAATGATTTAAACAGCAGGACTGTTCTTGAATCTCAGCATAACCAAAGCTTTTTACAGAGATTTTTACGCTGATTAAATAATGGTTCCAAACCATCATTGATAAAGTACCAGCCTTATCAGCTTTGTCCATAAGTAATATATTAAACTTGTGGATTCCAATTAATCCCATCTTCTTGTGAAGTAGGTTTTTAGTCCCAGTGAATGAACTTGCAAATGATGCCATTAAATTTTCTCATATTCTAAGGAACTGTTTGGTTTATCAGGGTTCTTTTAAATTTCTTTTCTTTAAAGTGTTAAAGATGCCTGCTTAGCCTGGGGCTAGCTGCAAAACCACTAAGCATTCATCATGTAATTTAGAATCTTTGTCGTAATGGCTCAGTTCCTTCCTTCAAAGAAAAGATTATTCCTAAGTAGTTTCAATAATATTACAGGGCAGTAAGAGCTCTGATTGTTTAGATGCATCTGTTGAAGCTATGTTAATGATAGTTATCCTGTTGCACTGAATTAGTTCTTTAACAACATACTTTTTCTCCCTTTGTTCAACAGACTGTACAGTGGAAGCCTGGTGCACGGACTATGCCAACAACTGCTAGCATCGACCTCTGTAGAAAGTCTCTTGAGCATGTGTCCTGAGGCTAAGCAACTTTATGAACATCTATTCAATGCCACAAGGTCATATGCCCCCGCTGAAATATTCCTACCGAAAGGTAAATCAAATTCGAAAAAAAAAAGGCAGAAGAAACAGGATACCAGCTGTTCTAAGAACAGAGAGAGAACCACTGCACACAGCAAGTGTTGGTACGAGGGAAGCAACCGGTTTGGGTTGTTAATGGTTGAAAACTTAGAGGAACATAGTGAGGCCTCCGACGTTGAATAAAACTCAGTTTGCATCAAACTAGATATATTTAATATAATCCTTACTTAAAATTCTTCTGGTACCTCCTTTGAAACAATTAACTTTTTCTTTAGGACTAACCTATTCAGGAATAAACATCACAATAGATAGATAATCTGAATTCCAAGACATTTTGTATTGTGCTTTTAATAAATATGACCTGATTTAAGAAACTTCTGTATTTCTAAATATGTTTGAAAGCCTGTTTATACTTCTTAAGTTCCATTTTAGTAAGTGAATGGTAACAGTCTGTACCAGGCGTCCCCGAACTTTTTACACGAGGGCCCTCAGACCGTTGGAGGGCCGCCACATACTGCGCTCCTCTCACTGACCACCAATGAAAGAGGTACCCCTTCCTGAAGTGTGGCGGGGGGCCGGATAAATGGCCTCAGGGGGCGACATGTGGCCCGCGGGCTGTAGTTTGGGGACGCCTGGTCTGTACCCTTTAAATGGAAGCAATTTAGCCAGCTACATTTTCAGAAAGAGTAGAAGTCCCACTCAGTTATTTCCTTTAAGTAGCAGCTGACTACCGTTTCAAAAATTTTTAAGAACAGTTTCCTCTTTGTACTTTAGTGTGAAATCTGGGCAATGAAAGGTATAAGTGAGGATTCCAGACAGAAAACTGTCTCTACTGAAAGTAAGTACTTAAGTCAGTGGGACCATAACAGCATTGAAGAGCACTTTAGGTACACTCCAAGTTTTAAAGCAGAAGTTGAAACTAAAGGTCCCTGCCAAATAAGAAACAGCATCCTGAGCTGCTAGACCTAGAAAAGGAGGAAACAGTGAGAAGTGAAACTATCATAGATATATGTAGCAATACCAGAATCTATGCCCTCTTTATACTATGTGTTTTGGCCCATTAATGAGATGTTATTTAATGAGTCATACCCAGCATTTTTTTAATGAAAAAATTAGAATGGAAAATAACAGATATACATATCATATATTAGGTGATTATGTAAAATATTACTCCTTACTGTGGACTATAGTGAAAAAGTTTAAAAGGTACTGCTCTGGAAAATACTGCCAAATAGAGGCTGCTAAAATTACAAATACCCAAAGATTTGCGAAGGTGCCAGCCAGTTCCAAATAAGAACTTAAAAAATAGCAAGTAGAATGAATGCACTGGGCAAGATCCGAAAATACACTTAACCTTAATTTTACTTGTATTCATACAAATTGTGTTCTTCCTTCTGTAGTCTCCCACTGGTAGATTCCATCAGGAAGAGCCCTAAAGGTGGCTTTAAAGCTGCCATTTTGAGCAGGCCTGGGTATGGTTCCTAATATCTGATAAACAATTCTCTTTACTTTCTGAGAAGTACCATGCTCTTAGAATAGTAAGCCCAGCATTAGCCAGTGTCAAACACACACCTGCCAACCGCTGACTGGTTCTCCATTTACAAAAGGTGAAACACATCATTTGCTAGAGGGTTCAACCCTAAAAACAACTTTGTTAAATAAGCGTTCTTGAAATCAGGAAATTAATATTTTTGGAGGACTGCATGGGAGTTCCTTAGTAAGGTTATTTTTATAATCTAACAACTGTCTCCAAAGAGATAGTTATTTCCCAGAAGAATCAAGAAAAGAACAGTCAAGTACATCTATTTTTGAGAAGAAATGTTACTGGACAATAATGTATCCTGTGGGGACTATAAACATGTAAGACCAGGGCTGGGCACGGTGGCTCACACCTGTAATACCAGCACTTTGGAAGGCTGAGGTGGGCGGATCATAGGAGGTCAGGAGTTCAAGACCAGCTTGGCCAACATGATGAAACCCCGTCTCTACTAAAAATACAAAAATTAGCCGGGCATCATGGTGGGCACCTGTAGTCCCAGCTACTCAGGAGGCTGAGGTAGGAGAATCACTTGAACCCGGGAGACTGAGGCTGCAGTGAGCCGAGATTGCACCACTGTACTCCAGCCTGGGTGACACAAGACTCGGTGTCAAAAAAAAAAAATAAGATCTTTGTTATACCAAAATCCTCTCTACCTTGATTCATGGAGTTTGAAGCTAATCTAGAAATTATATTAATATGAATGTTCCATTTCCTGGATTATCATCAACACTGCTTCTTAAAAACCACGGAATTACATTTATCATGTTTTTCTTTCATTAAAAGTGTCCTCCTCCAGCAAAAGTAATGTCAGGTTCCCTTCTCTAACCATGGCACTCAGGACAATTCAATTGAAATTATCAAGCCTTGCAGTAAAGGAGTCAAAGTCTAATAATGTCCCTTGACCCTGGTATATATCTTCTTCTACATGTATTAGATGAGAGGTCACAGGCACTTCACAGGAGTATGTAAGGTGGTTCACCGAAGAATTATGACATAACACTGAACTCCCTGCAGAAGTCATTTTTGTTTAAGCTGCTTGGGAGACAACACATAATGAAATGACAAGAGAACATTTTATTAGGTTGGTGAAAAAGAAACTATGGTTTTTACCATTATATAAAGCAGCTGTCAGATGCAAAATGGCAAAGTACAGACTGAATGCTACAATAAGGAGACAGCAGTCACCAGGATGAGGAGAGGATAGATCACAGGAAGATTCTCGGACCTGGCTTTTGGCCTGGCTTTAAATAATAGGAATTTTAAATTTCAGATCAGATATACATTAGGAACACCTGTATAGAAGAAGAATGTTATAATCCCATATTCCCTTTCCAAAATCTAGTTGTCTGTCTTGCAATCAAGTGATTAGGTCCTGCTCTTTCTAATTCAGTTTTAACAAATGAAATCTCACCTTAGGCTTTGGAAATCATCTTCAATTAGCAGCTCAAGTAACAAAAGGAACTCTGGACAGCTAAAATGAATAAATTTTAGAGATAAAGCTAGAGAGACAGGAAAACTTTTACTACAATCTAATCATCTTCTGTATTTAATGGTGATAAAATTATACTTGAAGTCTATTTTGTACAAGCACTTTTTGAGACACCTGGACCTTGAAAGTTTAATATACATCCTGTAAATAGAATCACAGGTCTTTCATGCCATTTGATGATGGGAAAAGAATTCACGTTAACTTTTTAGCATTTGAATTCGAATTTCAGAAGATAAAGACCATAGCTAAAAAGGCTTTAGAATTATCTTTTTCTCTTTTGTGTTCAAAAGGAAATAAATCAATGACTATGCCTCAGTTGCTCTACCTGCAAAATAAGGATTATAATAGTTCAAATTATTGTGTAAAGGATAAAATAGCATGCATTTTTAAGTTACTTAGCATAGTGCCTGATACTAAAAATGTGTTTTAAGTGACAGCCATTGTTATATTCACACATGAAAAACCAGAGCAAAGCAAGGAATGTGGATGAGTGTGTTAAGTAGCATAAAGATTAAGACAATGTGAGACCAGAGTTGCCACAGGTAAGAGCAGAATTTTGCAGAGGCAAAGGAGATCAACACTATCAAATATGGTGACGGGAGATGGGCCGGAATGTGAGAATGTTACAGCAACTCCAGCAGTAGCCACACTGGAAAGGGTAGAAAACTACCAAGAGAATTTCAATGGGCAGCCAAGCTCAACCTCAGAAAAGAATGAAAAAAAGACTAGAAGGAATTATCCCCATGTGAGTACCTGTATCCCCCTTCAGCCCCTTTTCCTATTTTCAAAGCATCTTCTATAGTGTTTTTAAAGCTCAGTTTGAAAGAGCCTGTGGCATGTTTAAAGACAGAAAAAGGTGAAGAACAGATATTACCATTTCCTAGGAATTTCCTCTTCCTTCAACTACCAGGGTTATTAACTTGGCCCTGGTTATAACCATAACCATAACCATAACCATAACCATAACCATAACCATAACCATAACCACTCCATAATCCTAAGGAGACCAAACCCAGTTTTCTCCCTAGCAAGGTTGCCCGATTTCACTGGGTGCTGCTTTCTACCACATGCTGTTTGGCTGGCTGGCATACCATGAATCTGACCAACACTTAGAAAGCAGTCACTACCAAGATTAGAAGAAAAAAGTTCATTTCCATAAAAGAATAAACTTTCAGTAGTGCTTGACTCAAAATGTGACATTGTATTTTCAGTGAGATAGATGTGGGGTACTTGGTATTTATCTCATAATGCCGTTTAATGACACATTTCAGTCATCACAGCTGAAAGCGATGCTGCATCCTGTACCAATTTGAGATTAACTACTACTCTTGGACAAATGTATTAAAAACATGCCACCCTACTTTCAGCAACAGCTTTCTGAGCCATACAGGATAAGGTGCTTTTGGATTTCTTTCCAGAGGTGTGAATAATGCTAAATTCAAGTCCATCCAGCTATAAAAATTTTAAGATGAGCACTTCATGTTGAGGAAGAAAGTTTTAAAATTCAAAAAGCATGACTGCACCAGGCCATATACCAGTCTGTTAAAATGGGAGAAATAAATGAATAATACATGAAAGAAGTATTTCCAGTTACTTTCACTGGATTCTGTTTTTAGGGAGAGAAATCAAATTAAAAATGAACATGTTGCAATGCACATTCAATCTCTTCTATTCCTGCTACTCTTGATAATATTCCATTTATTTGATTAAAATAGCTATGTCTTTCTCTCAAAATATAAATATATTTTAGTATTTATGTATAAATGCACATAGTCAACATTTGGTATCTGTGGGGACTATGCAAGTATGTTTTGGTTTAGGATGTTCTGAGAAAATGAATTAGTGAGTTTATTTTTCCCCTAAGCCTGAGCTGTTACGATATTTTGGTTTCTACTATTACTAAATGTCTTCTCTAAGCAAGGTAATATCCTTTGGCCTATTCGGATATGTCTTCTCTACGCAAGGTAATATCCTTTGGCCTATTCGGATTAAGTTTATTTCTCTGGGTTTGTACAACCAATAGGAGGGAAACCTCTACTTCTCTTGTGCATCCCAGAGGGCAGGAGTGAGCCCATCAACCAGACAGGAGCAGACTGCTTCACATGGATAAAAAACATGGGTGAGCAGAGAGAGAGAGAAGGGAAGCACATTTAAGATGGGACAGCAAATCACAATACTCCACCTGCTATAAGAAGAAGTCTTGATAATGAGATGGGACTGATGAACAGCTGGCATGTCTTTCTGGTTGATCATGTTCTAACAACAGTCTGAGACACTGACTTTCACTACATGGGAGCCTTGGTGGAGACTCAGAGTAGTTACTGACATCAAATTGGCTACCAAGTGCATCTATTCCAGTGAGAATACACCTTTGGGAGATTGGAGGGTAGAGAAAATTGATGCCACTTCTTTTTCGGTTCACTGAATGCAAAGCACAGGCCTATTTTCCTTTTTTTGAATATCTTAATGAGTACGCAAACTTTTTCTACAAAGGGCTAGATAGTAAATATTTTAGGCTTTGCGGGCCATAGTCTCCTGCAACTGCTCACCTTTGCTGCCATATCACGACAGTGGCAATAAAGAATGTTATAAACAGATGTGGATAACTGTGTCCTAATAAAACTATATCTTACAAAAACAGGCAACAGGAGAATTTGACCTGCATGGCTTTTTTTTTTTTTTTTTTTTTTTTTTTTTTGAGACAGAGTCTTGTTCTGTCGCCCAGCCTGGAGTGCACTGGCACGATCTCCACTCACTGCAGCCTCCACCTCCCAGGTTCAAGCAAATTATCATTCTCAGCCTCCCAAGAAGCTGGGATTACAGGGATGTACCACCACGCCCCACAGATTTTTGTATTTTTAGTTTTGCCATGTTGGCCAGGCTGGTCTCAAACTCCTGGCCTCAAGCACCCCACCTGCCTCAGCCTCCCAAAGTGCTGGGATTGCAGGTATGAACCACTGGGGCCATAGTTTCTACACCAAAACTAAAGGTCTGTGTGGGTGTGTTAAACAAGATTAAATTAAACTGTTTCCCTAACTTGTAATACCTCTAGCTGATGCATGGACCATCCAACCATCCAGACCCGCTCCATGTAGAAAGATGCTTACAAAATATAATGCAATACTATTATGCAACCACACGGATGATTATGAAACAGGAACATTAATTAAAACGTACCAATTCATAGCTTCTTAAAATTAATCTAATAATGCTTAAATGTAAAATTTGTCATGTCTTTTCTAGCAGACATACATTTTCTACACAATCACCTATTTGGCTGGGGCCTCCAAGGAAAATGTTTTGTAAGACGCACATACCATGCTGTTTCATAGTATGCTTGTAAGATGCAGACTTGATGAAAAACAGCAAATGGTCCAGGCATTATATGGTATTTTATTTATGACCATAAGATGACACCAAGTTGTTATTTGTCAACTAAAGGGCATTTTGGTATACTTATCACAGAGAAAACTTTAATAGAAAATTCTTTAATGTAGTTGAGAAGATTAATAATTTTTTAGAAAAACTGTATTAAAAGGCACATTTAGTTCAAAAGCTAGAAATCCAGAGCCCAAAAATGAATCTCTGGAACTTGTATATACAACAATTTGCTCAATTTCTGGCACTGAGTGCTCATAACATGAGATGTGGTTTCTACTCAAAAGGGTTACTAAGTAGAGCAATGCAATTATTGCTTAAGAAATAATGGTGCTGGGGCACCCTTGGGTTAAATATGAAAAGAAGTTGTCAGGCCTAAAAGCCAGAAGCCACCACAGAAATGTGGGCCTTTGTCAGTCTATCTGTCAGTTTGGTCGGATTTGATTACAACAGGATAGGAATAGCAAAGTCAGATACGTCCAGTGGCCTGCACATGAAACACCTGGAGCAGCTGTGCAAGTACAGGCTGTTACTACAGCATGCATGCTCAAGTGTACATAACACCAGCAGATTTACATTAGAAAAGGATTTCTAAGGATAAAAACTAATGGCTCAAATAATTGTTTTCACTTTTCTCCCCAAACTTTGACACTTGATTTTGAATGAAAGAGAGTATACCGAATTTCTGTTTGGATTTATCAACAAAGTATTTTGAACTTAAATTTTTAATGCTTTCTAAAAAATAAAATCCCACAATTTTATATGTAAACTTATTGCCATATTTAAAGAGTGTTTAACAAGAAATTAGGCTCACACTTATTATCCCAGCACTTTGGGAGGCCAAAGCATGCAGACTGTTTGAGCCCAGACCAGCCTGGGCAACATGGCAAAACCCAGTCTCTACAAAAAATACACAAAATTAGCTAGGCATGGTGGCAGGCACCTAGTCCCAGCTACTCGAGAGGCTGAAACAGGAGGATCACTTATGTCCAAGCTGCAGTGGGCCATGATCACACCACAGAGCGACACTGTGTCTCAAACAAAAGACGAGTACAAGAAACTGTACTACACACACACACACACACACCCAACACTACAGAAGTATGGAAAGGCTATCCTCACTGACATTTCACTGGGCTTTGAAGTAGAGGTAAAAGTTCTGATTCTCAGACTTACGACAGAGAAAAAAGGATTTCAACTTGAAATAACACTGTCCAAAATGATCTGGAAGTGGACTGTACTGGAGCACTGTGTGGGATATGAGACTAGAAAGGCCAAAAGAATTGTGAGTAAAATTTTCAAAAATAAACAGGCTGAGCGTGGTAGCTCACGCCTTTAATCCTAGCACTGTGGGAGGCTGATGCGTGTGGATCACCTGAGGTCAAGAGTTCGAGACCAGCCTGAACAACATGGTGAAATCCTGTCTCTACTAAAAATGCAAAAATTAGCTGGGTGTGGTGGCACATGCCTATAATCCCAGCTACTCAGGAGGCTGAGGCAAGAGAATAACTTGAACCCAGGAGGCAGAGGTTACAGTAAGCTGAGATCACGCCACTGCACTCCATCCTGGGTGACAGAGCAAGACTCCATCTCAAAAAAACAAACAAAAAACCAACATTGTTTTCACTCTTCTGCCATAATTACTCATTTAGAATAAGCAGCTGTTTTCTAATGGTAATGTCATTTACTCATTGGAGTTTCCTCATGTGGCATACCTTAAGCTATATGGTTCTTCGACACACACATAAACACACACTCTCACTTCTTAGAAAGTGTCTTACTGCGAGTATCACCAAAAGTGCTACCAATAATTCAGATTAGTGTTGTAACCTTAATAAAAGTCAGTAACCTTAATAAAAGATTCACTATTAACATTCTGTAACAAAGGAGATTGAAATATTTTTATCTTGTCCTTGAATTTTGAATTTATACAACTCTTGACTGATTAATAACTAAAGGGAAATTTTAAAAGAAAATCTTATTCTGTCAAAGCTGAGTCGACTTTCACTTATTGTTTAACACACACAAAAATGGATGCTTTCTACTAGCTTATAATTAGCCATTGATTTAATTGATTCTGTGCTTTAGTAACTTGGCATCTAACACATCCACTGGGAAATTCCAAGCACATCACAAGCTTTACATTTCAAACGGACCTGTGTCCCACTAAACCCTGCTTAGCTTAGGTTCTTCTGCCACTAGCTCTATTATTCAAGCCAAAGGCCACACACTAGTTATCTTTTCCATTTTCCTTTTCTCCTGTCCAGTCATGTCAGTGCTATCTCTCAGAAGATACAAATTCGAGGCTGGGCACAGTGGTTCAACACCTAATCCCAGCATTTTGGGAAGCCAAGGCTGATGGACTGCCTGAGCTTAGGAGTTCAAGACCAGCCTGGATAACAAGGTGAAACCCTGCCTCTACCAAAAATACAAAAAATTAGCCAGACATGGTGGTGTATACCTGTAATCCCAGCTACTCAGGAGGCTGAGGTGGGAGGACCACTTGATTCTGGGAGGTGGAGGTTGCAGTGAGCCGAGATCACACCACTGTACTCCAACCAGGGGGACAGAGTGAGACCCCTATCTCCAAAAAAAAAAAAAAAGGAAGACAATTCAAATTCCATGCCTTTCTCTCCATACTGACTGCCACAGCTCAATCATCCCTTTACTTCTTAAGCTTCCTCAATTTTCTAATTGGTTTCCCTATTTCAGTCTTTACAATTGACCCTCTGCGCTTCCATCACCATGATGCAAAAATCCAAACTCACGTCAAACTCTTGAAATGCCCTGGCATGCTACCAGACAAGTCAAATATCTCTGTTTTCACCATTAGGTTCCTGCCTCTCTCTCCAACCCTTCACACTGTACCTCTTTCCTTAACAGTGTCAAGCTCCTTGTGGTTTTCACGGCTTCCTCCTAGCCCCTACCACTACCTCTGCAGAGGCTTTGCTATTTGGTTGCAATGTTCTACTGCTTCTCAGCTGGAGTTTCCCAACTTAAAATTTGACTCAGATGTCACTAGTTCTAGGAAATTTCTATGACAAATTTTTTTGAGGATCCCATGAAGTTATTTCTCTCCTTCAGCTACTGTAGCATTCTGGACAGCATTTATTACCATACTGGATATATTTCACACTGGTCTCCAGAACTGACTGAAAACTTCCTGAAGGCATGATACTATTACTTCTTTCTAAATCTAAACCTACAATGTTATGGACAATTTTATCTACATTAATACTAGGGACTGGTTAACCATTATTCGTTATAAACAATAACCAACTCTTAACAACCAAAACCCAAAATAACGTCGTCAAATAAGAGTTGATAGTTCAAGTGCTAACTCAAGGCAGCTCAACCATCAGGGTGATCTTTCCATCCAGTCATATACTAGTTAGGGTGAGTATTTATCTGTACCACAAATCAGCTGCTGTTTGGATTGCAGGAGCTCAGTCTTAAAAAGTGCTTCAAAGGTTTTCAAATGCCAATGTCAAGGAAACATCTGGTGAAATGTGCGCTGGACTCATTTTAATCTATGTGTATTTTTAAAGTAAATGTGCAAAGATCGCTATTTACTTTCTTAAAATAGCTTATTAGCAGTTATATCCCCTGCTATGTGTTCATGGGCTCCCATAGAGCAGGAATGCCATCCTCATTCTATTTCTAGCACACTCCAGGTACTAAATAAATATTTAATGAAAAGATAAACCAGTTCATCATCTAACTTCATGGGTGAGAGTCATATATGGAAGTAAAATTGTACATGAATTGCCAAGTGACAGAGGCAGAAAGCAAGGTAAAATTAAAGTTTCTAAATACCATGTTTATTGTTTGCCTCCAATTCATTTCAGTGAGAAACTATTTTTAAGTGTGACCAATACATTCTTTACTTATGTAGTATATCAAAAAGACCAAAACTTAAGTGATTTCAAAAAGACTACCAATGTAAAAGACATACCCTACACATGGGTATGACAGGTAAACAATGTGTCTTATTCTTGTGAGGGCAGTTATTCCTATATAAATAAAGCCTGTATCCTGAAAGGGGAGGTTCTTTGGGTTGCATGGTTTCACTTTTCTTTCATCTCTGGGTCATGCAATGTCCGGCACAAATGTGACCGAATATGTTCAGCCTTGTTCTGTGTGGCCAGTTTTGATCATTTCAGAATGGCCTACCTAATCAGTCAATTACTTTAAGTTCTTCCATGATGTTTAGCCATTATGGGACCAAATAACTTCATAGCGTAGTCTAACAGGGAAAAACATCAAATAAGGTAGTACTGCTCGGGACTCTAGCAAGTCCTAGGATTAGGAAATGGGGTAAATATTTAAAATTTAGGTACCAGCACATTTCAATCATCCATGTCAACTTGGATTAATATATTATGGAAAACTGCAATCTGGATAGTACTGTACTTCAGTTTCTTTTTAAATCATACAGATTCTGTGTACTTTGAATTCTCTAGCATCCATATGGATAGTCTTAACTTCAGTTATCTTCAGCATCCATATGGATAATTTTAATGCTAATAGTCCCCCCACTGGGATGTCATTAACTTAAGAAATCATTTTTATTTGTATAGTTCAAAAAACAATGTATAGGCACATTTATTTCATTCAAGTCATAATCTGAACCTAAAATGCAAAGCAAAAGATTAACGTGCATTTAATATGTATTTCAAGTCTTTGTAACAGAGAAGAAAAATCATTACAAAATTTAGGTATGAGGAATCAAGTCACTAATGGTAGAGTTGATTAGACAATGGTTTCCATGTTCCATCTAACGACATGGAACAATGTACATGTGACAATTTAGCCTTAAAGGGTTAAGTAGAATAAACTGTAGGCAGCCCCTTAAACTAAACTGTCTCAGTATCAAGGACTCAAAGAATAGGTATTTTCCCTGTCAATGATAATATTGCAGTGCTAACACTTGCAGTTTAATATTGGATAAAAGCTAAAGAGTGACTTATCCTGACAGATTATAAAATACAAAATGTATTAGCTTCAAGAAGGATTAAACCTGTAAGAACTGGGACCCACTTCTGTTTACAGATAGAAATATTCAACAGAGGAATAAATTTCTAATTTTAAATTTCTGGCCCACATACTCAAAACAAATGACCTATACCTCATCCAGCTTTTATGAAAACTGATGGCATTACACACAAAACCCATCTATTTCCCTAGCATGTCCAATGAAACAAAAAAAAAAGGTACAGAACACATGATGGAAGTAGAAGGAACAGACTCAGATTTGTGCTAAAATCTAGGCCAAAGAACCTTCCGATGCACACAGAGTAAGGCCAGCAAAAAATCTTCCACATATATTCTGGTTCATATACCATGTGTTTGGGTTTGGGGACTTTTTGTTCTTTAAGTACAGTAGCCTATACTTCCTAAGAAATATGATTAGAAACATACATAACAGTAAAAATAATAAAATACAATTACTTAGCTGAGGTATCTGGATTTATATTTAGAGGATGACAAAATATTTGACAATGTATATAGTTATATTTAACTCAAAAAGGAAGACATGTTAATATAATTTATTATAAACTTCAACCCAATCAGTCTTAAATGTTTTTGACTCTATGACTAAGTGTTAATTACAGACACTGTTACCCTAGAATGCCACTTGATAGCCCTGCATTAATTCTGCTATACCAAAGACATACCTTTAAAAAAAAATAAAATAAAAGTAACCATTTACACTTACTATGAAAAACAAAAAATTTACTTCAAATTTGTAGTATAGGCTTTTCAATCACAAAAAGAAAGAAAAGAACAGTGATCTGACAGTGGTCACATCCTGTGCAAAAAAACTTGATACAAAAATGGTAGCACATGGTATCTGAGACAGGAAAAAGGAAATACAGTAGCTGAAATATGGCACTCCTGGGAATTAACTTCTAAACCAAATAGAATGCCTCTGAAATGATTAAATTTATTTGTGTATTAGTAAGAAAGCCCCACCACCATAAATAGTACAATATTTAAAAATAAAAAAAAATATATCTATCTAAGATAGATAGTGTATTTATACTGTTAGACTTCTTTAAGTGCAGAAGGTGGTTCAGGTTTTGACTTTTTTATAATTAAGTAACTGACCATATGCTTTATAAAGTTTCACTCAATCACAAAAGCCAATTTAAATCAAGGAATATGATATCAAAGTTGCATAATTTCATTTGGGACTGCCAGCAGGTTAAAGTCTCAAATCAAGTCTTTAACATTAATGTTCATTTTTAGTCAATGAATAGTTAAAAAGTTCTCAAATCTTCATATCCTCTTGAACTTGCCCTTCTAAATGATCCTCAGACTGCCATTCCTAGTTTGCAAATAAAATAATGCAATATGCATCATACTTCAAGAAAAGATGATGATGTCGAACTAACATGCTTCTGGATCTTTTCCCTGCTCCTTTCAACCTTCTTTATAATTTCTGCCACTATGCACACTGATGAGGTGAGACCCAAAAGAAACAACAGATCTGCAAGAGAAAATAAGTTGGGTTTTACATTTCTTTGAAATTTACAATTGCAAAGCTTAATATCTTACATTTTTCAAACATTTTACCACAGCTTTTTTTTTTTAAAAGAGTCTTGCTCTGTTGCCCAGGATGGAGTACAGTGGTATGATCTCAGCTCACTGCAACCTCTGTCTCCCGGTTTAAGCGTTTCTCATGCCTAAGCCTCCCAAGTGGCTGGGATTACAGGCATATACCACCATGCCTGGCTAATTTTTGTATTTTTAGTAGAGATAGAGTTTCACCATTTTGGACAGGCTGGTCTCAAACTCCTGACCTCAAGTGATCTGCCTGCCTCTGCCTCACAAAGCACTGGGATGACAAACGTGAGCCATGGTGCCTGGCCACCATAGCTTTTAAATACATTATTTCACAACTATTCCATAAGGCAGGCACAATCACTCTCAGTTAAAAATAAAAAAGGCAAACTCAAAGGTATTAAATGATTTATCCGAAGTCATATCACTGGGAAAGGCAGCAGCCAGAATTAGAACCCAAGTCCTCTGACTATTTTCCCTGAAACCTTATGTGGCTTGCCTTTAACAGTAACACCAAAAAAAGGAATTTTTTTATTTCATAGATCACACAGTGCTTTAAAAAAGTACTGTCTCAGCAGTAGTAGACAATTTGAATGAAAATGCCTATGTGAAGATTAGAAATTTGACGTTAATATGTTCTATTTCAAAGCACAGAAGACTCTCTACAATAGTATCCACTCGATTCTTATTTACTGCTTGAAAAACTGCAGATGTTTCCTTAAAACGCCATTTTTTTAAAAAGGGGAAGCAATGTGAATATGGAATTTAAATACTGAAATTCAACTAGTTCAATTTTAAGGTAAATTTTAACTTATAGAAAACAATGCAGGGACACTGTAAAACTCATTTTCATAAATAAGAACTCAAGGACAGCATTACTGTCAAATACATTATTCCTCATAATTACATAGGAAAACTAGTTTTTAAATGCACTGTATCATACAATTAATAAATGATAATGCAAGAATAATGTGTAATTTCCACATAGTCTTTATAAAACATTCTGCTATTCAGGTCAGACTGACATTTTGTGATACTAGGCTGTACAAACAAGAAACAATAATTAAATTATTAGTTTAACTACTGAAAATTCTAACTTTAAAAAAGAGACTAACTTGGTTTTCAGGGAGATTAAGTAGTTTTTTCTTCATACAAGATGGCATAGTACCTTAAAAAGTTATAAACTGTAATTACTCTATACTAGGTTTTGATTTGCTATGTTTTAGAATCACAAAATATGATTTTTATAACAACTGATAATCTATAAAAAAGCAAAAACCAAAACCCTGGAGTTAGGAGAGTAACTCCCCTAAGCTTCTCCAAATGAAAAAAATAGACTCCTTTTTCAAATCGAGAGTTACTTTTCTTATTTTTCTATTTTAAAAGAATTTTAAAATTAGAACACATTAGAAAATATGATTTTTCTAAAATAGATAAATGAGAAAGATAACATTTTCTTTACCCAGTATGCTTAGGCTCTCAGTCTGAAAAACCTTCTGAAGTGGAGGAAAGTAAATAACTAGTAATTGTCCCATGATGGATCCAAGAACTGCATAGCAAAACATTTTATTACTGCAGAGTCCAATCTCAAACACAGACTTGGTCTGTTGGCAGAGCAGAGAGTTCAATTATTACTCCTTGGTCACAGAAATTACTTATTATTATATTCACTTCCAATTTTTAATAAGCAGTATCACTTTAATCACTGAATTCTACAATGTCAATACTGTGAAATCTCAAATTTTACTATTGTTTTGGAGTAATTCAGATGGAATAAGAGTAAATATTAAAGTAGCTTTTATTAAGGGCTTGCTTTAAAAAGTGGCACTATATAAATGAGACCACAGAAAGAAAAGAAATCTTCTTTTAACATCCCAAACATCAAGAAACTTTATTTGTATTTTGCTAAATCATTTCTAGCCATTCACTAAGGTGGATAATCTAAAATCCTTTCTTGGAGAATGGACCTAATTATGTGTGCACTGAAAAAGTAAAACCACTTTTCACAAAAAAATAAGTATTATACAGCTTCTTCAAAAACTAGTCAATTAGTGAGAATTCACTATACTTAGAAGTTCTAGCATGGCAAATGGTAATATAGTTAAGGATTCATAAAGTGCTTTAAAGCTGAAATGAATAGTCATGCCTCAAATGAAACTAGTTTTTAAGGACAATATGCTCTTAAAAAGCACCACAAAACTCTAGCCCATTATTTCCTATCAAAACACTTAGACCAAGAAGCAGCAGTCACACCTTATGATACAACAAGGGAAGTAAAGCAAATTAAAATGTCCTAAGCTTTGACACAATGACAGGAGTGATGGAAAAAAAATAGGCACAAAACTGCTCTTGCACTCCTAGCAATACTGTCTTCTAAAATGAGACTAGTAACATCTTAACAGAACCTATGAGGTTTGTTCTATGCTCAGATAATGTTAATGATCTATCTTATAGCTACATCCAGATAAACCCAGACGACAACACCTAGGAATTACTAATCCTTGTGTGTAGTAGTCAGACATAAAGCTTACCTCCTGCAAATGCCCCATCCTCATTGTGACCAACGGCACATGTTTATAAGAAGGCTGTGTCTGGGGCTGTAATCTGTGACTACAAAATTAAGCAAAGCTAAAAACCCATAATCCTTGCCTACTTATTAGAAAGTACTCTACTCAAGTGAGGCAATCAACTAAGAGCACCTAAACATACCTGGGATCTGGAACTTAGCGCATTGAACATGTCAAAAAACACAAAGCATGTGAAGGTCATAGTTGTGTCTCGAGGTGTAATCACATTGTCTCGCAGCTGTTAAGAGGTAATAACAAAATTACTTTTCAGTGGCTGAATTTAATGGACAAATAGGATGGCTTTTTAAAAAATACATTTTCTTTCGGTTAGGAAGAAACAGCTTTAGCACAACATATGAAACATAAAAGCTACCTAAATTTTCTATAAATCACCTAGTGAAAAGTTATAATCTACATAAAAAGTAAAAAAAAAAATCTTCTCATTAACTACGTATTAGATATTAAAATACTGTTATTTTAAAATAAAGTGGCTATATGATATACTCAGATTTTCTAACTTCTAAATTTTCATGAATTTTTATTACATCTGATACTTCTCTGTAGATTTAATTATTCTAATACATGAATCAATTAATTTTATTTATCCATACAGATAGAAATCAAACTCGTGTAAAATGTTTTTATCATATTCTTCACTAAAAGAGCTTCCTTAATGTCACAGACTTCTGAATAACACATCAAAATAACTAAGAATCCTATCATATATATAGAATTCATGTTAATATAGCAGCTAGTCCAGTGAATATACCTCACGCCAGAAGACAAACAAAGTCCCGCAAACAATGATTATTGATGAAACAAGTATTTTAAGTATCAAGTTTTTCGTTAAAATGCTGTCTTTCCAGTTGCGAGGAGGTTTACGAATGACATCTTTATCCACTGGTTCTACTCCAAGGCTTAAAAACAAACAGAAAAATAAATTACTTTCAAGTTTTTAGGTTTGGATTTGTTACTTCCACAACCTCACTAACCTCAAGGATCCAGCAAACTAAATGCTTTCTTATGGAAATGAAATGTTGAATCATAAAGAAAACCTTGGCTATGATTATGCAAAAATAACCACTGATTTTGTCACTTTCCTCTGCAACTCATTTGTTTGGCACAGTCTGATAGGGGATAATCAACTTTCAAAAAACTATCTAACTCATTTACATCTAAGTTTACTTATTTCAAAATATGGTGTGAAATACATAGCCCGCTAACCGAATTTTGAAATATCTTTCATATAAAGAGGTTTTGACTAGGATGATTTGTTGGAGTAGCCAAATGACATCTATCACTCAACTACCCCATTATTATTAATTTTTTTTTTTAAGAAAAAGAATAAAGAAGAGGAAGAAAGAGAAAGAGGAAGAGGCAGAGAGGATGGGGGTATTGCTTTCTTGCCCGGGCTAGAATGCAGTCTAAATATGGGTATGCCTATAATTGTCCTTAATAATGGAGACATAAAAGATAATGAGGGAAGAGAATAACAACAAGGAGCCAGCCAACATTTCGTTTAAACTTCTAAGTTGATACGATGTGGTACTGATAAGAGTGTATATTCTGTACATTTAAAGTGGAGAGTTCTATAAATGTTAATTACATTTACTTGTTCCAGATCTGAGTTCAAGTCCTGGATATCGTTGTTAATTTTCTGTCTCATTGATCTGTCTAATATTAATGTTGAAGTCTCCCACTATTATTATGTGGGAGTCTAAGTCTCTTTATAAGTCTTGTATGTCTGCATATTCCTGTATTGGGTGCGTATATATTTAGGATCTTTAGCTCTTCTTGTTGTTGCATTGATCCTTTTATCATTATATAATATCCTTCTTTGCTTCTTTTGTAAATTTTTTTAAAAAGTTAAGACTCAGGTCCTAATACTTTTCCAAAGTCTCTAAAACTGACAGCAGAACCTAGATAATAATACTGAACTCAGAAATTTCTCCATTATATCCAATTCTTAGAAGTAAAAAGCTTATTTCCTGAAGACAGAGACAGCACCTATTCCTGATCTATTCTCAACCTTAGGCTACGCATCTGACTGTGGAAAAGTCTCAGATCTATGCTGCATGCACACTCAAAAAGAATAAATGATATACACCCATCACACAATTTATAACAAAAATGTTAAAACATTTGCTGCAAAATTTTCCAACACTGTCCATAAATCAAGTTTTAAAACTTAATTATCAGAGTATCTGATAAAAAATTCATACCTCTGAGCTGGGGGGCCATCCATAATAATATTGATCCACAAAATCTGCATGGCATTGAGAGGATTAGGAAAGTTCATTAATGTAGCCAATGAGATTAAAGTTAATGCTGCTATGCTCCTGTTAAAAAACAGAGTCATGTAAAAATATCAGCATAGTAAATCTGTTGATTTTACGATACCACTTTTTTAGCATTTAAAAACCTCTTGTTATTACTGTGCTTTTAAAGTAAGACTCTATTGCAAGTAACTCATTCTTCATTCAGGTGGACATTTTAAATCTAAGAGTATTTCAACAATGGATTTTCAAGATGTTTTAAAAACAGCAACAAATGAAGAATTTTTAAATCTTCATGACCGTTTCAACAATATTTTTTTAACTGTTTTTTGACTACACAATACCCTTCTACTTTTGAAAAAAGATGCCAAGAAGAAACAATGAGATATGACTCATCCCTGACTTCATGAGCTATTAAATAAATCACAAACGTGTATATATTTTGATGATGATACAGACATCTAATTGTAACATTTAGAACCCATTTATCATGCCACTTTAAATTTCAGAATACAATAAATTTTCTTTTTGGAAAACTGACATATGACCAATGCTCATAAATATAAGGCAGAGAAATTTCTAGGCATTCTGCTAAAGTTTCACTTTTCATATAATTTATCTAGAAGACCCATGACGACAAATTTCTTGCAAACTTACGTGCTCAGCTGGAATCTAACAAAATTTTTAATGTTATTATAAATCCCTTTACCCTCTTCAATTGCAGACCTGAAATTTAAAAAAGATGAAGTCAGAAATTATTATCATATACAAATATATCTGTACTAAAACACTGTGGAGCTAATTCTGAAAATAAATTTCCGGCTGGGCACTGTGGCTTGTGCCTGTAATCCCAGCATTGGGTGGCTGAGGCAGGCAGAGTTCGAGACCAGCCTGGCCAATATGGCAAAACTCGTCTCTACTAAAAACACAAAAAGCAGCTAGGTGTGGTGGCGCATGCCTGTAATTCCAGCTACTAGGGAGGCTGAGACAAGAGAATTGCTTGAACCTGGGAGGCGGAGGTTGTGGTGAGCCGATATCACACCACTGCACTCCATCCTGGGCAACACAGTGAGACTCTGTCTCAAATAAATAAATAAATAAATTAAATTTCCAACTAACACAACACAAGTATCGATATGGAAATATTTATTTTAACAAATATTTATTTTAAAGTCAAGCCTAAGTTCTACCTGAACTAATTTGTGACAGTATTAAAATTCTTATTCTGAAGAAGATATTTCAACATTAAAATCACATGTTGTCTCTCCACACAAGAAAATATCCTTCACATTCATAATAAATAAAATGATGATGATTATTATTTTTTTTGGAGACAGGGTCTTGCTCTGCTACCCAGGCTAGAGTACAATGGCACAATCTTGGCTTACTACAGCCTCAACCTTCCAGGCTCCTGCAATCCTCCCACCTCAGCCTCCAGAGTAGTTGAGACCACAGGCACACATCACCATTCCTAGCTATTTTTTTTTATCGTTCATATAGATGGGTTTTCACACGTTGCCGAGGCCTGTCTCAAACACCTGGGCTCAACTGATTCACCCACCTTTGCCTCCCAAAGTGTTGGCATTGCAGGCGTGAGCTACCATGCCCAGCCATGATTATCTTCTTCACCTTCCTCTAAGCTCATTTTCTTAGAGGTACAAGATGTAGAGCAAAGGTTTAAAATAATGCATGTTAGGAATCAAGTGGCAATGAGGTATATAAGTTATAGAATTTAAGCTATGTGTTACTCCTACACGTCAAGTAGATCACATGTTGCAGAGGAATTAAATAAAGAACATGGTTTACAAGGATTCATATAAATTGTCTCATTCATTTAGCTGAATCTAGGAAGATCTATGTTTTTTTGATCAAGTTCCCATTATGTTCTAAGATTTCTATATAATTCTAATAATGGAAAGAAAAAACTGATATCCTTGCAAAAGCTTAGTAAATACTCTTGAGTCCTGAGATCCCAAATGTTTCCCTGTAGGCCATTAACGGAGTAATAATGCAGCCTGGAACAGATAATTAGAATTTATCACTAAACTCAGGTCATATAACAGGTAGCTACCAAAAAAAAAAAAAATGGGATTCACATGATCCGCACCGGAACACTGTGAAACGGACACCAACATGTATTCACTGGAGTCTTAAATCAATTGGAAACTGTGGCTGAAACAAATAAGTTATTTAAATTTAACAAATTGTAACTCTAAATAAGAGCAGCATGAATAATTACTGATAGAAAAAAAACCAGGTATGAATGTAAACTTCATAATTTTCAATATTTATTAAAAGGCCATAATGTATATTTCTAACTACCTGAATTTAACTAAAATATGCTGAACTAAAGGCATATGCATATGCCTAACTGAAATAAAGGTCACTGCTATACCATCACATTAGGGCCCAGAAAAAGATGACATGTGGCTGGCACTTGGCAAATATTTCCTAAATGATGGTCCTGCCATTAACTATGCCTGTTCCAGCCACACAAATCATTTTCTTCAGAACTACACAACAGACCATAAAATAGGATAATTAACCTAGAAATATGGTTTAGTTTACCTAATGTTTAAATACTGCTAATTCTTTTCCAGTTGAATTCTCTGGGGATAGGGGACAGGAAAAGACAGAGGAAGAGTCTCTGAATTTACTGAAACAAAACTTCCATTACTGAAAAACTTACATTTACTGAAACAAAACTTACATTATGGTTTGAAAATCATCATCCACTAGGATCATGTCTGCTGCTTCTTTGCAAACATCTGTACCAGTCTGGCCCATCGCGACTCCAATGTCTGCAGCCTTCAGAGCAACTGCATCATTTACTCCATCTCCTGTCATGGCTACAACTGAACCGTTCTTCTGTAGAGACTAGAATGGGGCAGAGGACACGGGAGAAGAAGGAATTCTGATAAAAATGTGGTTTCCATACAAAGGGATAAACAAATCCTCCCAAAATTTTTTCACATAATTAAGATTAGAAATAATATAGAGCACCCACTTTTCAATAAACTTCAACAAATGGAGATCTCAATAAGATAAAGCTTAGAAAAAGTTACTACTAATATTCCTATCTGTGAGAACTGTATCTCTAAAGTCTGTTCTTCAAACAACTATACAGTGATTCTCAACCAGGGGCAATTTTGCCTCCCAAGGGACATCTGACAATATTTGGAGACATTTTTGATTGTCATGATTTGGGGGACATCACTAGCATCTAGTAACAACAGGCCAGGAATGCTGCTGAATGTTCTATTACACAGGGCGGGCCTTCACAACAAGGAATTATCCAATCCAAAATGTCAATGGTGCCAAGGCTGAGAAACTCCAAACTACACAATGGCTGGCTATCATGATTAATAACTTAAGTCCATTAACTACTGGATACTGTATCAGTCACTTTCTATGTATTTCACTAATTAATATAAATAATCATAGCCTTTTAAGTATTGTTCACACTATCATTAACACTATTTTTCTTGCTATATTTATTTAGTTTCTAACTAATTGCTGCTATTCACACTGGGATGATTTGGCTACGGGCCCCAGTCAGAACATTCTTTTAAGCTGTCTGTTTAAAGAAGGCTGTGTTTGCAGATACTTCATTCAAGTTTTCTTCTACATCTTCTTATACCAACTAAATTCTCTATTAGTGTTTCTATGTCAAGCTCTTACCCAAAAAAAAAAAAAAAAAAAACCCTGCCAGGCACAGTGGCTCAAGCCTGTAATCCCAGCACTTTGGGAGGCTGAGGCGGGTAGATTACGAGGTCAAGAGATCGAGACCATCCTGGTCAACATGGTGAAACCCCGTCTCTACTAAAAAAAAAAAAAAAATACAAAAAAAAAAAAATCAGCTGGGCATGGTGGCGCGTGCCTGTAATCCCAGCTACTCAGGAGGCCGAGGCAGGAGAATTGCCTGAACCCAGGAGGCAGAAGTTGCGCTAAGCTGAGATCGCGCCATTGCACTCCAGCCTGGGTAATAAGAGCGAAACTCTGTCTCAAAAAAACAAAAAACAAACAAAAAAAACTGTTTTGCTTCACAGTACTTCTGACCTTGATGCTCTACTCCTTAGGCAAACATAAAGGTAAAGTAGGAGCATTTTGTATACAGAACTAAAACAATCTGATTCTTAAACACTCACCTTAATAATTTTCATCTTGTGCCTTGGGCTAGCTCTATAAAATACTGCAACCTGTTAAAATACAAGATACACTAATAATCTTCAATATTATGATTTCTATAGAATAAACCATGCATTTATAACTAATGATGAAAGACTGATCCATTTAAGCTATACTTAATTTGCCACTGAGATCAAGCTTAAGCTATATGCCATGTTTGTTGAGACATTCATTTAACAGGTCATTTCAATCTTTACCAAAGGTACCACAGGAAATACAGAATATCTAAACAAGTCATCCAGTTTATAGTATTATGTGTGAACTCTGAAGAGAAAACTGCCTTATTCTTGAAATCTTCCAGAGACAGAAAAAGGAAGAACTCTCTTCCATCTGTTTCCTACTACACTCACATAAAACTAAATAAAGGCTTTTCCCTTTGTTCTGTCTTCAGAAGTGATTTAAAAAAAAAACAAACAGCTGCTTCTCAGTGTCTGTAGAGCATTTTTTACAGTGTCAAGGGTCTGCTCATTCTTTTACTCAGGTTAACTCGTTAGCCTCTCTTTCACTGTACCTCTAAATTGCTTATATGATTTTTTTCTCTCCAAAATATATATTTAATCCTTTCTTCTGACCCCCATCTCCTGGTCTCCTGAAATCCTTTCACTGTGTCCCAAAGAATCTCCTGTATTTCTGATTCTTTTTTATTTTGCTCTAATCTAGTGTTTTCAAAAAACACTGCCATCACAATAACCTCCTCAAATAGTACCACTCGGGGAGCCTAGAAGTGGAGCACAGTATCCTCTACTCACCCTTCATGAAACCAGTTTTGAATGTCAGATGAGACTACACTTGTCATTAACCGCGGCATTCACTGCTCCAGAGTTCACTACCCCACATTTCACAATGATTTTAACTTCTGCCTCATTGTCCTGTCACTCTCTCCAACAATATTTACAAGTTATGGTGATTTCAATACACATAATACAGCATTCTTTTCCCTCCTCTCCTAGAGGATTAGTTCATATTAGTTTTCTCTCCTTTTATCTCTCATCTATCCCCTTTCTCCAGCCTCCTTCTCAGCCAACCACCTTGCTTCCTACTTTGGAGCAATCAGATTCAGAAGAGAATTTCCACAATTCCTCCCACCCGGTATCTATATCCAGGCACTACTCTTCTCTGGTTTTACTACAGATGAACTGAAGATGCATCTACTGCAGGTCAAATATTCTACCTTCTTACCGATTGATATCATTGCTCCAGAAATTCTCTTCCCTCCTGTGCCAAAATGTTTTCCTCACTGCTACATCTTTACCATCAATCAGTATACAAGCCTGTTGTCCCTTCCATATAAAAAAGAAAAGCCACTTCTCTTCCTTTCCCATTTCAGCTGCCACCCTTTCCCCTTTTTTTTTCATTTTTTTTTAAATGGAAGAAAAAACATGTTTGTATACTGATGGTAAAATGCGGCAGTAAGGAAAAAATTTTGATACAGGAACAGGGAGGATTTGATATAGGAACAGGGAGGATTTTTGGAGAACTCCTCAGAAAGTTGCCTGTATTTGCTGTCTCCCATTCTCTCTGAATCCATCCCAGTCATGTTATCACAACTGCACTGAAAACACGATTCATGACTATCAAAGACACTCACCATCACCACCACATTGCTAATGCCTACAGTCATTTCTCATCTGACCTAACCTTTCAGCAGCACCCTAGCATTTTACTAGGATGATTATTCCCTCCTGAATCATCATCTTCCCTTGGCTTTCACCACCATGGATTTTTATCTTAAGTCCAGATATCTCTTGTGAAATGCAGACCACCAAAACTAATTCCCATCCCTACACCACATTTTCTCTTAGATGTCTCAATCTTGCCCCTTCCTATCCTCTGCTAATGAAAAGTACGTATTTGCAGTTGCTCAGGCTGCACATTTTGGGAACCATCCTTAATTCCTCCTTTTTTCTTATGTGCCAACAAGGAGTCTGACAGTGAATCTTGTTGACTCCACTAACAAATATATCCAGAATTCAACCACCTTACTCCAAAACCACTGCCAATGCTCTGGGCCAATACCTCCAAACTGATTTTCTTATTTATGTCCTAGTTTCCTGCAGTCAATCTGCAACATAGTTAGCCAGACTGACGGTATTAAAACAGATGATTACCTGTCTCTTCTGCTCAAGACCCTCAAATGATTACTCAACTCTCTCAGAACAAATGCCAAAGTCCTTTTTAATTATCTACCATCTCCCTCATGAAGTGCACACCTTACTGTACTCCTATCATCAATCTTTTCCTGACTCAACTACAATGGCCTTCTCATTGTTCCTTACACATGCCAGGCACACTCACTTCCAGTCTCTGCCCTTGTCTGGAATGCTCTTTCCTCAGATATAACATGGGTCCCCCTTCTGTCAAATAATACCTTCTCTCAGTGAGGCCTTCTCTAGTTATACTACCTAAAAATTTCAATCTCCTTCTCTAATCATTCAAATTTTGACATTTTTCGGGGGAAGGGTGCTCTTAAGCACTTATTTAACATAACATATATTCATTTATCTTCTAAGACTCATGAAGGCAGACATTTTTGTCCTAAACCTCCAGTGTTCTATAAAGACAAGTAAAATGAAGGAACAACTGAATAAATCTCAGTACTACCATAAAGACTGTTCCCTGGTTCTCTCCTTCCAGTAAAAGTATAAATTAAAAAAGTTATTATTTTCTTAAACAAAAGACTCAGTTGGACTGTAATATCACATTACTGATTATCCTTAGGCCATCCAAATACCACGAATCACATAATTCATATTTAGAGAATATCCTTTCTTTCAAAAAAGTTCAAAAATCCATTCAGAAACTCTTCGTTGTGTCTTAAAAAAAAAAACAAAAAACAAAAAAAACTGGGTTACATATATATCCAAAATATACTGGTAACCTTCTACGTGAAAATTCTAATTACTGCAGAAATTAATCACGTGGCACATAGCACTGAAATATAACAAGTGTTTAGCAAAATTTGCAAAATATGTTAGTGAATCAAAGGTCTTGATTGAATTGTCCATGTACTTGGTGTGCTGAACGAAGAACTGAATAAAACACACAAAGGACAAAGCAACGAAAGCACAGACTGATTGAAGCAAAAGTACATTCCACAAAGTAGGTGTGGGCTCGATCAAGCAGCTCAAGAGCCCCATCTACAATGTTCTTTAGAGTTTTTTGCTTGTTTGTTTTTGAGTTGGTGTCTCACTCTGTCCCCCGGGGCTGGAGTGCAATGGCACAATCTCGGCTCACTGTAACTTCTGCCTCCCGGATTCAAGGGGTTGGAGCAATTCTGTCCCTCAGCCTCCTGAGTTGCTGGGATTACAGGCGCCTGCCACCATGCCTAGCTAATTTTCGTATTTTTACTAGAGATGGGGTTTCATCGTCTTGGCCAGGCTGGTCTTTAACTCCTGACCTCATAATCTACTTGCCTCAGCCTACCAAAATGCTGGGATTACAGGGCTAAGCCACTGCAACAGCCTAGGATTTTTATTAAGTTAAAATAATTTGATAACATCCATAGGTTCCCTTTAGAGGCCTCCAATTGGTTGCACCCTGTAAGGGTGAGCATGTGACCAATCAGAAGCTGAAGTGGAGACTGGGCCTGCAGCCAATCAGAGGCTATGGTGAAGACTTCTGATTTTTGTTACCAGGGGAGTGAGCATGTGGCTTACATGCTGCTTAATCTTGCCTAGAACTGGTTGCACCTAATGTTCCTTTGCTTAAGCCTTAACCCTTGATTACCCTAATTCCCTATTCTGCCTCATTTTCCCCATGAGACATGATCCCCATAAATCTTTATGGGAGGCAGAGGCACTGAGGATCAATTTTCTGTAGCTGCTTCTTGCTGGTTGTGGTGTCATCCCTGCCTAGTGACGATCAAGGCTGTCTGGGGTTAGGTGGGTAGCCGTGGGTTGCAGAGAGCCTTGTACTTGGTTGTAAAAGGTGAAGCTGGCTTGATCCAGTTGTGACAGTTGGGTACTTTGGCCTGATTCTACATTTAGAGGAAGAGATAAAAATCATCAAAGAGAGCAGAACAAGGCCACATATTTTCAGAAACAATCTACGAGGGGTACTTTTCTCTTCTCATGAATCCTCCTTTTCAGTGTCACATTTGTAGTCAGCACTTACGGTTCTTTGATGGAGATTAATAGACAAGATGTACTAGGGAAAAGGAATTACAAAAAAAAAAAAAAAGAAAGGAAAATATTAAAGGAGAGGTTAATGGAAAAGATGTGTCTTGCATTAGAATAATCTGCCATAGATCCTCAAATCTTCTAGGACGGATTAAAGAAAATTAATGCACTGAAGAAAAAATAAGTGATTGAAATAAAGATTTACAACCTACTAAAAATTAGACAATACACAAATTGGGATATAATATGGAGACTTGGTTAATAGAGTCAGTAGAAATATAAATGAAGGTAATACTGTAAAAATCAGAGAAAGAAGAATGAAAAAGGACAAGCACTTCTATCAATGGACCAATGGAAAATGTAAGACACACTAGAAGTAATAAAGGGAAAACACTGAGAATTCCCAGATGACTTAAAAAATAAGCAAAACTGAGTCTCAGTGCTACTTTTTAATTGGATCTAGGTCAAAGTACATAGCATCATTCCATATTGTTATGGAATTAAATGTTCTTTGTGTGTGTGTGTTTTTTTTTATTGTACTTTAAGTTCTGGGGTACATATGATCATGCAGGCTTGTTGCACAGGTGCATACATGACAATGTCGTTTACTGCCTCCATTCACCCCATCACCTATATCTGGCATTTCTCCCCATGTTATTCCTCCCCAGTCTCCCCAACCCCTGCTGTCCCTCCCCTAGATTCCCCCACTGTGTTTCAGTGCTACACTGAAACTTTCAGTGCTACTTCAGTGCTAAAGTACCCCAGTGTGTGATGATCCCCTCCCTGTGCCCATGTGTTCTCACTGTTCAACACCCACCTATGAGTGAGAACATGCGGTGTTTGATTTTCTGTTCTTTTGTCAGTTTGCTGAGAATGATGGTTTCCAGATTCATCCATGTCCCTACAAAGGACACAAACTCATCATTTTTTATGGCTACAGAGTATTCCATGGTGTATACGTGCCACATTTTCCTTGTCCAGTCTATCACCAATGGGTATTTGGGATGGTTCAGGTCTTTGCTATTGTAAACAGTGCCTCAATTAACATACGTGTGCATGTGTCTTTATAACAGAATGATTTATAATCCTTTGGGTATATACCCAGTAATGGGAATGCTGGGTCAAATGGAATTTCTATTTCTAGATCCTTAAGGAATTGCCATATTGTCTTCCACAATAGTTGAACCAATTTACACTCCCACCAACAGTGTAAAAGTGTTCCTTTTTCTCCACATCCTCTCCAGCATCTGTTGTCTCCAGATTTTTTGATGATCGCCATTCTAACTGGCATGAGATGGTATCTCAATGTGGTTTTGATTTGCATTTTTCTAATGACCAGTGATGATAAGCAGTTTTTCATGTTTGTTGGCCTCATATATGTCTTCTTTTGAAAACTGTTCATGTCCTTCACCCACTTTTGAATTGGTTTGTTTTTTTTCTTGTAAATCTGTTTTAGTTTTGTAGATTCTGGATATTAGCCCTTTGTCAGATGGGTAGACTGCAAAAATTTTCTCCCACTCTAATGATTGTTTCTTTTGCTGTACAGAAGCTCTGGAGTTTAACTAGATCTCATTTGTCTATTTTGGCTTTTGTTGCCACTGCTTTTGGTGTTTTAGTCATGAAGTCCCAGCCTTTGCCTATGTCATGAATGGTTTTGCGTAGGTTTTCTTCTACGGTTTTTATGGTGTTAGGTCTTATGGTTAAGTCTTTAACCCATCTGGAGTTAATTTTAGTGTAAAGTGTCAGGAAGGGGTCCAGTTTCTGCTTTGTGCATATGGCTAGCCAGTTTTGCCAACACCATTTCTAAACAAAGAATCCTTTCCCCACTGCTTTTTTTGTCAGGTTTGTCAAAGATCAGATGGTTGTAGATGTGTGGCGTTGCCTCCGAGGCCTCTGTTTTGTTCTGTTGGTCTATATCTCTGTTTTGGTACCAGTACCATGCTGTTTTGATTACTGTTGCCTTGTAGTGTAGTTTGAAGTCAGGTAGCATGATGCCTCCAGCTTTGTTCTTTTGCTTAGTATTGTCTTAGCTATGAGGGCTCTCTTTTGGTTCTATATGAAGTTTAAGGTGTTTTTTTCTAGTTCTGCAAAGAAGATCATTGGTAGCTTGATGGGGATAGCATTGAACCTATTAATTACTCTGGGCAGTATGGCCATTTTCACAATGTTAATTCTTCCTAACCCATGAGCATGGAAATGTTTTTTCATCTGTTACATCCTCTCTTACTTTCTTGAGCAGTGGTTTGTGTTCTCCTTGAAGAGGTCTTTTACAATCTTTGTTAATTGTATTCTTAGGTATTTTATTCTCTTTGTAACAATTGTGAATGGGAGTTCACTCTTGATTTGGCTTTCTGTTAGTCTATTATTGGTGTATAGGAATGCCTGTGATTTCTGCACATTGATTTTGTATCCTGAAACTTTGCTGAAGTTGCTTATCAGTTTAAGGAGATTTTGGGTTGAGACGATGGGGTCTTCTAAATATACAACCATGTCATCTTCAAACACAGAAAATTTGACTTCCTCCTCTCCTAATTGAATACCCCTTTTTATTTTTCTTGCCTCATTGCTCTGTCTACAACTTCCAATACTATACTGAATAGGAGTGATGAGAGGGCATCCTTGTCTAGTGCCAGATTTCAAAGGGAAGGCTTCTAGTTTTTGCCCATTCAGTATGATATTGGCTGTGGGTCTGTCGTAAATAGCTTTTAAAAATATGGAATGCTTCATGAATTTGCATGTCATCCTTGGGCAGGGGCCATGCTAATCTTCTCTGTATCATTCCAATTTTAGTATATGTGCTGCCAAGGTGAGCACGAGAATGAAATGTGTTCTCAAGAATTATGAAAAAGGATAGCTGAAAAATATTTTAGTGATGGGCAGAATTAATAAGATTTTAGTACATGTGGGAAAAAACACCTCAGGAAGCTAGTGATTTGGAACAAAATGTCTGTTTTATTTGTAGCAATAATAAAAGTTATTCCAACTGATCTGAAGCAAAAGCAGCCAAATGTCCAAGTGCAGTGGCTTAATGTCTGTAATCCCAACACTTTGAGAGGCCAAGATAGGAAGGTCACTTGAGCCCGGGAGTTTGAGACCAGCCTGGACAACACAGGCCCTATCTCTACAAAACATGTAGCGATCCCAACTCTACAAAAAACAAGAAAATTACCTAGGCACAGTGGCACGTGCCTGTAGTCCCAACTACTCACAAGACTGAGCTAAGAGGGATCACCTGAACCAGGGGGGAATCACCTGAACCCAGGAGTTTGGGGTTGCAGTGAGCTATGGTTGCACCACTACACTCTAGCCTGGTCAACAAAGTGAGAGACTGTATCTCAAATAACAAACAAACAAAAGCAGAAGACAACACTAGGTGTGGTGGCTCATGCTTATAATCCTAGCACTTTGGGAGGCTGAGATGGATCGCTTGAGTCCAGGAGTTCAAGACCAGCCTAGGCAACATGGTGAGACTCCATTTCTAAAAATCCTTTCTTTCAAAAAAGTTTAAACATCCATTCAGAAATTTTTTTTTTAACTTAGCCAACAGTTGGCTGAGCGCCTACAGTTCCAGCTACTTGGGAGTCTAAGGCAGAGGACTGCTTGAACCCAGAAATTCAAGGCAGCAGAGAGCTATGATCGTGCCACTGCCCTTCAGTCAACAAAGCAAGATGCCATCCCTAAAAAAAATGAAATGAAATGAAATGAAATAAAATAAAATAAGCTGAAGATAATAATCATGTTGGCTGTAAGAGGGTTACATGAATGAACACAAGATGAAGTGGGGAAAAAGACAAAATGGTAGAGGGGTGGGAAGGGTCCTGCTAACCTAATAAGACAAAAAATTCACTAATAATATTTGGAGAAAAGACTAAGGTATTCAAAACATACAAAATACCTGGGAGGGAAGGCTGGTATTTATAGATTTCCACTTTAAAGTGGAATTCAATGAGCTTCTGAAAGGCTTAAGTCTTACTTTTACTCTCTTCGGAATAGCATCAGGTATCTGCCATAATTAATGCACAAATACTCTATTTGGGAAACTCCAACAATGTGATTTGTCCAGGCTGATGTAATTTGTAATTAGTTTCTTTATTCTCTAACTACCTCTAGGTTGGTTTCCAGAGTTCCCCATAGTTTTTATCAGCGAGCCAGAGGATGAACACAAGAAAGCAAATAAAATCAAAGTTTCACCACCTTTAGCATCTCTAAGAAGTTAGGCGAAGGACTAATGGGAAAACGTCTAAGTAACTGCAGATTTCACATACACTTACTAATACTCTGTCTCAATACCCTTAAAAAAAATTCAATGTAGGATTTATTTAGAAATAAACATCAGGAAGAGATTACCAGGATAGGATGTACACATAAACCAAAAAAAGTCCTATTTAAATATATAAGCACCTAAACACCTTCTGCACCCCTAAAACAAAGCAAACATCCACATTGCCCCCAATGCTCTGCAAACAAAATGAGATCATAATCTTGAAAGACACAATACCAAATGCCATAATCCCAAATGTTCAAATCCCTAAAGATCAAAATCCCTAAAGTCTAAACTCCTGAAAATCACAATCACAGGATAGGAAAATTAAATGGGGAATGTTCATGTCAGTGTACATCAAATCATAGAATTTCAGAAAGAGCAGTGCCACAAAGAAAATGAATGTATTCTCTGATAGCTATGTTCTTAAAGAATGAAAGCAGCTATTCATCATGATGCAAGACTTCAAATTATAGTTAATGATCGTGAACGTAAGCCAGCTTTTAGGGACTATCTCCATGCAATGGTCCATCATCTATCATCTCTGTAATATACTTTTTCAAGTCATATTTTCTTTTTAGGTTTTTTGTTGTTGTTACTTTGGGTTTTCTGGAATGATCTCGGCTCACTGTAACCTCCATCTCCCAGGTTCAAGTGATTGATTCTCCTGCCTCAGCCTCTCAAGTAGCTAGGATTACAGGCACCTGCCACCATGCCTGTGGGTAACACCCCTCAGGGGCACCGAGGAAGAAGAACTGTGCAGAGCCCAGGCACAATTAGTGCCTGAAGTATAACTCACTGCTTACTTATATCTAGCGTATATATATAATCATACTTAGCCCCATATAATCTTTCTATATAGTCATATAATAACTTAGTACTTACTATTCTAGCTTATATGTATACAGCATACTTAGTTCTATATAATAGTTCTATATAATCACATAGGTATTGTAGTCAGAGCTGTACTAACACATTTAGTGCTGATTTATATAATCCGTCCATATAACCATATAGTAGTTTGTAGTAGGAGGAATGCCTGGAGCAGTCACAGAACAGAAGCAGTACATGGGAAAACAGCCAGAGCAGAACAAGAGCCAAAGACTCAGGCAGTGGCGTCCCTGCCTGAAAGCGCATATGCTGTATGGCAGGCTTGGAGCAAGAGCCTCTCCTCCTGATAAAGGAGTTGTGGTACCTTGCATCCAGTTCCTGTGGAAAGTAGGCCTCAGGCCTGAGATCCTGGAAATAACTGAGGGAGAAGAACCCCTCTGGTGTGACCAGTCACAGCAGCTGTACACCCTGTCAGTCTTTTCTCGCTTCTGTGCTAGCTCAAATCATTATCCCATTAATATTTTAAGAGAGGAGCACAAGTCTGTCAGCTCCCACTGCTTTGGCTTACAGTATCCTACTATTAGAAATCCTTTGGAGTCTCCAGCCCCCAGATAAGAAGTATTGCGCACAACTCCTGTTGCACACAGCCCACTTCCTTGCCTTGGTGACCTAATGGGGGTGGACCCCTTTTCTGTACATGACCCTCTACTACTGTGCATGGCACGGCCCCCTACTGCAAACGGCCCACCTCTCTGCCCAAGTGGCATAATGGGGTGGCCCCCTCGCTTGTGACTCACGTGATTATGTATGCCCTATTACTAAGCCTATAGATGATGACCTCACTTATGACCCTGCCCCCTGTTGTACCTAATAAATACAGATGCTGCTGGGCATTTGGGCTATCGCTGATCTCCGCTCATAGTCTGCGTGGCCCCCCGAGTCCAGATGCTCTTCACCAGTTCTTCAGTGTCCTGTCTCTTTACTTCTCGGATCCTGCACCTTAGCACAGCATAAGGGACACCCCACGACCCTGTGGGGCCCAACAGCCCTACATTGTTGTTGTTATTTTGGGTTTTCTGGCATGATCTCTGCTCACCGCAACCTCTGCCTCCCAGGTTCAAGTGACTGATTCTCCTGCCTCAGCCTCCCAAGTAGCTGGGATTACAGGCACCCGCCACCACCCCTGGCTTATTTTGTATTTTTAGTAGAGACAGGGTTTCGCCATGTTGGCCAGCCTGGTCTCAAAACTCCTAAGCTCAGGCAACCTGCCTGCCTCGGCCTCCCAAAGTGCTGGGATTACAGGCATGAGTCACAGCACTCAGCTGATTTTTTTCTTTTTTCGGTTTCCTTTTCCACTATTTTAAAATGTCAGCACTATTTTTTACAATTTGCCATGCTATGTATTTCATCTTTGCATCATTTCCAACACTGGAGGCATAAATTATGTAGAAACTTAAGGGGGTCTAATTTGTTTTATACATGTTTTGCAAACTTGACTTCACAAAAGTGCATTACCACAATGTTGACTTTGTAAGCATTGTGCCTGTATGTAAAAACACTGAAACTGCTCAATAAATGAAGAGATGTCATTTTCATACATCTGTATTTGTGAAAGATAAAATTTCCTGATATCTCACCTCTCTGGAAGACTGCATATGTGGTGGTGATCCATTATGGTTTTTTAATCAATCTCGTCAAAAAACTGAAGTTATCGTGGTACTGCAGATGACCCACAGTTATAGAGGGGTGCACACAATTAGCAACCATAGTGATTGGTGTTTATGCATTTCCCTTATGACCTATTTCTTCATAAATACAGTTCATATGCTCATAGCAGTCCATATGTTGTATCTGTCATGTAATATACCTGGGTGTTTATTTATGCTTGCAAATGCTTGTAAAACTATGAATGCTATTTAGTATTGCCTATTTTGTATCAACTGGCCAATGAAGCACTGTCATGTTTCTAAAATAAAATCCTTCTTAAAAATGTAAATTATTTCATTTTAAAATTATTTTTCCATTTTTAGGATTTTTAGGATTTTGATCTTTGGGGATTGTGACTTTTCAGGATTTTAAGACTTTACGGATTTCAACATTCAGGATTACATCTTTCAGGATTATGATTGGCTCTCTCTGAAAACAGCATTCATGAGTGATTAGAACTTCAGAAATAAAAATTATTGATAAGCAAAACAGTGTATTTCTATTAGTAACCACATCCAAAATCTAACCACTTGCTAGAGGATGAGAGAAGTGGGGCTGGAGGTCTAGGGACTTAATGCTACTGTGTGTTAAGTATAGTTTATAGAATTGTAAACAGAAACTTTTTCAGAGGACAATTCAGCAATATGTGTTAAGGGCCTTACAAATGTGCTGAACATTGGTCCAATCATTTCCATGTAGGAATTTAGTGTATAAAAATAATCAGAAATGTATATGGGTTAAGACAGTGGTAAAAATAATAATAATAACAATAATAATCAGAGATGGGTATACATCTTAGGTTCAATAATATTAAAAGAAACAGCAAACAACAGATGAACTCTAGAGCATACAGACCTGGATTCCAGTCCCAATGCCAACACCACCACTTACTAGCTCTGAGACATCAGTCAGGTCTCCCAAGTAATCTGGGCCTCAATTTCCTCATCTATAAAAATGAACCGCCCAAGTTTCTTAAAAAACTAAATATGCTCTTATCATATGATCTGATCCAGCAATTGTACTCCTTGGTATTTACCCAAATGAGTTGAAAACTTATGTCTAGACAATAACCTGTATATGAATGTTCAGAGCAGCTAAGGCAGGAAAAGACATGGTAGAACTACAAATGCATATAGCCAGTCTGAGAAGGCTACATACAATATTCTTCCAACTATACACATTCTGGAAAAGGCAAAATTACAGAGACAGTAAAAAGATCAGTGGTTGTCAAGGATTCTAGGGGAGTTGGGAAGAGATGGAAACACTGAACACAGGCATTTTTAAGGGCAATAAACTACTCTGTATGAAATTTTAATGGTGGATGTATGTTTGTCAAACCCCTTAGAAAAGTACAACACAAAAAGTAAACCTTAATGTAAACCACGAAATAAGAATGTATCAATATTAGCTTATTAACTGCAATAAATGTACTACACTAATGCAGTCTATTAATATGAAGGGAAACTGTGCAGGAGTAGAGATCGGGTAGGAATGCACAACTCTGTATTATCTGCTCAATTATTCTATAAATCTAACGCTGCTAAAAATAAAATTTATTAATTATTAGAATTTTTAAAGCAGTGTTGCCTATCTTTTATAAGGTAGCTACAAGAAGTAAATTAGATCATGTGGGCCATATTAGCATTGGCAGATAGTAAATGGTTGCTACTGTCATTATCCTTAAAAGAACATTTACAGTAGTTAAAAAAAAAAGCAGAAACTCAAATTTCAACAGGAAAATGGTTATGGAAATATATATATATATATGCTGTGCGTTTATACATACATACAGATGGTATACTTAAAATACAGCAATTCAAAACACATTTTCTAATAAATAATGATTTCAGAAATGCCAAAGTTATGTAAAATGAATGTTCACAATTATAAAACTGTAAGTAGCAACCAAGTTTCCTTAAACACATTTTTTTTTAAGTCATAATGGTAAATCTCGGATACTCTGTGGATGTATAACTTGAGTGTGGATTAGATTACAGACAACTTCTACTGTAGCTTTTCTATATTATTTTTACTTTTCCATATTATTTTTCTATGTTGAACATATACTACTAATGGATAAATTTTCTAATCAAAAAAGTATAGACATGCCTTAAGATGCAGAAATAATTTAAGAAAATTCCATATTCTGCATACATAACTTGAAGTTGTAAGTGTAAAATAAATGAGGTGAAGAAGGAGGTAGCACATTTTTTTAGTAACAATGGATGGCTACAAAATAGCTAATAAAATAAATTCCAGATAAGGGCTCATTTTGAAGGACATACAAATAGATGTGCCCATATTAAGTTAACTAACAATGAAACCAAGAAATCTGAACTGTCAGCAACTTGGAAGACTGCTGCCCACCTCTTATGGGGTACTTCCTATGGGACTTGTGTCCCCACAAATCAGGCTTTGATAGGCCCTTACAAAGCAGCCCAAGAGAGTAAGTTAATCTCCTATCAGGGAACCTGGCTCTAAAGAAGCTACTCAGCTGTAGGGCAGGTGACACCTCTCTTCCCACAAATAATTTGTTAGAAAAGCATTATAATCAAAAGTAAAAAAGTATTTCAATGGAAAAAGGTTATCTTTTCAACAAATGTTGCTGGAATACTTGGAACATCTATGTGCAAAGAAATAAACCTTAACCATTACAACATATACAAAAATACACTCAAACGGATCATAGACCCAAGTGTAAAACCTAAAACTGTAAGACAAGAAAGAAAATCTTTGTGAACCTGGGATAGGCAGGGAGTTCTTAGATATCAAAAGCATAGTCCATAAAAGAAATTGAAAAACTAGACCTAATCAAAATTTAAAACTTCCCCTCTTAGCAATGTAACATTAAGAGAATAAAAAGACATGCTACCAACTGGAAAGAAACATTTGCAAAGAAAATATCTAATAAAGGATTTGTATCCACATTATATAAAGAACTCTCAAAATTCAATAATTAGAAAACATAATTAAAAAAAATAGGCAGGGCAGACACTTCACTAAAGAAGATATATGGATAGCAAATAAGTACATGAAAAGATATTCAGCATCACTAGTTGTGAGGAAATGCACATTAAAATCACAGTAAGATATCATTACAGACTTATTGGAATAGGGGATGAGGGCAATGACAATCCCTTGTGCTAAGGAGGATGCAAGAATATTAGAAATTTCAGGCACTGCTCATGGAGGTGCAGAATAATAAAGTATCTTGTAAAACAACTTGCCAGTTTCTTAAGAAATTAAATATACTTTAAGTATATGACCCAGCAATTACTCAGGTATTTATCCAAGAGAAATGAAAATTTATTTTCATGCAAAAACCTGCGCACAAATGTAGACAGTAGCTTAATTCACAATAATCAAAAACCGGAAACAATCCAAATGTCCTTAAACTGGTGAATAGGTAAGGTACATCCATATAGTAGAATATTACTTTAAAAAACAACAAACTACTAATACACATAACCAACATGGATAAATCTCAACTGTATTACGCTAAGTGAAAGAAGCAGATTCAAAAGCCTCATTCATATGGTATAATTCAGTTTTTAGTGCATTCTAGAAAAGGTAAAGTGACAGACACAAAAAATGAATTAGTGGCTACCAAGTCCTGCAGGTAACCACAAAAAGACATATGATAATTTGGGGGGATGATGGAACTGTTCTGTATCTTGACTGTGGTGGCGGTTATAAGACTGCATGCATCTGTCAGTGCTCAGAACTATACACTAAAATGGGTGAATTTTGCTATACGTAAATTGTACCTCAAAAAAAATTACACACTCATGCTAAAATTAAAATAGAACAAAAGGGTAAGAAGTATAATGGCCTCTCTCCATCCTCCAATTTATAAATACAAACACTGTTAATTTCTACAGTACCTAAAGTTAATAATTTTGCACTGATATTCAAAACCGTCACAGCATAGGTAAGACTATTTCAATGACAAGACTTCATTTGAACCAACAAATCTAGTGGTGATGTTCACAATTAAACAGGTTCATTAAGATAATAGTAGAAATGGTAACACTTAGAATGAGCCCTTTCAGTCTAAAAGGCTTTAGTTTAGGCCTACCTTTGGTACTACTTGTGAAAGCTGCTGGACATCCATTGCATCTATTTCTTCTCCTGAGACTGACTGGGAAGTTTTGGAATACAATCCCAGACGACTGGCTAAAGTGAATGAGAGAGAAAATGTAATAAACCAATTGTTTTGTTTGATGGGCTAGTCAACATAATTCTCATTTAGTATGATTTGTTATCTATTCTCTTCTTTTAACTACTAGTAATACAACCCTATATGAATCAGTATTAAGCCTGAGGTTTTATGCTTGACTTTTATTTTTGTTTAAATTTCAGAATAAAGAATTTTCAATGCTGGCTACGGTGGCTCAGGCTTATAATCCCAGCACTTTGGGACTGGAGGATCGCTTGAGCCCAGGAGTTCAAGACCAACCTAGGCAATACAGCAAGATCCTCTCTCAACAACAACAAAAATTTCACTATTTATGCCAGCATACCTAAGAATTGAAACTAGTCCAATCAGGTTCGGCTCAGCAGCTCAAACGTAACAAAAATCAGAGTGCATTTTAAGAATGCAAACAAAATGGTGGTGGATCTGTGGTAATCATGTAGTTACACATAAATGAAAATGAACACCGAAAAGTTATTTTTCTGGTAATATCATGTGTCTAGTGACCTATTCTTAGACAATATGAAGTTTCAAACTCCTGGCCTAGCTTTTCTCCAAATAAAATAAGAATTAATGGAGTTTAGCCAGCTATTAAATTTATCAGCATGAATTATAGTTCAGAGGCTCTCGAAAATTAACTTTCATTCTCTTTTTCTCTCTTACTGTACTTCTTAAGGTACTCTTAAATAGCATTCAAACAGCTGGGCATGGTGGCTCACACCTGTAATCCCAGCATACTGAGAGGACGAGGCGGGTGGATCACGAGGTCAGGAGTTCAAGCCCAGCCTGGTCAAATAGTGAAATCTGTTTCTATTAAAAATACAAAAATTAGCAAGACACAGTGGCGTGTGCCTGTAGTTCCAGCTACTCAGGAGGCTGAGGCAGGATAATTGCTTGAACCTGGGAGGTAATAGGTTGCTGTGAGCCAAGATCATGCCAATGCACTCCAGCTTGGGCAACAGAGTGAGACTTCAACTCGAAAATAAATAAATAAATAAATAAATAAAATAAAATAAAATAAAATAAAAAAGTATTCAAACATAGGTCTATATGATGAAAAACAAATATATATCACAAGCCATTTTCTTCTAAATTAAGCACAAGATTGCCTTGAAATTATACTTAAGTTGAAAGGAAAAACTAAGTTTCATGTTTCCTTTCACAATCATGATCTAGTGCTTTTATCTGTTATCACAGTGATCATGAAGTTAAAATAATTACCCTTCTGTGAATAAAGCATATGATTTCATAATGATTTAGTTATGTCTGTCAATGTTACTACTTTTTAAACTATAATCAATTTTGCCGACAGCTTTATACAGACCAAGAGCAAAAACATGAGTTGATTTCAATTGTATAATCTCAATATTACACAAACATATTAACATCTAATAGTTCACTAAATTACATACTGAAGTATTTTAGAAAAACTATCGAAAACAAAAGGAAGCAGTCTAGTTATACCGATTGCAACTGCAGTCTCCTGTGAATCTCCAGTAATCATTTTTATTGATACTCCTGAGGCAATGAGTGTTGTAACAGCTTCTTTTACACCAGTTCTAGGTGGATCAATGATTCCCACCAAGCCAAGAAATGTCAGCTGTCCCAGTTCAGGACCAGAAGCCAAAGCAAGAACTTAAGAAATAATAACCAAAAAAAAAAAAAAAGTGAGTCATAAAAACATTAGAATTTAGTTGACAGAAATTGGAGACAGTAACACTTCTTAAATAAATCACTTAGGACTATACTGTCATTTGTAGTTATTCTACAATCTTTAAAAATCAAAATGACTACATACCAAAACATTATAGTTTAAAGGTTCTAGATATGGGGTCCCTTTAAGCTGTTTTAATTAAAAACATTAAAGAACTGAAGGGCAGGATAGGCAAGAGACAGAAAATGAACAGTATTTTCACATAGTAACCACACGCAGCTACTTTCAACAGGATCTACTGCCTCTTTAGAAAACAGATTTAGAGAAACTATGAGTTTGTCAAGCTTTAAAGTCAATTTTAAACAAACATCTTTGAAGGTGACTTCTAATGCATCTTCATCTTTACATTTCTAATATCTCTAGAAAAATTCAACACTCTAAATAGAAGGCTATGTTAATTAATTATATACAGTCTGCAACAATTTTGCACACAAAACTCCTGGAAGGTAAATGTAATTTGGAAAGCAGTTGTAAAACAATTAATACTAACGATAGTTTGGATTCTTTTACTCTTTCCATAACATGAACTGACATTTCTTATTTGTAACTTTGGTTCTCTAAGAGTATGTAAATAACACCATTATATTATCATTTCTATGTATCATCCTTGGGCATGTAAGATACAGTACAAGGTACTTTTCATTTCCCAAATATCATTTAGCTTGCTCTCAGAATTATGGAATTCCTGTAACTACTTTTATTAACCAAAGGGATGTACCTGCATCTCAGATATTATTAGACTGAACAACCTACAACATACACATACAAACTAAACATACATAAGCCAAGGGGAGACTGAAAAGCCCCAGGGAGACCAAAGGAAGTAAGTATCTATTCTTGTTCAAGCAGAAGGTATGAAAGATTAGACATACTTGAAAAAAATCAAGGTTAAAGGCAAATAATTCTATTTTTCCAATGTAAGACTCATATACCTAATGATTTATGTAGATGTGGGCCCCAAAGGCTTTCACCCTTGAGAGAATGAGCCACTTCACAGTTTGGTGTTGGGATACAGGCTGATGGTAAAAGAAAGGGACAAAAATGTAGGTCAGCAAATCCTAAGACAGAAAGATCAGCTCTGTGCATTCCTAATGGAGGGGTGGCACTAGCTTAGAGGTTAGTATCCTGTATTTATTTGCTTCTTTAGCACCAACGGTAATCTGCTGCTACTCTCTTGAGTCGAGGATAGGTGAACTTTTTTCATGTGGAGAGCCCATGACATAAAAAAAAATATACTCTAATATCAAAATTAAGAACCATAAATATTTTAAGAAACTTAAGTTTTATAGGATGTAACATAAGTACATATCGACTGAAGTTTAAAATCTTTCTGTTCTTCATTACGGTAATCTCAGGGGGAGGAGGGAAGTGGAGCACAAGGAGAGAAAGAAGACAATACATGAAGCAAGAGACAAATGAGCAGAATGTTTCCCAAAACCCTGTGCAACAAAAACTTTCCCCTCTATCAACTCTGGTCTACTTCATAATGTTACAATACAAAACACACATACACAAACCTCCACAATCTTTTGTATGAAAAGTCAATATAATGAGGTATGAAAACTTTGTTCCAGAAATTAAGAAAAAGAGGGAGCATATACCAGAGACCTCTTCAAGTCCTCTAAATCCACACCAACTTTAAAACCTCTTGCTATGTGCTGCTAAGAATAGCAAAACTCTGCCCCTCTCCCACTTCCCTACCTTTTTTTCTCCAGTTTTAATGCTTTATTAATAGCTGGAAACAAAGCCAACAAACTGGAAGTGATGACATCCCAGAAGTTCAAAAGAGGAGGGAAATGGGTTTACATTTTGTCCACCAACAGTCTTTTTAAAAAATAAATAGGCTGGGCGCTGTGGCTCACCCCTGTAATCCCAACACTTGGGGAAGCTGAGGTGGGTGGATCAGAGGTCAGGGGTTCAAGACCAGCCTGGCCAACATGGTGAAACCCCGTCTCTACTAAAAATACAAAAAATTAGCTGGGCATGGGGGCACACACCTGTAACCCCAGCTACTCAAGAGGCTGAGGCAGGAGAATTGTTTGAATCCGGGAGGCGGAGGTTGCAGTGAGCTGAAATCATGCCACTTCACTCCAGCCTGGGTGACAGAGCAAGACTCAGTCTCATAAACAAATAAATAAGTACAACTTAGCAAAAGTAAATTTAAAAAGAAAGGGTCAAAGCCCCAGATGTCAGCAATCAAGAAGGAGGTAAATCAGGGGAATAATGGGCCCAGAAATGGCTCAGCGGAGCTCCCATTGCCCCTTCATACACAGGCTTTAGTAATCAAAACCCTATTTTGTGGCTGCAAGACCTCCCTGCAGTGCCTCTTAAGTCTCCAATGATTGTAATTTGCTCTAATGATTCTAATCCTGGGCCAAGCCTTAACTGTCATTCTCTTTCCCTAGCTGAAGTGGAAAACTGAGGAGCATTAAGGGGAGCAAAAGTGTTACCCTGAGCCAGAGTATCTGAGCTTCCAGCAGCTGGGCCGCCAAAAAGTTTGGTCTGCCGATTGTTCAGAAGGGTTGGGGGTACAAAGTACAAAGGTACCCCCTGTGCTCAATTCTCCAGAATGTCGGTTAGGATATGTACATTTGGCTTGATAAAAGCATATCAAAACACTGTGGTTGCAGAGATCCTGCTATTCTTAGGTCTGGCCAAGCTAAACCAGAAAATAGGTTCCTGCCCCAGAATTGTTGCTAGGAGAAAGAGCCTTGGCTTCAGGGGTTCAGAAAGCTTGAGGACTGAGGATCCAAAGTACATTCCAGATTCAGGCTTTTGGGATAAAACCCCAGAAACTCTAGAACATCAAAGCCTCTTACATTAAAAGAGGAAAGGGGGAAGAACAAGTTGTTTTACTTTAAATTTTTTTCCATCCAAAATATCCATTTCCAAAATAACTTTTCAGCCAGAAGTCTCTGCCTCCCATTTCCTTGGAGACAGGGGATGAAGTGTTAAGATGGCACAATACAGCCCTTATCACAGATAAGATGTACCAAGCTCTGGGTGCAGGAGTATGACAAGTGATCTTGGTTCAGCAGCCTGGGGGCTGGCACAGAAGGTTCAGAGGCAAGGGCATAAAGCAATAGCAGCAGGCTGGGAGCAGTGTTCTCTGCTTGTAAGAGTACCTTTCCAAACTTAGTTTAAGAACACAAGTCCTAGAAATCTATCCAAATGTTTAAAACTCAAAAAAAACCCCTCTGCTTAAGTGAACACAAATAAAAACATTTTTCACATAACTTGTTTTTCTTCCTCCCAGAAATTGTAGTGCTTAGACTTCTATTTCATTAAAATGATAAAATTAGTGAAGCCAACTCTTCCAGTTGCGCTGACAGACAACCACATATATTCTGCAGAAGCCAGACGACTATCCAGAAGGTAAGAATCAGGTTAGGACACCAACCATCAACCCCCATGTCTTACACACAACATCCCTAGGAAAGGTGGCCTGATGTGTGTGTGTTCAGCAGACCCTCTCCTCATCACTGCTCAGTCAGCTGCACAGACATAAGCAGTACCTGGGGACTTGTTTACCTCCCTGGTGAATAGTAACAGATCAAGTTAGCAATACCTTAAAGGATATATTAGTGGTGTCAGACTCAATTTTTAGAAAAGTATTTTAGTTATAATAAGACAAAGTGATGAAAAGAGAGTAACATCATTTTACCTTGATCCATTTCCTTTCTCACAAGATAAACTTGTTTAAAACAAAATTTCTATAGGCTAATCAGAGACCTCTGGAGATCTAAAAGAACCAATGATTCACATTTTGCTATATTTTCAAGTATCTTTTGGTGGCCAATTAGCCAACTAAAACGTAACACCTCAATACTGGCAAGGGTTCTACAAAGCCTGGAAGAGAGTTGGACAACTCAGATGTGAAGCATGAATTCATCTGCAATTAAAAGACTCTACCTTTCCACCCCAGGGGACTATGTAGAAACAGCCTTACCTCTGAGTCCCGCTGAGCCCATGCGTGCCTTCTCTTGTTGGTACACATCTCTCTGCTGCTGAGTAAGTGTCAAGGTCTGCCCTTTGCTTTGGTATGTAGTACAGTACTTAATTACCTGCTCGTAAGCACCTTTCATAAAACAAATCTCTGGTCTGTCCTAAGAAGAAAATGTACCAAATACAAGTTTAATTTCAACTTGTACATATCACCCATTGGAGTCCAAAATTAAGTGGCATTCATTTCTCACAATTTCCAGAGAAGGTACTCAAGCCTAAAGCTTTGGCACTTGAACTCTCAAGATTAAATAGTCCTATATGGGAGATTTCTGTATCTTCTACAGAAAACATCTATCCCCACCATCCCATACATTGAAGGCAATGAATGCTACACTAAGCCTCTAAATTAGGCACTCTGAAATGTGGAAGGAGGCTCACTGCAACATAACAGGAAATGAAAGAGAGATAACAGCTCACAATACTTCAAGTTCTCTATTAGCTAATATATATATCTATATCTACCTACTTAAAATCCCATTTAATTCTCCCAGTCACCTTTTAATTATTGGTATTATCAGACATTTTATTTTTTATCATGGTAAATAATATTCAAAAGCTTATAATTAAATTCTGGAGTTTCCTATCCAGCCCTTCTCACCACTAGTCCTACTCGATGGAAGCAAAATAGCTGTTTTCTCTGATATTTACCCTCATGTTTTTAACATGGTAATATTGCCACTCCTTCAGTTATCAATTTTATACATTGTCTACTGTGACGGATATTAATTCTGCCATTCCCACTAACTAGTCCCCCCTCCCCATCTTTATGATATAGTTAAAGCAAAATCTGCCATTATTTTGTTTACATCAAGACTCCTTGTTGCCAAGTCAAGTGGGGTAATGACTGGTAATACCCCAGTTCTCCTTGCAGGTAGGAATTTATTTCCCTATTGCCTTCCTCACTCCGACAGTCAGGCATGACTTGCTTTGGCCAACAAACATGAGTACTTGTGTCAATTCCAAATGGAAATGTAGGTGCCAGTGTACAATTTCCTATTTTTCTACCCTTGCTGTGACAGTGTGTGCTCATATTAAAATGGAGCTTCCATCTGCCTGAGTTCCCAATAACTACAATGAACAGTATTTGGGGAGAGGGAGGCAGGAGGAGAGCATGATGTTGTTTTCACGGCTTATCCTGATTGATACCTCAAATAGGGTACTTCTTTTCCTGTTCAAGTTTTGTCTTTTATAAAGTTAATAACCACCTTTTTAAAAGAATTTGCTTTGTTTTCTTTATACCTATTATACATTCTTACTAAACTCTTCAATGTAATATAAAACCCTCCTGATGGTATTTTTTCACATGAACAAAGAAGCAGATAAGCTGTTACCTCTATATTATTACTGGAGACTGCTCTCCTTCACTCTTCTTTCCATTTCTAATTGGCTGATTTCTAGGCCAGCTACAGCACTAGTACCTAGGAACATCCCTCTACCTCTATCCTCACCAAATTTTAAGTCTTCCTTTCATTTTCTTATCCACCAATATCTTTCTAAGAGAGGGTGGGTAGTATTGGTACACATTTTTCTTCTATCCTCATGTTTATAAGTTTAGCCAGGGATAAATTTCCTCTCATTTTGAAGGCTTTGCTCTATTATCTTCCAGCCTCCAGTGCCAATGTTTTCATTGAAAATTATAAAGAAATTATAGTAGTGTCCCCTTATCCAGGGTTTCATTTCCTGCAGATTCTGTTACCTAGCAGCAGTCCGAAAATATTAAATAGAAAATTCCAAGATGAAATAATTCATAAGTTTCCAATTACATAGCATTCTGAGTATGGTAATGAAATGTCACTCTGTCTAGCCCAGGACGTCATCTCTTTATACAAAATATCCACGCTGTATATGCTTCATGCCCATTAATTGCTTGGTAGCCATCTATGTTACCAGTTCAGAAAAATATAACATATATGAGGGTCAACACTATTCATGGTTTCAGGCATCCACTAGGAGTCTTGGGAGTGTATTCTGCTGGGCTAAGTGTTATAGACTACCATACTTTAGTTCCTAAGCCCTTTTATATGATCTCCCCTTTGCTTAAAACTCTCTAGAAGCTCTTCAAATTCTTTCTCTCCAAGTGTCCTCAACTTTCTTAATTATGGGTCTTGTGTTTATCCCCCACTCTACCTGCTTTAACACATATATTGTGCTGAGCAGCTGGTGGGCCACATTATTTTAGATGCCAGTCTTTTCATTCTGGAAAATTTTCCAGCATTAGTTGATAAAAGCTTCTCATTTTCTGTTCTTTCTTCCTACTACCTATTCCTATTACCTTCCTATTACGACTGTGTGTTAATTACTAAATTTATTTTGAATTTTCTTATCTTTTATACTGTACACCTCTTTGACTTTCTGTTCTACTTTGATACATTTCTTGACTTTATTTGATAAACATTCCATTTCAAGTATTTTGTCTTTTTTATGGTTTTTGGAAATTTTCTTCAGCATCTGCCATTACCTTTCTCTGAGACCCCTTTCTCTGTTGGTTTAATCTTTGGCTTTCGTACTAAAGATTTTCTCCAAGTATCTAGAAATCCTTCCCTGTTCATTCATATTTAAGAGTGAAGCAATCAAAAGACTAGAAGCTCCATAGGCACTGGTAGAGCTAAACATCAACTGGCAAGCCTTGCTGTAGGATGAGATGAAGTCCAGGAGTAGGTAAGTGATTCCAATGAACAAAGAGCTTCGTTCAGAGGTGCCCCTAATGACAGGTGTCCCCAACTCCAAGGCAGTGGACCAGTATAGTCCGTGGCATGTTAGGAACCCAGCCACACAGCAGAAGTGAGCTACAGGCAAGCGAGTACTACTGCCTGAGCTCCATCTATCCTGTCAGATCAGCCAGGGCATTAGATTCTTATAGGAGTGTGAACTCAATTGGGAACTTCACATGACATGCAAGGGATCTAGTTTGTGTGCTCCTTATAAGAATCTAATACCTGAGGATCTGAGGTAGACCACTGTCATCCCAAAACCAGTCCCTGGTGCCAAAAAAGCTGGGGACCACTGCCTTATGGGACCAGGCAGCTTTCCTAAAACTCTTGAATCTTATTTAGGGAATGAGGGTAGGTAGATGCCAGCCTTCATGCATTCTAAGTGACAAGTGGTGTTAAGGACTAGAGTTTTATCCTTCAGGACAATGACATCTTCTTAATCACTCTGTTTTCAGTCTTAAGCCTTAATCCTGCCCTCTACTCTTATGCCCAGATTTCTGGTGTTCCACAGGGGTAAAGGAAGGCTAACCACCTGGCCTAAAGCGGCAGCAAAGGTACTTGGGGGAGTTCTGTTGATTCCTTATTCAGAATTTCAAACTTCTCTACCATTTTTAGCCTTATGCCTTAATCCCTGCCTTCAAAGGAACCTGTCACCTTTTAATCTTTCCTATACTTTCTCTTGATGAGTTTGTATCTTTTATTCCTTGTTTGTGATTTTGGTGGTTCCAGGGAGGCAGTAGAGATAAACATGTATTGTCATGTTCAACTGTCAGTCCTTTAAAAGCAAACTATTTGAGCCACTGAAGTCACTTTTAAATTGGTAAGTTTCCCCTATCTGTGTCAGGCTGACTTCTTCTAGATCCTAAGTCACATCTGTGATTGGGGTTTTGTTTGTTCATTGCATTGGTTGGTTTTGTTTTGCAAAAGATACTCTTCAGGTTGGCAAATGAGAATAATAATCAAATGTTTCCAAACTTATATCCTGCCACTCTCTGTCCATCACTCCCACAACTGAGAAGATTTAATCTTCCAATGTAAAACTAGTGAGGTTAACATTCAAAGTTGCTGGAAAGGAAAATTATTAAATATTACATGAGCCACATTATCCTGAAGTATTGTGTGATGGTTTACAACATGTAGTGAAATAAACCTATCAAAAAAAAAAAAGTCATATGCATATTCTTGCCACATAACTATATGGTTAAGGGGCATCAGCTGAAAACTACCTAAGTTTACTGTAATTTTTGAAAGCTTTACATTAACAGGTTTAAAGTGAAAGGCATTTTATTTTCATAGTTTCTTTTCCAATTGTCTTCCTTCACCTAAGTTTGTATAAGTTCCTTTAAAGAACAGACAAATCTTTTCTTCGCCCTCATGAACATAGTTCCTGGAAGACTTCTACTCAAAGTTCAGTGTTAACCAACCTGGCCTTTCTTTTAAAGCCAGTATATTTCCACTTACATGAATGAAGGGAGATCCTTTCATTCCTGTTTTCTATAGAGATGTAATCATAGGTATCATGTGCAAAAATCATGTGTTTGCTCATAGGTAAAAAACATATAACCAACTAGTCATTACTATCAAGGAACTATAAAAATAACAAATAAGGCCAGGTGTGGTGGCCCATGCCTGTAATCCCAGCACTCTAGAAGCCCAAGGCAGGAAGATCACCTGAGTCCAGGGGTTCAAGACCAGCCTGGGCAACATAATGAGACCCCATCTCTACAAAAAATTTGCAAAATTAGCCAGGCATGGTGGCATGTATTTATAGTCCCAGCTCCTTGGGAGGCTGAAGTGGGAGGATCACTTGCACCAGGAAGGCTGAGGTTGTGGTGAGCTGAGATCATACCACTGCATTCAGCCTAGACAACACAGTGAGGAAAAGTTTAAGGTTCAATTATTATTATTATTATTATTATTATTTTATTTTTAGATAAAGTCTCACTCTGTCGTCCAGGCTGGAGTGCAGTGGCACAACCTTGGCTCACAGCAACCTCTGCCTCCCAGGTTCAAGCAATTCTCCTGCCTCAGCCTCCCAAGTAGCTGGAACTATAGGTTCATACCATCACACCTGGCTAATGTTTATATTTTTAGTAGAGAACAGGTTTCACCATATTGGTCAGGCTTGTCTCAAACTCCTGACCTCAGGTGATCCACTGGCCTCGGCCTCCCAGTGCTGAACCACTGCATGAACCACTGCACCTAAGCTTAAGCTTAAATATTTTTTAAAGTTTAAGCATCAAGCTGGTAATAGCAACTATGAGTGATGTAATTACATGCGATAATTCAGAAATCGTATTACACTAGAAAAATGTCTAAGGCACCCAGGAACAAGGTGGCAGTTTAAAATATCCATATGTCATTTTGTCAACTTGTAAACTGGAGTAAGCAACGTGAATTATATACATTTGCAAACTACTTTTTGACAAAGTAATGTGGCTTTGTTTGTTCTGAAGATAGGACATTCCTTCAGTGAAAGAACACATTTTGAAACACAGTCTGCAAAGACCTTATAAGGAACTATCATGAAGAACAGTTCCTGATAAGAAAAAACCTGATGTCACAGGCTTTAGAAGACCAGGCTATAACTCATTTAAGCTGTTTGCTCACACAGCAACAACTTCATGAATGTATGTATGTACGGATTCTACAAGGAAAGACTATCAAAGAAAACACAAACGAGAGATGAGTGTACTATTCACTACACATACTTTAAAGCAGTAAGTCTTTATTATGTACAATGACTGTTTAAATGCAAAGGTGGACAGTAAATGAAAAAACTGTCATCTAAACGAAACAGAATATAAGAATTCTTTAAACAGATGGGATACCTGCTGTGTTCGGTGTACACATTTAACAGCCATCCACTTTTGCTCAGAGCTAAAAGGGTATTCAGCTTTTCTGATGTAGTCTTGTTGAAGTCCATCAAGACCCATCTATATGGCACAAAAAGAAAGTTAATTCTCACCAAAATGTGATCATTTTTTCCTTTAACAAAAAACAAGGGTCACAACTTGTAGCCAGGTTGGCTGGATTATTTTTCAGTTAACGGTGAAAGAATAAGTGCTCCATCTATATATACTAAACTTCCCTACATTATCAGCATACATTTGCAACATGCAAGCCCACGTATGGAGATATAGTCTAAGGCAGGTTTTCTGGACTGTACGCTAACTACACCTCCCACACCCACTGTATTAATCCCTCTACCAGCTCAAATTCTGAAAGGAAGCAGGATGTAAATAAATAAAAGTACTCAACCAATTTTGAGCACATACTTTTACAATCAATAGAAATTTTAGATTAACTCTCTTACTTCTTAGGGACTCCAATGTCTCACTTGTTATCATCCTAGTCCCTTATCCTCTATCACTTTATGTCCTGAATACTACTAGTCATGTAGCTGTTTTCCCTCCCAATAACCTTTGCATCCATATCAAACATCCAAACATCAAAAATGCCGAAAAATTATCTTCCAAATATCAAAAAATGTTTAAACTACTCAAAATGCTACCACAGATTGCTATTTTCTATTGAAACATGTTCAGACTCTTGTTCTTGGCCTTTAATAAGGTTCTCCAGAAACCCACCACATACAGCATCTACAAAAATCCTCCTGGTCGCTCAAGTATCTTTCATTTCACCCAGGTTAGCCAACTCATTAGCCACAATCCATTTTATGCTCTTTTATTCCTCTCTGCTTCTACTTTAGTTGATTCCCTAGCTTACTTCATCTAAATCCTTCCTATCCTTAAACCAGGCATCCCCAAACTACGGCCCGCAGGCCGCATGTAGCCCCCTGAGGCCATTTATCCGGCCCCCCGCCGCACTTCAGGAAGGGGCACCTCTTTCATTGGTGGTCAGTGAGAGGAGCACAGTATGTGGCAGCCCTCCAACAGTCTGAGGGACAGTGAACTGGCCCCCTGTGTAAAAAGTTTGGGGACGCTTGCCTTAAACCCTCATATCCCAGCTCTGAATCTGCATTGTTCTTACATGTGACTCAATGTTCAGATTTCACTGTCTGCTGTCTTGGACTGCCTTTTGTTTCAAAAATGTCACTATAAATTCCCTACCTAAAATATGAGGTCTCTGCCCATAAAAGACGGTTTCATACTCTTTATCTCTCAAAGAAACTAATATCTTGTAAGTATAACACATGAAATACTTGATAACTGATTCATTTATTGAGTATTATGCTATTTTAGTTGTAATGAGACCAAATGATATAGAAATGTGCTTTTCGGTCAAGGAAACTATGTATTCTAAAACTATCAATTTTATTTCATTAACTATGTTGTAATAACCTGTAATTCTTTACTGTCTCTCATTTCAAGTAAACTCACTTAGAAGCCTCTTGCTTTACACAAGTACAAGTATCAAGATTTTCTCTGAATATTCTTAAAAGAAGTAATAGTTATTTTTCTTATGAATGATAGGCTGAACTTAACAGGTTTCTCACTGAATCAAATATAAGACTTAGGGGATAAGAAGACAGATTGGGACAGATGAAAAGTTAACTGAGACTTCTCCCCAAAATAAATCATAACTTTACAATCATTTTGAGAAATTAACAAAGGAGAAAAAGGAAAGAGTAGGAAAAGAAAGCTATTTTCTCATGACTGTGTTATTATCTTTACATAGAAATACTGAAGAATGTTGCCTTTTATTCATTCAAAAGGTTAGTATTTATCAGTAATTACACATTTATAAAGTATTTCACATGTAGATGTCAGTATTGTGGAAGACGGGAACACTTCTTCCTAAGAAATCAATGACTGCTCATTAGTTTGTAATAAGGTTATACTGAAATAGCTCTACGTTTTATATTTATAGGAATAAAACTGGTACCCAAAAGAGAGTAAAAACAATGAAATATTATGAGGTTTTTTCACTCAATACCTAAAAACTAGTAATACTAAAATTTATGACATTGTGTTCTGTTGTGAGGGTAATGTCTCATATGTCAAAGAAGAGATTTAGGTACGTACCTTCATTGCAAGAGCAATTAAGGCCCCTTCTGTTGGCTTCCCCATTAGAGTATTGTTTCTAATTACAGCATCATTGCACACACAGCCCGCCTAAGAAAAATACACATAAATTATGACCCTATTACTGTGTCTTAAGTTATTATAAAGAAAGTAATCTTCTTGAGAAAAAAAAAAGTATTTACCTCAACAATTCTGCTAACAGCTGGGTTGTAGAATCCATGAACAACATCACCATCAACAATCACTTCCCCAAACTGATTATAGCCAACTCCAGTTACCTAAAGATCATAAAGTGGGATCAATAATACAAACATTAGGTGGTGACAAGACCTATAAAACCCCAAAACTATCATGAGTTCTGTTCATTTTATTTATAATGACACTGTTAAAGTGTTTATCTATAGAAGCATTTGGGCCGGGTGCGGTGGCTCACACCTGTAATCCCAGCGCTTTGGGAGGCCGAGGCGGGTGGATCACGAGCTCAAGAGATCGAGACCATCCTGGTCAACATGGTGAAACCCTGTCTCTACTAAAAATACAAAAAATTAGCTGGGCATGGTGGTGCGTGCCTGTAATCCCAGCTACTCAGGAAGCTGAGGCAGGAGAATTGCCTGAACCCAGGAGGCGGAGGTTGCGGTGAGCCAAGATCGTGCCATTGCACTCCGGCCTGGGTAACAAGAGCGAAACTCCGCCTCAAAAAAAAAAAAAAAAAAAAAGCATTAAAATTTGTCTTAAAAAAGGACATTTAGTAGAGAAATATAGATTCTAATTCTCATCACAATGATTAAAAAGACATTGTTTTCTATTGACAATATACTATTAAAAGAATAAGCTATGAAAATATACATAAGTAAGCTTAAACTTATATGACATTACATTTATATAGCATACTACAGTTCGCAAATAACTCAATCCATTACTATATGTAACATATAACACAAACATGTGACCTAGACAAAAGCAGTCTTCTTTTTGCAAGCATGCAGGCTTGGAGACACTGAGATATACACTAGCACGTACAAATTACTTTAACATAGCATATTATACATCAATTTTAAAAATAAGGGCAGAGACAAACCAGATATTTATATCATGTGTCTAGAACAAACCAAGCTGAACAAAAGGAAATTTCACAGTAAAAACCATACAACTTAGTGGCCAGGCATGGTGGCTCACAGCTGTAATCCTAGTACTTTGGGAAACTGGGGTGGGAGAATCACTTTAGCCCAGGAGTTCAAGACCAGCCTGTGCAACAAAGCAAGACCCATCTCTATTAAAAATAAAAATTTTTAAAAAAAGTTTAATGATACAATTTAGAGATAAAACAATTAAGAAACAGTTAATGCATTATATATAACATGACCTGAAAACAACAGAACAATTAATATTCTACCTTCCATACCTGGAACATATAAGCACACATAATCCTAATTACCCTTCTGAATCACTCAGAAAGGGCACATTCACCACCATAGATGGGTTACCTCTGACCAAATCTAATACTGTAAATATCATCTCTTTTCAAAACCCATGTAAAATGGATGTAAATAAACCCAAGTACAACTTCTGCCAATTGTCTAACATTTACTTTTCTCAGTGAATTAGCTATAAATACATTTTAAATTACTGTACCCAACATAAGCAGTGCTAAGAGCATTCCAGTCAAAAATCCTGCACAGACTGAGTAGGATTAGAACTTGTCCATAACCAGCTTCAGGAAGACTACTGTACAGTGATGTGCACTTAAAGAGACTGTCAATGTATCAATATATAATTGCTAAAATAATATGATTCATTCATTCATTTATCAAGTATTTATTACTACGAAGCAGGCTCTGTGCTAGGCAATATAGTTCATACTCTTTTACAACTTATAATGGGAAAATTTTACCTAAGATAAGGACTAAGAGATATAAAATGCTAAGAAAACATATAACATAGGGCCATTTCTGGGTGTTTTGAAGAAGTGGCCTGGAATTAAGGTGCAAACGATAAAGAGGCATTAGATTATCCTAAGCAGTGAGAAAAGCAGCAAAGTTCCTAAAGTAGGAATAATTTTGTCACAGGAAAAGAACTATAAAGCCAGTATACTTGGTGCACAGAAAGCAAAGGGTAGCATATAAGGATAGAGGGGAAAATAAGGGACAGAACATGTACAGCTTTGAGGGGCCACAGTTCAGGATCCTGATCACAATCGAAAACTATTGGAGTACTGTAATTTACGGAGTGACATGCTTAAAATTTAGTTCTAAAAAGATCTCTCAAGCTGCTTATGGAGTGAGGGCAGCAAAAATGGATAAAGACCAGTCAAGAAGCATTATCAAAATGGCTGGTGAGAAATGACAATAACTTAAAGAAGCTGGCTGTAAAGTAGATGGCTGGGAAAATTCTTTAAGAAGTCAAAATTGGCAGGATTTGATTATGGATGGATAAAGGGGTGACTGAAAGAGAGATGTCAAGGAGGAATCAAAGTTTTTGGATTGAACAAGTGTACCAGCGGAATGAAACAAAGACTTGGTAGAGTCACAGAGAAGGAAAATAAATCCACTACTAATTTACAGCCCTTTTGAAGGCAAGACACTGGAACTATTTGGAATGTTAAACATCATGTTTCTGAAAGGCATACTGTTTTTGCTTTTTAGTTTTTAAAAACCTACAGAGTACCTCAGCATGCAGGCCATCTGAAGTAAATATGTGAGTAACAGTCATTTCATTCTTCGTCAGTGTCCCAGTTTTATCTGAACAAATCACATTACAGCAGCCTAAAGAATTAAATCATTACAAGTCACCAAAAGAATCAAGGAGAAATACAGGTTTACTTAAAAAACAAATCAAAGACTAAAATCCTGTCCTACTTCTCTGAATTTTATAGAGATCAAACTCATTGGTAATTTTAGATTAACTTCTCTCATTATGCCTGCTTCAGCATAAGGTGCAGTTTCTGAAATTAAAAATAAAAATTAGATGTTGACATTTTCTTATTTATTTATATACAGTTTCTACAAAGCTACTTCACATTAGCTTTATGTAATGATTTTATGTAATACCTTTTCTAGAAAGTTTGCAGAATTCCTAAATATAAACCCGCATAATTTCTACAGTCAGGATTTTTCAAAGTATTTCACTTTCTCATATATGGAGAAGATATTTAAAAATACAAACTAGAAATCAAATTCAGTACATTTTTGGAGTTTCAAAGCACACTGCACATGAAGTTTTGTAATAGCAATATAACTACTATATATTTACTGTTCTTACAGGCAAATTCAACTCCAGTACCACATTTGGGATCTATAATAATGCATTATCTTCTTTGACATGTCACAAGAAAAATATTCTATTAATTTTACTCTAAAATTTCAGTTACTGTATGGATTTTCTTAACATGATTTGAGCATTAAAACACTATGATGTAGAAAGATTTCAAGTCCCCACACCTAAGGGATTGGAATTATTAATTGCCTTTTTCAGTTGTTAAAACCATATCCAATTTTGCCATAAACCAAACATCATTATGCAAATCTCTAGGACAAAAACTGTAAAACTCTGAGATGATCTACTATTGACATAAACTTACACATCATTGCATAGGAATGCTCTTAACACAGACTTACCCAGAGTTTCAACTATAGGCAGTTTTTTCACAATGGCCCTTTTCTTCACCATTCTCATAACACCAAGAGCTAACGTCACTGTGACCACAATGGGGAGACCTTCAGGAATCGCTGCTACAGCCAAACTGTAACCAATATATACAATGTATTAAAATGTAGGTTAAACAGTACTCACAGCAACAATCTAAATTGGATGTTACTTAAAGCTTAATAAAATGCAAAATTAACATAGTCAATACCTAAAAAATAAACTTCTCAAAAGGAAGAGAAAGCTGATTAATATTTACAGGATGCCTGGTAGCTGCCAGGTTAAACACAGTGGTTAAAAACACAGGTTCTGACATCAAATTGCCTGGATTTGTACCCTGGCTTCATCATCTCTTACTTGTGTGATCCTGGGTTACTTACTACTCCACCTCTGTAGTTTACTGTTCTTGTCTATAAAATACAGATATCTACAAACGTTCAAACAAAAACTCATACATGAATGTTCCCAGTAATACTATTCAACATAGCCAAAAGATGGAAACAGGCCAAATATTCATCAACTGATAAATGTAAAATTGTGACATCCATGCAATGAATGGATACTTTAGCTACAAAAAGGAATAAAGTACTAATACATCTACAATATGAATATACCTTGAAAATATTATGCTAAGTGAAAAAAGCCAGATATAAAAAGTCATATTATATCATTCCATTTATATGAAATATCTACAATAGGCAAATCCACAGAAACAGCAGATCAGTGAGTAGCTGCCAGGGACTAGGTGAAGAAGAGAACTGGGGAATGACTGCTTCATGTGTACAGGGTTTTCTTTCGGCACGATGAAAAGGTTCTGAACCTTGACAATGGTTAACAGTTGTAAAATATTGTGACCATACTTAACTCCACCAAATTAACTCTTTAAAACTGTAAGTTTTATCACAATTTAAAAAATTATTTCACTCTTGCCTTTTATACTTAAAAAATAAGTCATTGTTTGTGCCATTCCAAATACTGTATCTTGACTCTGCTACAAATAAGAACATAAGCAATCTTCATTCTACCACTGTTCCCTCTGCTGCTTCTACTTCCTAATTTTCATTACCAACATGCTTTTCTTTTTTTTTTTTGAGACAGAGTCTCACTTTGTAGCCAGGCTGGAGTGCAGTGGCGCAACCTCTGCCTCCCTTAGCTAACTCCGAGTAGCTGGGACTACAGGCCCATGCCACCATGCCCAACTAAGTTTTGTATTTTTAGTAGAGAGAGACAGGATTTCACCTTATTGGCCAAGATGGTCTCAATCTCTTGACCTCGTGATCCACCCACCTTGGCCTCCCAAAGCGCTGGGATTACAGGTGTGAGCTACCATGCCTGGCCATCAACTTTTTCTGTGCATAATCTAGTACATTAGCATCCTTTTCAATTACTGTAATTGACTTTTTCATGCTTTATTTACTGGTTGATTTTAAAAGTTGAAAGCAAAGGAGCAACAATATTATTGCTGAAGAGCTGAAAGCAAATGAGCAATAATATTATTGCTGAAGAGTATACACTGAAGAGTCAAGGAAAAAGTATGTTATCATTAATACTTCCTTTTCTCCTTTGGACTTCTCAAAGAGAAGGTTCCTAGTTCAAAGGGTATCCTCTTTTTTCTTTTTTTTTCCTTTTTTAAATGCTTCCATTAAGGAAAAACAGGCGTCACCATTTACAATCTAGATGCAATCAATCTTTTCAATCTTTTATATTTAAGTCATTTTAGTAAAACTTTACAGAGGAATAAATAAATTATAAAAACTTCACTCTAAGTTTTCACTTTAATGATAACCCAAAACTATTCCTGGACTTCAAGGTATCTATACTTGAAATGAGTAACATCTTTAAAATGCAACTAACTGCTCATTCACTGTCTCTGGTGAACTTGGAACATATTTATCTTATAAATACTTATTTCAGATTTAAAGAAAATATTTCTAACAGGCTCTAGTTTATCAATCTAATTCTTCTTTCTTACATTTGTTCTGTCAAATTGCAACACTTCTAAAAATAATGATGACTCCCAATTGTTTTGAACAGAGAAGTTATCTTCTTTGTTCCATAACTGCTAAACATTTTCAATTTCAGATTTATAACACCAATTACAATGATGAATCCAATTTTTCTACTTCTGCATAATCTATTTCCTGTTAATTACCTTTATATTCATACCAGCCTTCATCATTTCTCCACTTACAAGCAATATGAAGTCAATGCTGGTAAACACGCATTACAAAAGATGAATGAAATAGGGTCATACATTCATTTAGCAAAAAGAGATGGCCCAGATTCTTGCTTGAAAATTACTGCATGATAGAGTCCTTGCTGCAAAATAACTGGAAAAGAATACCTGTTTCTTTGTTGTCCTTAGAAAGAGACTACTCACTCATCAAAATTAAGGAGTTTGAGAAGATCTAGATTATCATCATCCAAAGACTCACAGTTTTGAAATTTCACTTACGGATTAATTTCACCCACATCATTATAGCCTACAGTGCTTCTATTTGGTCCCCTGCAATGATCTTCTGATTTGTCTAATAATTTCAATAAGTATTCTCTGTCAATTATTCTCTTTGCCATTATTGCAGACAGTGAAAAATTCTGAATTCTCACTTTAGTTCAATGAAAGCTACAAGAAACAAATCTAGAGACTGTGACTTTAGACTTCTTTTACACCTTCTTAAATAATCCAATAGTTTGGGCAGCATAATAAGAAAACTAAAGAGTAAGAGAATAGTAATAATTTATTTTATTATTACATCAACCCTCTCAATGATTCCATCATTCTTCTGCTTTCTTATTGTTTTAGTCATCTTTAGCACTCTTGCATGTAATTGTTAAAATAATTCCTAGGATGAAGATATCGTAAAACACTTCAAGAAACAGAAAAAATAGGTTCATTAAAGGTCCCATAATGTTGCTTATATTTATAAAAGAGTCCACTGGACCCATACTGCAAAACAGAATTGCAAAACAGAATGAATTTTAGTCTATTTAAAAATTTTTAAGTTTCTTGTTTTTTTGGAAGACCTTGAAGAAAGAATAAAAGTTATGATATGTCAATCTGTATAAACGGAACTAAAAAAAAAAAATAAATTAAAAAAAAAAAAAACACCCAAATCCTTAAAAACGAAAAATTGATCCAATGAATAATATGTCAATGTTTAGTATCTCAAACTCATTCCCCATTTTTATTTTATATTTAACCCATGGATTTTTTAAATACAAATTTAAACCAAGAGTTTCAAATTGCATTTTCACTCCCTTGAGGAAAAAAAATACATGCCTTTACTATATCACAAATATCTTTTTATTTCTTATTTATTCTGCTGATTCCTTGTAATCTATTTGGCTTTTTCCCTTTGTAAGGCACTGATTTTTGTTCTAATATTTGAAATATTATTTCCTACGCCTACAACAGATGTCTACCAGGATTTCTTTTCCTTAGATGCCTAAATAAGTTCTTGCCCTTTGTTATATCTATTATCATCTTCCTTTCTTTCACCCTTGTTTTGCTGGAATTCATACAAGGATGGGTAAGAGTGGTAGGCATGGATCCACTCGACCAGCACCTGAACTCAAGAAGCCACAGGAATTTAAAGAAATGCAAAGGCTGCCCTTGGTCACACATCAGTTGAAAATTCTTATTTAAGAGCATTACTTTCTTTTTCTATGTTTAGTAAAAAACTGGTGTCTATCAGTGGCTATCCCTAGTAATTCTGATGGCAGGAGTTGCTATTGTACAGTGGCCCACAGATTCTCAGCTTGATTCTAAGAACTTTGCACTAGTTCTCAATTTGTAGGGCTCATGGCTGTTCACACAGTATGCTTCTCAAGTGGCTTTGCAGGGGTTTACTTTGAGAAAATCTTAAAACAATCAGTGTGGATAAGAAACATTCAGGTTGGTTTCTTTGGAAGTATATTTGGATTAATAGATGTATACATTTATGATGGAGAACTGGTATCAAAGAATGGATTTTTTCAGGGATATAACTGACTGAACTGAATACTAGTTGTTCTTCAGGCACTTAGAGGCCTTGTAATAGCTGCTGTCACTAAATATGCAGATAATATTTTTAAAGGATTTCTTTATGTATAATATTATCAACACTGACCTCCTATTTTTGTCTTCAAGATTTTGTGCCAACCAGTCTTTTTCTTTGGAGCCATCCTTGTAAGAACAGCTACTTTCTTATATGGTTATGATCCCAAACCGACAGGAAATCCCACTAAAGCATAGTTGTATACCATCTTTAACTGGTTTTTCACGATGGTGCACTAGGAATCTCAACGTTAATCTTACATAGAGGACTTCTACAGAGTCTGTGATGATATAATCATGCTGAATCTGATCATATTGTTTAAATGGTTAAAAATAAAAACGTTTAAGGATAAAATATGTGTATATATAACAAAACACATTACATCTAGAAATCAAAACCTGAGAGTATTTCCAGGTATTAGAGTTAGAAGGAACAGTAGAGGAAACTTGAAATTTAAGTTTAAAAAGATATTATCTTTTTGATTGCTGAGGAAATCTCTTATGCACTCTTTTGCAAGAGTACACAACAAATGTCAGGTATCACTGTTTGCAAATTAGATTTAATCTTATTAAATGTTTTTATCTTACTCTTTCTGTACAGACATATCAAATCACATGAAATATTCAAAGTTTGAAAATTATAATTACCTATAAAGCTGTGGAAAAAATATAACCTCTTTTATACTTCTAGTTAGAAGTATAATTTCTAACTATAGTTAGAAAGTTGTTAAATGAACATTTTACTCATTTTAAAACAAAAAAAAGGATATGGAAGAAATGAATGTTAAGACTACTTGGCTACCTATTTGTAACTAATTGGACTGAACCTTTGTCTAGGTCTAATTTACAAATTTATGATCACTTCCCACATAATTTGGTACCACTGCTCCACTGTATTCTAATGCAATCTGATGTTGCTGTGGATGAAGAGTTAATAATTTTCCCCTTCTGAATTTGATTAACTCTAGTTCTATTCACCTAGAGACCTCATAAGAATAGTACGTCAAATATGCTTCTGGATAATACTGCTATGACTAAAGGATCCCCTGATTAATAAAATCTCTCTGAACTAGGACAGTTATAATTATCTTACAGAAGTTACAGCTTTGAGTTTCTTGAGTGTAGTATCTCTTGTAACTAGACATGTCCCTTGCAGGCATCTGGAAACACATGCTTCAAAATATGTCTCTTATGGAACAGAAGACATTTTAACCCAAAGTAGATCCCACACTCACAAGGTTGACCTTATCCCCTTGTACTTGAGTGAACTGCTACATGAATTGCTGCAGACTCGCAGGAGAAGGTTGTCTGAAATTACCCTGCTGCGTTTAGGACACAGGTATCAGATGCGGTCTGGGAAAGTCTTGTGAGTTGGAATATTTAGAAGAACCTAAGAAGACCCTGTGGTAGAAATTGCAGTTGCTAATGAGAAGTCTGATGCCAGCCTAGTTACCCTTCCTTTGTAGATGACCTTTTTTTCTTTAGTTTCACAACTATGTAACAAGGTTGATGTTTTTTCCATCCTACTTGGCATTTAGTGAATACTTTCAATCTATAAAGACTTACTTCTTGCTTTAGCTTGAGAAAGTATTTGTGTGTCATATCTTAACGTAATTTCTCCTTACGTCTTTTTGAAACTTCAATTAGTTAGAAATGGTATTTCCTGAAATTCTTCTTTTTTATCATTTTCTCTCATTCTGTTTAAGACTTTTTCCTCTTTTTGGGGCGAGACCTCTTTGAGTTTACATTACACCCCTAAAATGGAATTTTTAATTTCAGCAATCATAGTCAATTTCTAAAAACTCTTTTGTTCTCCTTTTCTACAACAATCCATCTCATGGATGCAGTTTCTTCCACTTTGTTTTCAAATTTGTCTTTTATTTCTTAAATGTTATGCTTTCCTTTGAAATTGATTATTCAATTTCTATATTGTGAATTTTCTCTTTCATGCTGCTAGTTTTCAATTTGACAATCCTTAATTATTTATTTATATATAAAAATGCCATAATGCATTAGTAATTCCAGACATCTAGTGTGGGTTTTCTTCATTACCATATATATACATTTTCATTTTTCTAGAGGTAATTTTAATATATGACTTTAAAACTATTTATGTAGAGATATTATACTCTTATAGGCTCCATATAATACTGACTTTCATAATAAAATGTAAGCTATGTCTATTAGAGAAATAAAAGCAGAAGAAACTCCAATTATAAGGTATTGGAACTTACCTTACACTAATAGTAAACATTTCCAGGATATCTTTTCCCAGTAACCAGCCAACCAACATGATGATTCCTGAAACAGAATTAAATAGTTATTTTTCCCTTTTAGGTAAAATCAACTAAAAGAGAACAAGTTGACGCTAGACAAAACGGGAAGGCATATTAGATCAGAATTACAAAATTTTATAAAAATCTATTAAACTGGGGAGGTTAAAGTTAACACTGCTTAATGTTAATGCTATGCATAGTCACATACACACACGTGTACACAGACACACCACACACGCACACACACACAGTTTTACCTTTGGTTGACAATGCTCCCACCCATCCCTTAAGGAACAATATCTGATAATTTTTTTAAAAAGTACCAGTATTTTCATACAATGAAAAGAAGATGGCAGCAGTGAACATATACGTCTTCTATTTACTATCAAATATGCAAAACCCTAGAATTTTACTTTCCATAACGCAATATCCAAACACTTCACAGTAAATCTGTACTACATACAAAGGAACACTTGGAACTTGGCTCAAAAAGTGATGTACCTTACATTAAGCACCTACAACCGCACTAACATCTAAAAATTACTACTTTCATGGCATTTGAAAAGTTTAAAAATCATATAAACCAATACTCCTTGCTTTAATCTTTTATCTTTGAAAAGAATAGGGGGAAAAGTGCAAACAAGCAGGTTTGTGAGGAAAAAACAAACACCGATGCATCAGGGATTTAAAAAACAAAGCAATCTCAAGACTGCAAATCAATATGAACATTTACAACATTTTTTTTTTTTTTGCCTTTGGATAACTACAGATTATTCAAATAGTAACCTTCTAAGATCCAATCCGAAATACTATCATGATAAAAAAAAAAATACATCTCAAGAATTATGCCAGGGGTCAGCAAACTATAATCTGTGTATCTCCTATCTGTTCTTGTAAATGGAGTTTGTTGGAACATACCCACACTCATTTATTTACATATTTTTTATGACTGCTTTCATGCTAATGGCAAAGTGAAGTCTTTCCAACAGAGACCATATGGACTAATATATTTACTATCTAGTCCTTTACAAGAAAAAAAAATTGCTGACCCTGATCTAGCTCTTGACCTTGGCAAGAAAAATTATGTCCAATGTAATACACTCACATAAAACCAGATAATCATAAAGTTGAAACATATTGATTACAAAATTTAAAATGGTTTTATGGTATAGTGCTAATAGAAACTACAAAGATTTAATTAGCTAGAATGCCCTTCAATTTATCAAATTCACTATAAAATTTCTAGAAAATGAACAGCAATAATCAAATTAAAGTAGTTATGAGGGCACACACACCAGTCAAACAAAAACAACTAAAATATCTTCCTACCTTCTACTTTATGTTTACAATGAAGATAGATGGATAAACAAAATTAATATTTAAGAAATTATTTCAACTAATACTGTATTAATGGAAATACTGCTTTAAAATTGCATTACTCCTGTAATCCCAGCACTGTGGGAGGCCAAGGTGGGCAATCACCTGAGGTCAGGAGTTTGAGACCAGCCTGGCCAACATGGTGAAACCCATCTCTATTAGGGAAAAAAAAAAAAAAAAAAAAAAAAAATTAGCTGGCTGTGGTGGTGTACGCCTGTAATCCCAGCTACTCAGGAGGATGAGGCAGGGGAATTGTTTGAACCCCAGAAGGCAGAGGTTGCAGTCAACCAGGATTGCACCACTGTACTCCAGCCTGAGCAATAGGAGTGAGACTCGAAAAAAAAAAATTGAATTACTGACCTTAAAATACTAAGCTAGCTGGAATAATTAACATGTAAGAATATTAAGTGAGAAAAGACTCCAAAATTAATGCAAGTGCTTAATGTGTGATAAAAACATGATTTCAACCCAATGAATAAAGAATGGATTAGATAATAGGATACTTAACTTGAATTAAAAAGTTAAAACTCTACCTTAAGCCCAGTTCTAAAATAAATTTTAAATAGTAAAATGTCAAAAATAAAAAAAAAACAATGTTTTAATAAATGTTTTTATAACCAGGAGGTTGGGAAAATCTTTAGGAATAGAGCAAAACCACCTTAACTGCAGAGATTATCAATAGGAGGTGCTAAGAGAATCGCAAGTAAAAGGGAATACTTTGACCCACTTGTGCCTGAGTGCCTGAGGTTGCAATTTTTTTATTTTTGCAATCAGACATTGAGCATAGGATATAAATAACTCCCACATGCTTAGTGTTCCAATAATGGAACACTAGGTATAAATAAATACATATATTGCCCTCATACCAAGTTTATTCTACATTCCTAAAGGCAAATTAAATGAAAAAGCAAAAATACTTAAACGACAAAAAGACTGATAATCTAGTCATATAAAAAGCTTTTTATCAATCTAAGATTTAAGACACAGGAAAAGGTACAAAAGAAATCATTGGCAGGTCATAAAGTAAAATGAAAACAATCAATCCACACATGACAAAGCATTCAGTTTCCCTAATAACAAACTGTGAAATCAAATAATGAGAACTCTTTTATTTACAGTTGAAGTTAATGACAACACTTAAAGTTGGCCAAAAATTTAAAAGTTACATGGATCCCCTCTGACTAATTTTATTTTAAGAATTTTTCCTTAAAAAAGACAAGTATTTACAAGAAGATACCCACACTGAAGAAGTATTTACATGACCAAAAAAACTAGATAAATGTCTAACAGAGATCTTATTATATTTTCTCACAAAATGGAATACTTTACGTTTGTTTTATGTATCGATTTAATGACAAGAATTTTATGACAGGGTATGTGAAACAAAAATAGAAAAGCAGTCCATAAAACTATAGTACCACATTTTTGTTGAAGACTATAAGGACAAATACTAAAATGCTTAAAGAAATATTTTCTAATTACAAGAATTATACAGAGTTCTATTTTTGTCTTTGTCAAAACGAACAGTGACTAGGAGTTAGTCTTATAATTTTAAAAAGTATTAAATAAAAAAAAAAAAAAGAAAAGCCAACAAATAAAACTGGAATAACACCACCCTTCACATTCAAAAAAGAAAACTAAAAGATATACACATATTCACTCTTCTCTTACCTATTATACCAAAAGAGTAAAAGGAAAGTTGTTTTCCTAAGAGGTCCATGCTCTTCTGCAGAGGGGTTTTCGGTGCCTTGATAAATTGAAGAAGAGTGTCACCACAATTAGCTATATTTACTAATCTTTATCAGGTGCCAGGGACTTGCTAAGTGCTTGACAAAGCAATTCCTAAGTTAACCATACAACTCTCCCATAAGGTAAGTATCACCTTCACTGAGAAAACTGAGACTCAGATTTTACACAATGCCCAAGGTCACACAGTAAGGAATAAAAATTCTCTATTTTTAAAAATCTGTTTATTTGAAAGGTCCATTTCCCCTATGCTTCCTTTTGAGGAAAAATCTGTTCTCCCTCCTATCAACCTCTGCAAGAATTCATTACCATCAACTGCTCTCTCATTTACTTTTCCAATTTTCCCCTTCCTGTATCCACAAACATGCTAGTAACCCGAGTCTTTTAATCCCATAGGATTGCTGACCCACTAACCCTCTTCTCTATTCATCCCTTCACTGCCACGTCTCTTGGAATGAATTCCCACATTGTATCACATACTGGAATTTTGGCAGGTTACCTGAGAAATCCAGATAATTTGGGGCGAGCATGACATGTACAGAATGCAACTTCTTTTTATAATAACAAAGCATTTTAAATGAGAGAACTCATCTTTAATACTTTTAGCCAAGAAGATCTTATAGGTTATTTTACCTGGCAATCTTTACCCTGCCACACTTACCTGGAATTATGTGAAGCTGAAAAACTTTGAAAGAAGACATGTTCTAATTACTAATCCTTAAAATTACCATAACACTAATTGCTGAAAACAGTAAGACCCATAAATAAGTGGCTACAAGCCTTTTTCCACTATAAACAAATAAGTAAAGGCTAAAATCCTTTAGAATACTAAAGCCATCAATTTAGACCTTTTCAATTACAGCCTTTCCAACTATATTTCTAAACAAAGACAAATGATTTCCATTGTGAATAAAATATTGCTCTCAATAGGATATAAAATAATCCAGTATTATCCTCTACTTACAATGAAGAATTTCAGATTTGGAACAAATATATCATTAACATATGAAGTACTCACCTCTTCTGCTTGCATCATTTTAAAAACCTCCCCAAATTCAGAATTTTCTCCTGTTCCAATGACAACACCCTAAGGGGAAAACAGGAAAATACATTTACATTCAGATGGAATGTAAACCAAAACTCACTCTCTTACTCTCTCTCTCTCTCTCTCTCTCTCTCTCTCATGCACACACACACACACACACACAAACTTTTTTTCCCCTTTCTTCTAAGTCTTACCTACAGTGACGATGTCTAACGTACACACCCCTAAGATTTCCTTAGCAAATTTACTTTTTATGTTACCATCATTAGCATTTGTAGCTTATGATGCAAACCCTGGAAACAAACATTACATTAAACATACTGCTGGCTGGGGTGCAATGGCTCATGCCTAGAATCCCAGCACTTTGGGAGCCTGAGGCGGGTGGATCACTTGAGGTCAGGGGTTCAAGATCAGCTTGGCCAACATGGTGAAACACCAACTCTACCAAAAATACAAAAAATTAGCCAGGGGTGGTGGCATGTGCCTACAATTCCAGCTACCTGGGAGGCTGAGGCAGGAGACTCACTTAAACCCAGGAGGTGGAGGCTGTAGTGAGCTGAGACTGCACCACTGTACTCCAGCCTACAGACAGAGTGAGACTCTGTCTCAGAAAAACAAAACAAAACAAAAAATACTGCTGACTCAATTCTGAGGCCTATTTTTGGCCTATATTAGTATTTTTCAAATCCAAATCTGTATTATCCTCAGTAGAGACATTATAGTTTCATTTTACCCCTTAAATGATAGAGAATGTTGTCTTTTGCATTGGTGGAGTATCAGAATTCAGGAAATGAACCATGTGAAATCGATCAGATATATGGTCAGAACATTACAGCCAGTATCATATCAACTAAATTAAAAACTTATTTAACTAGTAATAAACATATCCATGAAACCACTGTTTCTTTCTTTAAAAAGAAAGAGGTATGAAGGACTCTCCATTATCTGGTAAATGGCAGAACTATGGAAATATTATACTTCAGGGACACAGATTCTCCCCAGTTTGACAAATAGATGTAATGGGTTAAGTTCAATTTTATCTTTTCTTTGTCAAGTATTTGAAAAAGTCCACATAAAAGTAGCGAAAAATAATTAAGAAAATATTTTAAAACAAATAAACTGCTTTTTTCAAAATAGAGAAAAAACTACCTTTGCTTTGCCACATCTGACCAGTGTTCCCATAAAGGCAATGTTACTCCTTGATGCAAGATCTCCATTAGTTGCAGCTGGCTGAGGAGCTGTCACCTTAGAACAAGGCGTTGTCTCACCTGTCAAGCTGGACTCATCAATGGAAAGATCCACAGCCTTTGGGAACATAAAGAATTCCAGATTCAAATTTGTGCTACATTTAACATATTTAGAGTTCATAGGTCATCATCACTTCTTCCTCAAATATCCCTCTTCCACAGATTAGCCACATCTTGTATCAAAACCATCACTCAAAGACAAAAGGCTAGAATCAGTAAAGTCATACAATCAGGTCAACAAAACCTAAGATATGCAAAGTAGAATGCTGCACCATGAGACTAGATTAGCCTAAAATTTAAAACACAACTAGGGAAAATCTGACACTAGCTAAGACTCAATCTTCACCTAGAGAAAACTCAACTTTTCATGACAAAATATTATTACCTAATTTTGTAAAGTCCCTAAAGTTCTGGAAATGTGGCTTGGCAGATTAAAACCATCAACAATAACTAAAAGCGATACATGAATAAAGAGTAAAAATGTTACCCAGAAATCATTTCATTATTTTGGAATCAATTTTCATAAAATTCTTGCTATACATCCCAATAATTATTCCAAATTACAATTTGCAAAAATCAAAAATGTATACAAATGTTTTCATGCTGATCGTAACTACCATAGTATCTTCTAACTCTGCAATAGGGCTCAATTCTGAAGTCTTCATTCCTGACACAGTATTTACCTACCCCAACACACAGAATTAAAAGACAAACAAACAAACAAAAAAACAACCTCTTTTATGAGGATAGGTACATACATACACACATACATACAAACAAACAAGTGGGGAAGATGACTAGGACCAAATAAGTTAGAAAGTTATGAGTTAACAGCTTCCTCTACCACAGTGCTGCTCAAAACCTTGAATACATTAATGTGAATTACCTCAATAGGAATACAGATATTACAACAAAGGTTCTCAAAGGAGGACAGCATCATATCCACTACCTCAGAACTTATTAGAAATTTAGAAATAGAATGCTTTGCTCCACCTCAAACACAAGATGTGGAAAGTAAACCTAACAGACTGTATTTACAAGCCCTCCAGGTGATTCCATTGCAAACTTCAATCTATTTTATTCCAGAAGCAATTATTAAAGGGTCCTTAGGACACTATGTAAGAAACTAGGAATTAGTTCATGACTTTACTTATTTTACAGGCTCATTCCTTCACCCAACAAACATTTATTGACTATCACTGTTAGGCAATGAGCTAGTTCCTGGAAAGAAAACAAGATAAATCACTGCACAGTACCACTGCTATTTTAAGTTGTGTCAGTATTCTCAATCAGGCTTTTCTTAACTCTCAGTTCACACTATGTACCAACAAGTGTTCTAAATTTAAATCTTTTTCTGTTTTTTTTTGGGGGGGGGGCGGTGAAAAGTTACAAATTAACATCTTTTCAAATGGTTTATTTCTGAGCATAAAAACCTCAAATAACATCATGTAAAATGATTATTAAAAACTCGTTAAGAGAATCTTCCTCTCCACAACAAAACTGTTTTAATTTGATCAACACCATTCTTACATTCACTTAAGTATTTGTTAGAGCTTACAATGTGCCAGGCCCTGTGCTTTATCACATACAGTAGGAGAATCAACAATGAAAAAAACAAAGTTTCTACCCTTGGATATTATGCTATTGGGAAAGTGATTTCAAACAAGCACAAGTATATAATATAATGCCAGGGAGGGAGAAAACAACAAACGTAATAAAGATAGAGTCACATTTTAGATAGAAGAGAACATTCCCCAAAAGCTGGAGAATAGACCCGAGTGCTCCGAGAGAGGATTCCACGTAAAGAGAACAAATAGTGCAAAGACCTTGGGGGCGGAAACACGCTTGGTGCGCTTGTGTGTTAGGCAAACATGTAATTGCAAAAATAAGAGTTTACATTAGATTGTTAAGTTTGAAAATATTCAGCATGAAAATAAATACAACTCCAAAGAGACAAAATAGTGCTAGCATTTCCCAAAACTTTAGATACTATGGCAATGGAATACATTTTAGTATCAAAATAAGCTTACAAAAATTATTCTTTAAAACACAGATCAATAAGTCCTTTAGACTTTAAAAGATTTTGCATTTAACATAATTGTGTATGCAAACACAAGCTGGTTAATAAATTTGGGTTCATTACCTCAACCCAACTAAAGATTTAAAACACAACTGTCATGTTCAAAGGTAATTAAATTTTTCTTTATTAAATAAACTTTTTTTTTTTTACTTTTCTTTCCATGTGAACCTTGGAACTGTTTAACTTTTCATACCAACACATTTACTAGCAAGGTAAGAAAAAAATCTTAAAATAGGTCTTTCTTCAAAGATAATGCCAATACAAGAAAACTGGCTGACATTTCATTGCTTACAGTCTGCTAGGCACTATGCTACATACCTATGCTAAATTATCACATTTAATCCTACTAACAACTCCTACTAACAAGTTACTATTATTATCCCTGTTTTACAGACACTGAAAGGTTAAGTAACTCACCCAATGTTATAAAGGTAGAAAGCTATGCAGATAAAATTCCAATGTTGAAAGATTTTAGCTCCAGATTCCTCTTAATTATTCAGAGGATCAATCTGCAAATTATTTCTCCTCCCTAATTATGTAACCACTTATAGAAAAAGACAGGTATAATACATAAAGCAATGAGATGTAAAAAATTATGTATTTTCTGAATTACAACTTATATAAGGTTCATTTTATTTAGCAAGCTCATCTTTAATGCCTGTTACAACAATCAGAGTTGCACATAATTTTCTAAGATCTTAACTAGAAAAAGACCCACTAATATTTAAAAATAAATACTTGTAGATATTTACAGAATTCCTTTCCTAAGAGAGGTAAAACTCATGTTTTCCCTAAGAAGACTTTTGCTTTCAATGTAAATCTTAAACATGGATAAATACTAACATAAAGTGATTAATATGGGGAGATGGAATTTTTTTTTAAATCTGTTGTTTTCAAAGAGAGGAAAAGTATAGTTTCATGGCTCTGTCAATGACCTAGCTCTTTGGTTTCAGCCTCAGAACAACAGCCACTTAAGAGAATCCTTGTCTGGTGTAATAGACAAGCTGATGTGGAAGAATAAGGGGCTCAGGACTCTTATTTTTTTTCCATATCATTATAAATTTATAACTAAAACTCAAATTATCAGAATATATAAATAATAAAATTTGTCGAAATCTTACAATGTCCCAATCTGCAAAGATTTCAACTATCTGTTGAATAAGAATATTTCCTAAGTCACAAGTTATTTTCTCTTAATAGTGATTACAAGAGTTTTCATAGGAAGTAGTTTTGAGGGAGTGGAGGAAAAGAAAAGGTGTAATTTAATAAATTAGGCAAACCTATTACAGTTTAATAAACTCACAATTTAATTCATCTGAGAAGAAAGATATTAGAGTGAATATTCGTTGCATTCATGAGAGAAAGGTAGGATACAGTGAAATCAAAGAATCAGCCAGCCCCACACCACCTAGCCAAAAGTTTAAGTATTAAACCCTCAGAAGAATGAACAAGAAAACTGATTTTCACTTTTATTCTTCTTTAAGCACTCTGGTGGAGGTGTGAATAAACTATAAAGCAGTTCAAAAAATCAGAATATAAATAAGAATCAAGATGAATATACAATCCACAATCTGAATATTTAACATCTATGCAATAAAAACGATTAGAAAAATTCACAAGATTATTATTCCCATAAAACACTGGGAGAAAGAAAGCAAATGTCAGTCACAAAGGTTTCCTGAAAGGCAGAAAGCACTTTTAAAAATTTAGTTTAATATGAAACAAATCACAGCTACAAATAAGTTCTTAAGCTAAAGAACAGTTTAACATACAGTATACTGCTAAGGCAATCACCTCTCAAGTCTAGAATTAAAAGCAAATCATTAAAAAGCAAATCAGAAACGGATTTCTCTCCCCAGAAAACAATCTTCCAAAATATTCACCTGTAGCTGCCTGATCATGACAAAATTTACTTCTGGTCTCAAAAAATAAGATTCCTCAGTGTTTATGCAAATGAAGAAAAATGCAATTTAAAATCTTCATGCACTCTAACTTATTAACACTCAAAGCCAAGCCAACCAAGTGTTATGTATTACTGAAAACGACACATGAAATTAATTTTATCCCATGTTAAATGCTGGCATAAATTGCTAACTTCCTGATTTGAGTATACAGACTGAACTTGATCAAGCTGCCAATAATCTAAAGGCCAGTATTTGGTTAACAAGGAGTTCTAAGATAATTCACTATGACTATTAAACCAAATTTCAAAAAGGGATCTACTTTTGCTACAGTCTTTTCTATCAAGCAGTAAAAATGTTTAAAAAACAAAACCGCACTAATTCAGTCTCACTGCTATATATTACAAAGATATGTCTTTATAAATCTGACTTAGTAAGAAACAAAAGTTGTTTCTCTTTAGCCTTTTTAACATGAATAGTATCTCAGTTCAGGTTGCTTTAAGCCACTGAACTATAAAAAGCCAACAACAAAACATTAAGTAGCTGAAGCTTATTACTTACTCTTACTAGGAGGGTGATCTAAAAGACCACCTTCGCAGTGTTATAAGTATCTCCAGAGTGGTTCTGAGTCATATCTATTACAGATACAGATATCCTTTCCCAGGTCAAACATGTGTGACAAACAATTTTTAGTGAACAGGAATGTTTCTAAACCATACAAATATACCATATATCTTCTCCAACATTGTACTCAATTTCTTTCAACAAGAAATTTAAAATGTCTACTCCCTACAATATTTGAAAAATAAACTGCTCTTTTTGTTACCATTTTGTATATAAGTTAAATTCAGAAACTTCTAAAAGCAAAGTTTCAGTGATAAATCACAATAAGAGAATGTATCAAATTTACTTACCAAAAACCTATCACATTGCAGTAAAAACTTGTAACTTGGGAATGATGTAACAAAATAGTGGAGCAGGGTACTCGAAAAATTGATCCCTTGCTGGAACAATCATAAGCTGGCAAAAACTGACAGAATCAACTCTGTAATCAAAAACTTAAAACAACCAGGAGAGTACTTAATGAAGAAAAAGGCAACTGAATTTCTGTAAGAAAACATAGTGGCATTTATCTGCCCAGGTAAACAAAATGCCACTACGTTTTCTTACAGAAATTCAGTGCGAATAGAGACAGCAGCCTGCAACACTCGTTGAAGCTTACTGGTACCAAGGGGCTAATATAGATCTTCTTAAAATACTCCAGCTGTATGATTTGACCTGTCTGGCAGTTCCCTGAGAGACTAGTACAAAGGCTGGCCTTTATTTCACAACCCTACCCCATCCAGCTAGAGTGGCTTCCTGGACATTTGTGAAAATATTAAAGACATACTAGCAGCCAAAAAGGCTCCAGACAGGACAACCAGGAGACATACTGAAAGGCTGACAAGAGGGTGAAGTGGAAGCTTCTCAGGGAAATTAGGACTTAGAAGGGCCAGTGCAAATACCAGGGAAGAGGGAGTACAATATGCCTTGGACTGGACACATTCTCAGAAAAAACCTGGGAAGACCCTAGGATTGCATCTCTGGCAGCTATGTGGGTTCAGCATAAGCAGGAGATGAGGGAAATGGCAGAGTAGCAGCCTGGCTTAGCACTGAAGTACTCCAGCTCAGAGAGTAGGAGAATGGTATATATTTTCTTTTTGGTTCTAGGCAGTAAAGGCTGGCTGATCAGATCGGGCCACACATGACAAAGGATACAGTCTTTGGGAAGACAATTTGAAAAAGCCACTAAACAAATGAACAACTTCAGCCTTCACAATCAAAAACAACAAACTCTGGGGAAGAGGGAGAATCTTATGTCCAGTCACAACATTATAAAAGTCAAAATGTCCAGTTCTCAACAAAACACACAAAAGATAGGAAAGTGAGGCTCATTCACAACAAAAAATAAACCATCCCTGAGGAAGCCTAGACATTCGACTCAACTAGAATAAGACTAGGTCAACTGTCTTAAGTATGCTCGTGAAACAAAGGAAACAAGAGGCAAAGAACTAAAGGCAGTCAGGAAAGCAATTTAAGAACAGAGATTATCTACAGAGAAAAAATTATTTTAAAAAAGGAAACAAACAGAAACCCTGGTACTGAAAAATACTATAACTGAAATTAAAAGTTCACAAGAAGGAGGTTCAACAGCAGATCTGAACAGGCAGAACAAAACAATCAGCAACCTTGAAAACAAGACAACTGAAACTCACCAGTCTAAAGGACAGAAAGAAGAGAAAAATGAAGAGAGCCTAAGGGACCTGTGAGATAGTATCAAACATAACATACAGGCATACCTCAGAGATAAATACTGCAGACCACAATAAAATGAGTATCACAATAAAGTCACACAAATGTTTTGTTTCCCCAGTTCACATAAAAGTTATGTTAACACTACACTGCAGTCTATTAAATAGTGTTCAATTGCATTATGCCTAAAAAAAACAATGTATATACCTTAACTTTAAAGTATCTTATTGCTAAAAAAAAAAAAATGCTAACAATCACCTGAGCCTTCAGTGAGTCATAATATTTTGGCTGGTAGGGGGTCTTGCCTTGATGTTAATGGCTGTTGACTGATCAGAGTGGTGGTTGCTGAAAGCTGCAGAGGTTGTAGCAATTTCCTAAAATAAAATAATGAGGTTTATCTCATCAACTGACTCTTCCTTTCACAAATGATTTCTCTGAAGCATCTGATGCTGTTTGGTAGCACAGTAGAACCACTTTCAAAATTGGAGTCAATCCTCTCAAATCCTGCCAACTGCTTTATCATCTAAGTTTATAAAATACTCTAAATCCTTTGTCATCGTTTCAACAATGTTCACGGCATCTTCACCAGAAGTAGGTTCTACCATAAGAAAGTACTTTCTGTGAAGTCATCCATAAGAAGCAACTCCTCATCTGTTCAAGTTTTATCATGAGATTGCAGCAATTCAGTAATATCTTCAGGATCTACTTCTAATTCTAGTTCTCGTCTCATTTCTACCACATCTGCCCTTACTTCCTCCATTAAAGTCTGACGTCTTGAACCTCTCTTGGATGCAAGAGGGTTGGAATGGACTACTTCTCAACTCCTGTTAATGTTGTCATTTTGACCTCCTCCCACAAATCACAAATGTTTTTAATGACACCTAGAATAGTGAATCCTCTCCAGAAAGTTTTCAATTTACTTTGCCCAGATCCATCAGAGGCATCACCATCTATGGCCTTACAAACCCTATTTCTTAAATAATAAAACTTGAAATTTGAAATTATTCCTTGATATATGGGCTGCCAAATGGATGCTGTGTTACAAGGCATGAAAATATGAATCCCTTCTATGTCTCCATCAGAGCTCTTGGATAACCAGGTACATTATTATTAAAGTAGAAATATTTTAAAAGGAATCATTTTTTCTGAGCGGGAGGTCTCAACAGTGGTAATGTGGTTTGGCTCTATGTCCCTACCCAAATCTTATCTTGAATTGTAATCCCCACATATCAAGGCAAGGAGTTCACTGGATAATGGGTGTGGTTCTCCCCCTGCTGTTCTCATGATAGTGAGTTCTCAGGAGATCTGATGGTTTTTTAAGTGTTTGGAAGTTTCTTCTTTTCTTGTTTTTCCTTCTACCTTGTGAAGAACGTGTTTGCTTCCTTTGTCTTCCACCATGATTGTAAGTTTCCTGAGGCCTTTCCAGCCATGTAGAACTGTAAGTCAATTAAACTTTTCTTTATTACCCAGTCTTGGGCAGTTCTTTGCAACAGTGTGAGAATGGACTAATACAAGCGGGGTTAAAATATTCAGTAAACCATGCTATAAACAGATCTCCTGTTATACAGTTTCGTTGTTTCATTTCTAGAGCACAAGCAGAGTACATTTCACATAATTAATGCTTTAAATGCCTTAAGGTTTTCAAAACATCAGTGAACAGTGGCTTCAACTTCAAGTCACCAGCTGCATTAGCCCCTACTAAGAGTCAGCCTGACCTCTGAAGATTTGATGTCAGGCAATGACTTCTCCTCTCTAGCTATGAAAGTCCTAGATGGCATCCTCTTTCAACAAAAAGCTGTTTCATCTACATTGAAAATGTTCAGTATAACCACCTTGCTTAATGATCTTAGCTACATCTTCTGAATAACTTACTGCAGCTTTTCCATCAACATCTCCTGTTTCATCTTGCATTTTTTTTTTTTGAGACCAAGTCTCACTTTGTTGCCCAGGGTGGAGTGCAGTGGTGCAATCTTGGCTGACTGCAACCTCTGCCCGCCCAACTTCAAGCAATTCTCCTGCCTCAGCCTCCCGAGTAGCTGGGATTACAGACACCTGCCACTGTGCCCGGCTAATTTTTCTATTTTTTAGTAGATATGGGGTTTTACCATTTTGGTTAGGCTGGTCTTGAACTCCTGATCTCGTGATCTACCTGCCTTGGCCTCCCAAAGTGCTGGGATCACAGGCTCATCTTGCACTTTTATGTTATAGAAACAGCTTCTTTTATTATTATTATTATTATTTTTTGAGATGGAATTTTGCTCGTTGCCCAGGCTGGAGTGCAGTGGCACACTCTCGGCTCAACGCAACCTCGGCCTCCTGAGTTCAAGCAATTCTCCTGTCTCAGCCTCCCAAGTAGCTGGGATTACAGGCATGTGCTGTCATGTCCGGCTAATTTTTTTTATTTTTAGTAGAGACGGGGTTTCACCATGTTGGCCAGGATGGTCTCGCTCTCTTGGCCATGTGATCCACCCACCTCGGCCTCCCAAAGTGCTGGGATTACAGGCGTGAGCCGCCGCGCCCAGCCTACGGCTTCTCTTCTTAAACCTCATGAACCAACCTCTGCAAGCTTCAAACTTTTCTTCAGCAGCTTCCTCACTTTTCTCAGCCTTCATAGAACTGAAGAGAGTTAGGGTCTTACTCTGGATTAGGTTTGGTTTAAGGGAATATTGTGGCTACATTTTATCTAAACCTTTCAAACTTTCTTCACATATACAAATAAGGCTGTTTTGTTTCTTATCATTTGTGTGTTCACTGGAATAGCACTTTTAATTTCCTTCAAGAACTTTTTCTTTGCATTCACAACGTGGCTAATTGTTTGGGGCAAGAGGCCTAGCTTTCAGCCTATCTCACCTTTTGACAGGCATTCCTCACTAAGCTTAATTATTTCTAGCTTTTGACTTAAAGTGAAAGACATGCGATTTTTCCTTTCACTTGAACACTTAAGAGGACACTGTAGGGTTATTAATTGGCTTAATTTCCATATAGTTGTTTCTCAGAGAACAGAAAAGCCCAAGGAGAGGGAAAGAGACAAAGGAACAGTCAGGCAGTGCAGCAGTCAGAACACACACAACATTTATTTATTACATTCATGGTCTTACATGGACATAGTTAATGGTGCCCCAAAACAATTATAATAATAACAGCAAAGATCACACTGATCATAGATCACCGTAATAGACATAATATTGAAAAAGTCTGAAATACTGTGAGAATTTCCAAAACGTGATACAGAGACACAAAGTGAGCATATGCTGCTGAAAAAATGGCACCAACAGTCTTGCCTGACACAGGGTTACCACAAACCTATTAATAATAATAATAAAATTATCTTTGAAGCATGATAAAATGAGGTATGCCAGTACAAGTCTCAGAAGGAAAAAAGAGAAGGTGACACAAATAGCTGAAGCTATAATGACTAAAAACTTTCTCAACTTGATGAAAGACACAAATCTATACAACCAAGGAGCTCAATGAAATCCAAATAGAATAAACTCAAAGACATTCACAATGAGACACTTTATAATCAAACCATTGAAAGATAAAGACAGAATCTTGAAAACAGCCACAGAAATAACTTATCACATAATGGAATTTTCATGCCTAATCAGAAACCACAGAGCCCAAAAGCAGCAGACATTTAATAGTATTCAGAAAAAAACCTGTCAACCAATAATTTTCTACTTGGCAACATTATCTTTTAAAAATGAAGGAGAAATTTTTGAATTCCTAAATAAATAAAAGCTAAAAGAGTTCATCACTAATAAGAACTGACTCATAAGAAATGCTAAAAGACAGTCCATTAGGCTGAAAGAGAGTAGAAAGTAACTCAGTCATATGAAGACATAAAGAACTTCAATGAAGCTAACAATGTAGGTAAACATAAAAGTCAATATTACTGTATGCTGAGTTTGTGACTTCTGTGTTTGTTTTTTATAGAATTAAAAACTTATAAATGCATAGAACACTTATAAATCTATGTTAATGGGCACAGAATATATAAAGATGTCATTTGCAACAATAACAAAGGTGAGGGAGGTGTGGGCTGTACAATTTTGTATGCTATTGAAGCAAAGTTGGCATCACTTCAAACTAGATTGTTATAAGGTTAGGATGTCCATTGTAATCCACATGTAATCACTAAGAAAATAAACAAAAATATGAAAAGAAAATAAATAAAAATATGCAGAGAAAATAAATTAGAATTTAAAAAGGTACTTTAAAAAAATTAATTGAAGGGGCATCGGAAAAAGATCAAACACCAGGGCACAATGGAGAAACTGAGGAACATAAAAAGATAACAAAAAAAGAAAACATAACAAAGTGATATAAGTCCTTTCCTATCAGTAATCACTGTAAGTGTAAATGGATTAAATTTACCAACTATGAGATATAAATCCTTACAATGGAAAATTATTTGGCAGTAAAAAACAATGATATACTTGCATGAAGTACCTAAAAACACTATGTTAAATGAAAGAGGCCAGACATAAAAGACTACATATTGTATAATTCTACTTACATGAAATGTCCAGAATAGGCAAATGTATTTCGGTGGCAAGCTGATTAGTGGCTGCTAGAGGCAGGGAAAATACAGAATGCTCAAAGGTATGGGTTTTCTTTTGAGAGTGATGAAAATGTTCTACAATTAGATTGTGGTGATGGATGTACAACTGAGAATATACTGAAAACCACTGAATGACACACTTTAAAAGTGTGAACTGTAAGATATGCATATTATATCACAATAAATCTGTTTTAAATAATTTTTTTTTAATGTGGTGGATGGACCAGTGATTTTGGCATAGTCTAAGAGCTGGTTAAGCATGCGGAATCTCAGGCCCCACTCCATATCTGCCAAAACAGAGGCCAGATGATTCCGATGCACATTAAAAGTTGAGATGCACTGCTCTAGGGAAACTCTATGTCACAGTGATAAAACAGGCCTGAAAAAAATCAAGCAGCTTGCCTAAGCTCACATGGTTCATGTGCAGACACAGATCATTCTTTGAATTCACTTCATGAGCAGACACATATCATTCTCTGAACCACAGTTGTTTCCAAGTTGGTGTCTGCCAATGGAGAGGGCACACTGTCTTTTTCACTTTTAAGCCCTGTAGCCTGGTACAATGATCCGTACCATGGTTTTTAAGTATGGGCTAAATGGCAAAAATGGTTTCATAACAGACTGATTTTCTAGGAAAGGAATTATACTTGCCTAAATTAGCTTTATAAGTAAATTTAAAATATCACTATATTGCTTACTAAAATGTAAAGAACCTTTTCAAATATTTGAAAAGGTTCTTTTTTGAAAAAGCCTAACAAACTAAATCAGAATCGCAACCTGGGTTTTGCCAGAATACTAACTTTTCCACTGAGTAAATGGAATATGTATTTTGTTAACTCAGGAAATCAGAATGCTTGGCACAGAAAGATTGCTCCACTAATGGATTTACCCAACGTGGAGGAAGCTGCGTGTTAGTGGGTCTTAACAAAAAGATTGTGCACAAATGTGAGTCTCACTAACAGGGACATAATGGCTACGTGGGGTTCCAGGCAAAGAGATTATTTATGACTCCTTCAGGTGGCAGGTATCCAAAGTATATCTGTGCTGGCTCAATCATGCCCATTATCTTTGGTTTTTACTTCTCCTTAGAACTAGGAAACAGAAAGGAACAAGTCCTGAAGACACCGAAACTACTCACTGAGCCAAACTGCTATCCTGTTACAAAGAACAAGGATTCATGAGATTAAAAAATGGCTCACAATATAATGCCCACTGGTGTGTTCTTAAGCTTGGATTCCTGAGCTTGGCCCTAGTAGATCCTGACTCCTAATAGAACTAACCTTTCTGCCCAGATTAAAATGGTCTGATAATCTAGTATCATTAAAATGTTTTAATCATGGCTCCTAGCCCAAGTGGTAATTCTCTGTAAGAAGTCGGAGACGTTTAGAAAATCATCAGATCAAAAACATGTTTTAAAAAAATGATGTGGGTCAACTGTAAGCATATGAATGACTAAGGAAAGTGTCAACAGACTTATTCAGAACTCCAAGTGAAAGAACGTCTTGCTATCATTTCAAGTGATATATTATTGGGCTTAGAAATTTATAGCAGAGAGAGGTGAAATATTTTCAAAAGACAAAAACAAAACAAAACAAAACAAAACACAACCTTTTTTCCTGTGACCCTCACACTGTTTTTTCTTACAAAGAATTCTTTGTTCAAATATTGATACAGACTTGACCTGGAACAATACTGAGAATACACTGTGTTTTCACGAATGCAAAAAGTACATATGTAGGCATACATAGTCAATAAGATTACTTCATCTGAAGTCACTGTCTGACCAATCCATTGGCTATTATCAAGTAATTGGTCAGTGGTGCCTCTTCTCAAATACATTAAAAATTAACATAAAAACCCTCAGGGCGGGTGGGGGATGGGGTGGGGGACAAAGAACTTGCCCAAATCTCAATTCTTCTACGTTTTACTGTCCCAACTCCATCAGTGCCTCTCAGACTCCTGTTGGAAAAGCCACTGCTACCAACACATACAGTCCTCCCTCTGTAGCAGTGAATGCAATCAATCACAAGTAGAAAATATTCCAAGAAAGTAAAATTTTTAAAATACAACAGTAAAAAAATACAAACTTTTAAAAATACAGTATAGCAACTGTGGAAATAGCATTTATATTTTATTAGGAGTTATAAGTAATCTAGAGATGATTTAAACCAGGCGTCCCCAAACTACGGCCCGAGGGCCACATGCAGCCCCCTGAGGCCATTTATCAGGCCCCCTGCCGCACTTCAGGAAGGGGCACCTCTTTCACTGGTGGTCAGTGAGAGGAGCACAGTATGTGGCGGCCCTCCAACGGTCTGAGGGACAGTGAACTGGCCCCCTGTGTAAAAAGTTCGGGGACGCCTGATTTAAACTACGCATAAAAATGTGCAGAGGTTATATACAAATACTACTCAATTGTATATAAGGGACTTAAGCATCTTTGGATTTTGGTATCTGTGGGTACTACTAGGACCAATCCCCAGTGGATACCAAGGGAAAACTATCTTGGCTCAACTACTGGCTTCTGAAAACCCAACACAGACAAGGGAAAAACTACACAATTCCTTAAGATATCAATACCAGTCTTTAAAAAGTACAAACAAAATGGCAGTTTTTGCATATCACAATCTTAACTATGTATCCCCAAAAGTCATATGCTGAAGCTCTACAGTCAATGTTATAGTATTTGGAGATGGTGCCCTGGGAGTTAATTAGGTTCAGATGAGGTTATGAGGTTAGTCCTTATGATGCCATTAGTGGCTGTAATGAAGAGAGAGAAATTGCTGTCTCTGCCATGTGAAGACACTTTAAGAAGACAGCCACTCAAGCTAGCAAGAGAGTCCTCTCCAGAACCCAAATCCTGCCAGACCTTGACCTTGAACTTCCAGCCTCCATAACTGTGGAAAAATGGCATGGTATTTTGTTAAAGGAGCCCAAGCTAAAACACAGCCTATGAAGATATCATACCAGATAAAAGTTGTACAGGAGTCAGGTCACTGAATGTGCTAACAAGAAGTTGCTGAGGGCCCAGGTAAGTTTATACTCAAAATCTGAAACCAGTAAAATTTTTAACAGGAATCAGAGTTGCAAAATGATGACACTAAAGTAGCAACCTTGGCCTTAGGCCTAGTCTCTAAGAGGACTAACTACATAGCACAAGTTCACAGACTTGCTTTCTCTGAAGTGAAATCTATGTGCTTTGAAGGAAACTAGTAATATCCCAAAGATGACTAAGTTTTCTGATTCATTTAAACTCTAATTAGAGTTTATTTCATAAAGTAGCATCAAATGACCAGCTAGCCTTACAAATTATCCAAAGATCACCATAGCCAAACTGAGCAAACAAAACTCCAATAAGCCAATCTAATTCCAAAAACTAACAGCGTCTGTGTCCAGAAGAGAAACCAACTTTATCAGCCTATTCCTTAAGTCAATACATTTAAATTTAGATGCAGGATAAAAGACTCCCAACTCTTTAAGGAAAGTTATTTCAACATGCAGTTAAAGTAGCTGCAAAACTCTGTTTGGGGTACCAGGTAGCAGGCAAAACAAATAGGGCTAAATCAAGGTAGAGAGAGAGAATAAAAAAATGTTCAACTGTTTATGTAAAAATGGATTAACTAGAACAAAAATCAACCTAACTACAGTACTGCAGAATAAAACGTGCTGATGAAATGTTTGCAAAGTTAACAAGCAGAGGGGAAAACAGTAATAACTAATAAACTACTTCACAAGACATATCCTTATAATTTTTATTAAATTCACAATGTCAGCCGGGCACAGTGGCTCATGCCTGCAATCGCAGCACTTCGGGAGGCCAAGGCAGGTGGATCATCTGAGGTCAGGAGTTCAAGACTAGCTTGGCCAACATGGCAAACCCTATCTCTACTAAAAACACTAAAAAATTAGCTGGGCATGGTGGCAGGCATATGTAATCTCAGCTACTTTGGAGGCTGAGGCAGGAGTATTGCTTGAACCCGGGAGACGGAGTTTGCAGTGAGCCAAGATTGTACCACTGCACTTGAGCCTGGGCAACAGAGTGAGATTCTATCTCAAAAACAAATAAAAATAAAAATAAAAATACAACAAAACATTCAATGTCTTCAATATATATTCACTGAGTAGATAAAATACATACCAATCCATACTGACAGGTTTTTTTTTTTCCTGTTTACATGTGAACTTTGAAATAATTAACAAAGTCAATTAACCCTTATTTAAATGAAAACCCTAAAATAGTTTACCAAACTCTAATGGTGATTTTTTTTTTTTTTTTGAGACTGAGTTTCGCTCTATTACCCAGGCTGGAGTGCAATGGCGCAATCTCGGCTCACCGCAACCTCCGTCTCCTGGGTTCAAGCAATTCTCCTGCCTCAGCCTCCCGAGTAGCTGGGATTACAGGCATGTGCCACCATGCCCAGCTAATTTTTGTATTTATAGTAGAGATGGGGTTTCACCATGTTGACCAGGATGGTCTCGATCTCCTGACCTTGTGATCCACCTGTCTTGGCCTCCCAAAGTACTGGGATTACGGGCATGAGCCACTGCGCCTGGCCTCTAATGGTGTTTTGAGGTTTCTATCATTATACTTCTCAAACTGTGCAAATCGGAAACACCATCTTCTAATTATCCCAATGAGAAGGTCTGCTTCTCAACTGGAAGAGAAGTACCCCAGAATAAAGAATGGCATAAATTCCATGAATTTAAATTAGGGTTTTCTGGGGGAAGGGGAAGATAATTTATGCCAAGTGACAAGACTACTTAATCTTTGAGGAAGAATAATTCAAGGTATTGTCATCAACAAAATATTAGGAACTGAAGAGCAGGAAAGAATTAACATTAAAAAGACCTGCAAATAAGAGAAAAAAATTATAAAGTTACTAACACTTGCAATATTATCAATTATTCCTATTCACCCAATTAAAGCAATCCATTAGCTTTCTAAGGACAAACTTTAAGTATTTGAAAAAAAGGCCTCTACTTAAGATTAAGCCAAGTTTGTTCTTATTGTAGTCTAAAAGGTTCTTCAGGCCTTCCACAGCCTTGACAAGAACACCCACAGCATTTCAAGACTGAACTGCTCCGTAGGTGTTAACAAACAGCTTAATTCCAATAGTGGATAAGACCTGCATATTAATGGGTTATGAAAGCCTGTTAAACTAGATGTCTATCTCCATCTTCCAGTTCTTCAATCTATTCTATACACTACAGCCAAATTAAGGGCAACATTTGCCACCAGCATAGACCCCTCAAGGTAATCAAAAAATCTGATTCCATCACACATTTTCTATCCTTAACATATCCCAGCAGAGTATCACACTGGAATGTTCATAGTGATCTGAATAGTATTGCTTCAATGTCTTCCCCATCTTTGTCCAGTAATACTCTTCAATTATCACTGCCAAAGCCATGTTGTCTGAGACATATTCTGATCTCATTCAAATCAGGTAGAACCTCTTCCTTCTTTACATGTCTACACCCTATTCTTTGAACTTTTCTTACTCAATTATTGAGTTCTGTTTTATGCTGAGTGATTTGTATACACATAACATGTTCCCTAGTCACAAGAATTCTATCATAACATCTTTGCATCTCCCACAGTCCCTAACATGTAGGTTTCCATAAAGATCTGCAGGTCACTAAACAGACACTTCAAAAGATGGTACAGTAGAGACAGGTTTTAAGAAAAAAAACATGTTTATATATGTCACATTTTAAAGTAGAATAGCAAATGTTTCAAATCAACTATGTACTAATTCCTTAAAATTGGTCATATTTATCCTTCAATCTACATCCAAGTATTTTCACTTATTACAGTTAGATCCCCAAACTTACCTCGAACAAGCGTAAGTCCGCAGGAACTCTGTCCCCAACAGAAAGGCAAACTGTATCACCTGGAACCAAGTCTCGGGCAAGTGTATGCTCCAATTTTCCTTCACGCACACTGTTAACATGAAATAGAAACAACTAAGGTTAAAAAAAGAAATTCATGCAACTTATCTTAACAAATTATTTCCAGTGGGCTTATCTGAGAAAAAGAAAATTTAAGAACCAAGAAAAAGATTGTTTCTAGACAATTAAGATATTGAGATGACAGAAAATCACTGGAGAAACTGATTATTTGTTCAAATGTAAAATGTGCAAATTGAAGCAATCTTCTGAATCACATAGGTCTGCTTATGAATCATTATACCCAGAAGAATGCTTAGCTCATATTTGCACACACACATACAAAATCTGTTAAATAAATCCATGTCTCAAGAATCTTGGACTTTAAAGTTTTCAACGGCACAATTCTGCTACATTAATGAGACCAGGGACTTTTCCTGTCAGATTAATAGTGTCTTCCTTATGTTCAAAATGGGGACAACAATATATACGGTACTAGTCATATTCAACTTCTATTTTTAAAGGGATAGAAATCCATACCAAAAAAAAATAATCATACCAATGGCATTCTGGTGGTACAAGTTTACTCAATTCTTCAAGAGATTTTTCTGAACGATATTCCTATTCAAACAAAAAAAAGTAAAATATTGTTCCTATGAACATATTTGATTTAGACTTAATTAATCTCAACCATTATTTTAAAATTTCCCCTAATTCTTATCTTTTCCTTTACTTGTGCTTATATTCTTACCCAGAAAAGCTTATCCCTTATTTTAAAATGTTAAATTGTAGTGATCAATTTTGATAAGTAAATATTCCCAATTTTACCTTTTAATATTCAATGTACAAACCCAAGGTTATTTAGAATAAAAATGAAAACGGACTAGTCTGTCCAAAAGGTACATAACTTGAGTCATTAAAAGATCACTGAGCCTTAAAATTTAGATAATTTTATGTTGTGTCTAATGACCACAGAAGTCAAAGATAATTAACTATAAACAACATATTCTTTAAGGATTTAAGCCCATGCTAATAGCAATGGTTTACAAAGTAAGTTTGAAGATATGGCTGGCTCTATACTGACAGACATACTTCCCATCAACCTGTGTATCCAAAAGGGAAAATTCTCAGGAGTTTTAACAATGTTCCAGCCTTCTTTCATCCGGATAACCAACAGCTAAGGGTCAGAAACATCCTTCAACTCACAATACTACTTAGTCCACATTTCCATGAGCAGTCTTGCATCACACATCACTGCTATTTTTTACCTCATGTCTGCACTAAGCAAAAGAATCTTCTGATCTAAGGTCAAAAGAGGGAAAGGCAAAAAGTGGAGGTAGAAAGGTTGGGAGTGTTTTAAAATGACTGCAGTGCTAGTACCAGTCAAGATGTCATATCCATCACAAACTTCAAACAGAAAACACAAGAGTATATAAGAATAAGTTAGAACACAATCAGTCTCTACTTAATCTTAGAGGGACAAATATAAGGAAAAACTACAAATGTAAAAATGGTAAGATGACACCCCAAACACACCAAGGATATTAAGGAATTTGGAAATTTACCGAAGAATTCTGATTCTAACATTTTCTAGTAATATGCTAGAAAACACTCAGCAATCCTAGATCCCAGTAATAAATGACATAGACACTGCCCAACCTTTACCTATCTCGTCTAATTTCTTAGCCTCTATTCCCTACAACTATAAAGATATCTCTATATCAAAATGATCATTAAATATACCATCTAAAACCTAATAAATGCCTTAAAGTTATTTTTCAAATTTATTGTAAGGTGACATCATTATGATTATATAAAACAATTAGCTATTTTTATGGCTAGGAAGAAGTACAGTGGTTTGGGGAATGGAGATTACAAAGACATACCAGAAAAAAGGCAGGACACAAATACGGAAAGGAATATAAAAAGCATTCTTAAGACACAGGTAATATAGCACAAACATCATATGATGATAAAGCATAAAGAATTTTTATACATTTTTAATAAATAGCTTTTGGATAAAGCATTATAAGTTCAACTGACATTAAACAGATCTTTTGGGAGAGAACTTTTACTTGTTTATAGACTATTTGGTTGGTTTCAAAGGCGTATTTGGTGATGGGTCACATCTGTCTAAGAATCAGACCTAGCAATCTGAAACTAGGCTTTTTATAGTTTTCATCCTTTTGTGAGATTTCCGTCAAATGTACCTATCATAAAGCTATTCAGTAGTCAGTCTTAGCCACACCATTTACAGTGTATAACAACACTATCATATGTAAAATTCATATTGATATGTTAAAATTACAATTTTGTGGTGTTTTTTGAAAGTAGGGGCTTTCTAGTGATCAAAGAGAAAAAGCTAGTACGGTCTTCCATACACAGTGATACTACTTGCAGGAATCTTCCTGAAGTAAGGCACTCCATATATCTGACACATTCTTAAAGATGCAAGAAAGTCCAGAAGTGGAACCCTGATAGTCTACTAATGGAGCTCACGAACCTTCTGCAAATAATCTGATTCCAACTGGCTTTTGACACTGGGTTACCACAGAACTAATAAAAACTAGGTTACAGATTGATTACCCTAAGAGGCTGGGAGAGTGACAAGAAATACCCAGGTAATAAATCGTAGGAGTAAGAATAACCATCGTTTGACTGAAAGTATAGGCTTCAGATTCAAAACAGCATGAACTTCAGGCTTATACAACAGTATTACATTTTTCCCTAAACTAGAATAATTCTATTCTTGTTAACCATGTTTTCACTAAAAATGAAACGTGCTGATATTCTGAAACACTGATCTAAAATCTACAGAAGCTTCAGATATTTAAATAAACATAAAACTAAGGCCGGGTGCGGTGGCTCAAGCCTGTAATCCCAGCACTTTGGGAGGCCGAGGCGGGTGGATCACGAGGTCAAGAGATCGAGACCATCCTGGTCAATATGGTGAAACCCTGTCTCTACTAAAAATACAAAAAAGTAGCTGGGCATGGTGGCACATGCCTGTAATCCCAGCTACTCAGGAGGCTGAGGCTGGAGAATTGCCCGAACCCAGGAGGCGGAGGTTGCGGTGAGCCGAGATCGCGCCATCGCACTCCAGCCTGGGTAACAAGAGCGAAACTCCGTCTCAAAAAAAAAAAAAAAAAAAAAAAAAAAAAAACAAAAAAAAAAAAAAAAAAAAAAAACTAAGATTACACTTATTCATAGAAATCTTGACATGATCTCCACATTATTCACAGTAATTTTTAAAAGGGGCTACCTTCCATATGTCTTATTTACTATTTCAACTACTTTGATCCAGGTCACAATATCCCTTCTATGGAGGAATGAGAAATTGTTTTAAAGGGAGGGGATGGGTGGCCATGCCAACAATGAGTAGAAGCATTTTAATTCCTCAAAAAAAAAAAAAAAAGACTCAAATAAAACAAGGCTAGGAAATAAATTCAGCAAACAAGTACAGAATTCTGCTACGGAATCAGTCACAGAAATCTGGAATTTTCTTCAAATGGTACATCAATAGATCGATCTTTTAATTCTGTATTTTTTTGTTTCACCTAGACTTAGCTTTAATAGGTATTAAAACATAATAGTGTTATGCAACTATAAACTCTGGTCCAATTTTTTAATTGAAAAAATAAAAAAGCTTACTGCTGGATTTTATTTCTATTACTATGCATTTTGTTTCCATCTGCTTCAGTTATCCTTAACATCACCAAATAAAAAATTAGATTTTCTTCATCTCACTACCTAAATCAAAGCAGTTCCTTAGTCCCACCATAAGCTTCCCTGGAGAGTTGTCTGTATCTGAAATTATTTCAAAAACAAAGAATAAGTTGTTCTGATGGGCATTACAACCCCCCAATAACTGTAGGTTTTACCACAAACCACCTGATTTTTAAGCAATTAACATGCCATTTTCATGTTGGCAAAGTAAAGTACTTACCTGAACAAAGGCAACTGTAACAACGATAAGTATTGCCTAAACAAAAGAAAAAGGCTTTTAAATCAAACATTAACTTGACAAGCAACCGTTAACTCTATTTTATTTTTCTAACTATATGCAGTCCCACGGTAACAGATTTTAAACACTGAGATCAGCTGGAGAAGAAATCACAACTGTAAGGCCTGTGGGAGAAGAAGCTAACAGTTTACAGTGGCTTGCCATTACCAGGGCAGCTTCTCTAACTTTTTGATCTCAGGGCCCTTTTATGCTCCCACGAACTGAGGACCAGCCTTTGGTTAAGTGAGTTATATATGCTGATATTTACCATATTAATTTTTCAACTAGTCAGTTTTAATTTCTATTTATTAACTCATCTAAAAAATTTAAACCTCATTACAAGTTAACACAAATAACTTCATAAAAAATAAATTTTCCAAAAAAAAGTGAGGAAAACCGCAGTTTTACATTTTTATATTTTAATATCTGACTTGTAACATATTGTTCAAACTAAAGCATATTAAGAAAATCCAGCCCCATGCAGTTAAGTTACAAAAGGGAAGAGTATTTTTTATTTTATTTTTTTTAGGGAGGAGTATTTTAACAGATTTTTCAGATGATTGTGGATATTCTTCCTGGCTACTACACCAAAACTCAACAAGTGTTAGTTACTTAAAGGTAATCTGCAATGTAGAATATAAAACTGTATAAATGAACTTTTTATAATCTATTATATTAAAATCTATTGACCTATCTTGCATCTGAATGCATCTTTTACCATTTCAGATTTTGTAACTTCATGCATTGGTCTTCTGGGAAATATTGCTCATTCAATTTTCCCCCAAGATTCCCCAAATCTTCCCCCGAGTTAACATATTTTGTAACAACTGGTTCACTTGGTTATTCAAATCTTCCCCAATTCTCCAAATCTTCCCCAAGGTTAACACATTACATAAGAATTTTTTTAAAGACACATTTGTTGAAATCACTTCTGATCTAACTGGAATAAAGTCTTAAATAGTGGGATGCCATCCAGCCCATAGGAATACGTACACATTTTCCAAAACCCTAATTATTTCTTGAAAATCTGAATTCTATCATGAGCAACAAATTCTGCCAGTTACCTTTCCTTGGTCTGATAAGCTCATTTAACTCACTTTCAAAAATAAGAATCTGCTGGTTACCCAAGTCCTAACACCCATAGTTTGTCCATGAGTCAGTCTCTGAAGTACAAAGCCAGTTTGCCTCACAAAATCACCCTTCCTTGAGACAACCACCGTATTTCAACATACAAAAGGGTTTTATGCATATTTCCCATTTCATTACACAAATGATTATGAAGGTATGTACTCAAGGGTCCAGATTTAATAAAATTAATTTTTACTGCTTTATCAAGAACAGACTTAAGAGAAACATGAAAGAAAACAACATCAGTTAATAAACACAGTTTATTAACATCAGATTGTTAATAAAGTCTGATGCCATTACTTTGATTTGTGCTAAGGCTCTAACAGTTTCACACACCATTGTTTTTGTGCCATTAATGCAAAAGTTTGTAATTAAAAGACAAATAATGTTTTAGTATTATTAAAATGGTTGTGACCTCACATACCGCTAGACCAGGTCTCAGGGATTTCTGGGAGACTGCAAGCAACAGTTCAAGAACTGCAACTCTACATAAACATTTACTGTGTTCTTAAGCATAACATACCTGCTTTAGTAAGTGCTTATACTTGATACAAATTTTTTATACAACAATGTAACAGGGAGCAAGAGGAAAAAGATGAGAAAATAGTTCAATGAAAGCTAGAATAACCTAGCTGGAAAGAATAAAATCATATACAGTAAATATAACATGCACTATAAGGAATATTTTTAATTTCACAAGTCAGACTTTAATTCTCAAATAGTTAAAATATGTTCTCAACTGCAAAGTAAAAGAAATTTAAAATTTAATCAGATAATTACAAATTATTTCGTATCTGTGAAAATTATCAGATTGATAAAGAATTTTCATGTGTGCTAATCACAGACTTTTGAACATTACTCAAATTTACACTAACTATAATAAAAGCAGAATTTGGACCAGGCACAGTGCCTCACATCTGCAATCCGGACCAGGTAAAAGGATCACTTGAGACCAGGACTTTGAGACCAGCCTGGGAAACCTAACAAGATCCTATCTTTACCAAAAAAATGTTTAAATTGCTAGGAGTGTTAGCATACGCCTGTAGTCCCAACTACTCAGGAGGCTGAGGCAGAAGACAGTTTGAGCCCAGGAGTCTGGGGCTGCAGTGAGTCACAATTGCACCACTGCACTCTAGCCTGGGCAACAGAGCAAGAAACTGTCTCCAAAAATAAAAAGAATAAAATAAAAGCAAAATTTGGATACTGAAAAACATCTGAGAGCATTTGTCAATTTATTTTCCAAAGTAAAAACCAATCCCAACAGATTAAAAATACGTAATTTTTTTCTTACCACAGTGATACTGACGGCATCATCAAACTGATGCATTAAAACACTGATGACTGCAGAAGCCAGAAGCAGCATAATAAGGGGATTTTTAAACTGTAAGTAAAAACAAACAGCAATTCAACAGTTGTGTGCATGACAGTTCTCTCAGCAAAAGCTTTTTAAAAAAATCATAAGGGCATGACTGGAAAATTACAAAAGTCTACACTTGGTTTATTTTACATATCTCTTCGATTACCAAAAAAAGTGTTTATACTTAACTGTGTTTAAAAGCTTCATAACAGTTCCTTTTCAGAAAAACAAAAGAAAATTAAATAGCAATACTTAAAACTAAGAATTAACCAATTCCTTACAGCATACAGCAGTTTTTGGTATATTAATTTAATAAATATAGCTGTTCTGAATTTCTACTGAGGCTAGGAAAAGAAGAAGATGATTTTTAAGCTAAAGATTTAGGTTAAACACTAAGTAGAACAATGACATTCAAACATTACTCAATTAAGTATACTGGTGTAGATTACAATTCTGTGGCTGACTCACATACTACAGAAAAATTCCCTCCTCTCCACAGAAGAAAGTGAAGATTTTCCTGAAGGCTAGCCTTCCTGGTTTCTATCTACCAGAGAAAATCGCATCTAAGGAAACAGGACTATAGCACCAACCTGATCAGAAAGGATTTAAATGACCTCACACCAGCATCAACCCCAAATCCTTCCAGCTGGACATTCTATTCCCTGAAGCTTTGATGTCAGAATCTCTTCCTCTGCTAAAATGCTACATCACTGTCAAAGTTGCAAAGTAACTAGGCTACAAAGAATCTATCCCACCAGAAAGCTGCAACCCTCAGATACCATAGCTCTGAGGTGACATGCCACCACCTCCAAAGCCCCTTCATGGTTCCATTACCTGGAAGTCCTAATTCCGCTTCACATCAGAATCCTGTAAGAAACTTTTAACAATACCAATGCCCAGATTCACACCAAACTAATAAAAACAAAATCTGCAGGCATAAGGCTCAGGCTTTAGCATTTTTTAAGCACTCCCCAAGTGATTCTAAGAATTATTTTTTTAAAATGATTCAACTGCCCTAACAAAATAAAACTACAACTGCAATATGGTTCCAGGCACCAACCACTAACCTTACTGACTCAGTACCACAGTTTGAATCCAGCTGCTGCCACCTGTGTGTCACCTTAATCTTTTTAAGCTCCAGATTCTTCATCTGGTAAAACAGAACCTTATACCAAAGAACTGATATAAGGATTAACTAAGAATGTATATTAAACCACCGTGTAAACCAAAAAATGTTCCTAAAAATGTGAGCTATTAACATCACGACCCATGGTCTTTTTCATTGTCCCCCGAAAAAGCTGTGCCACAGTACCAAGCACACCACTTGATAGACGGCAGGCCGCAGAGGAGTAAAGAATCACCCAGTGCTTTATGATTAATGATTACTATTTACTGTTATTTGTTTGGTTGTGCTTAACTACATTATAGGCACTGTTTAATTCTCACAGGAATCCCAAGGGACAGGTGCTCTAGCTTTGATAACAGGATCAAGAAAGTAAAACATTAAATCATACTGCTCAAATCATTATAATTTATAAATCCAGAGTTAACTATGTCAATACTTTCTGAAGTCTTTGGTAATGCAGGAATGTGTTAAGTGTGAAATACAAAGACACATATAAATAATATTCCAAAAAAATAAGACAGATACTTTTTTTTTTGAGATGGAGTCTTCTCTGTCACCCAGGCTGGAGTGCAACAGAGCGATCTCGGCTCACTGCAACCTCCACCTCCCAGGTGCAAGCAATTTTCCTGCTTCAGCCTCCCAAGTAGCTGGGACTACAGGAGCCTGCCACCATGTCCAGCTGTAGTTTTTAGTAGAGACAGGGTTTCAGCGTATTGGCCAGGCTTTCCTGACCTTGTGATCCACCTGCCTCAACCTCTCAAAGTGCTGGGATTACAGGAATGAGCCACCATGCCTGGCCTCATCTAACCTTTAAAATTCAGTGTTGCTACTTTAGACAAACTCATTTATAAAATTAAGCCTGGCAAATTTAAGCTTATTAGCAGAAAATGCCCTTTAGAAAAGTTAAACATAGATCTTTTCAGAAAGACTGCAGGTTAAAAGGCACAGACATTTACTAAAAAGAAATTTTTAGCAAAAAATATTTATTTAGCAAACCAACCCAACTACTTCAAAACTAATCACAGTAACCTGTAACTTTCTACGTTAACACAATTATTAACAAGTTAAAAAAAAAAAAAAAACAGAGTAAGTCTTTTCTAAAAGATTAGCAAGAAAAAATAAATAACTATCATCTATTGAGAGCTAACTATCTCCCCTAGGGTATCATCACCATTTTATAGATAAGGCTCAGAGGATTATAAAGACCATACACTGATAAGAAATGAAGGTGTAATTTGTACCCAGGCAGTCTGAGTTTAAACTACCTAACTTACTTTTACTGGTTTTCTGAACTGGCCATGATTACCTTAAAAAATACTGGCATTCCTATCATTTAAAAAGTGTAGGTTTGATATCAGCAAAAGACACTACTGTCAACAGCATTATCTCTGCATAATATATCCATACGGAAAATGTTGTCTTTATGATATACATACTGAAAATACAGGAATTCCAAACTAATAGTAAACCCTAACAAATGAAAATTTTTAGGTAAACAACATCTAAAAATTATTTCCTTTCTCCATAAACAATATCACAAAAGTAAGCAACTAAATAACAGAAGTTAATGTATTAATAAATTGCACAGTAGAAGAGGAAGTAAAAGTATCTGACCTGAGAAATATACTTCTTCCACAGTGGCTCATCTTCACTAATATCAAACTCATTCCAGCCATGAAAGGCTCGCCTATGGCTAACTTCACATTTGTTTAGACCATTCTGAAGATCAGCCTGTTAGATTTTACACATGAAAGTTACTGAAAATGTTAGCACAGAAAAACACAAAAAAGTATATAATATGATGTATAGTCACATTTATAGAAAATAAAACAGTCAAAACTAGTCTATCACGAGAGAAACCTATCAGCGGTTGCCTGGCACCAGGGGTGATACATAGAGAGGGAGGGATTAATTACAAAGGGACATGGGTGAGCTTTCTGGAGTGATAAAAATGTTCTGTATCTTAATGGTGGAGGTGGTTACATTTGTCAAAATGCAAATTGTACACTTTTTAAAAGTGCATTGTATTTTATGTAAATTGTATCTCAACAAAAAAAATTTTTTTAATGTAAACAAAAAGGCAGAGTTTACCAAACAAATAAAATTCAGGGAGAAAAATAAATAGTACAATCAGCCACAAGACTTACAGAAAACAAAATTGTACATTTTAATTGGCTTTTTCCTTTTCATTGTTGTTTAGCTGTTTTCTAAAATTAGTTTCTCCAAAAGAACATCCAATGGGTCATAAATGCCTTCCTTGTTCTCTGGGCCTATCAAAACCCTGAGAGATTGGTATTAATTTTTACTCTTGGACTCTGTAACTGTTTCATGCTGAAAATCTGTGCTTCCTAAATTACTAAAAAGTAATAAAGTTAAGATGAACCCGTTCTTGGGACAGTTTATGTTCTATGAACACTACCTATATCCTTCGGTTACTCTTCCCTCATGATTTCTTATTCTATTGAAGAATAAAATTATCTGTACCCCTAAAATAGCTGCCCTAACCAAAAGCTTATTATAATAGAGTCCAATAATGAAGCCTTTCAAAACAAACATACTACAAATAAGTGGTTTTAAAAGAGTATAAATATAATAACAAAAAATAAATAAAAAAGGATACCCATGTTTCTAATGCTATCACTAAAATATGTGACTATAGAAGAAAAAACAAAAAACATTATCATTTTCATGTTTCAATAGATACATCTACTTTTGAAAACCAGGAAGAGCCTACATAAGCAATTACAGATTATCTGCAATTCTAAACTTGTACCTGTTTTTTACTTTACCTTAGAAATCCCTTATAAAAAAGATAAAACTGCTACCACTACTTACATTAATAATTATTTTTGTAATCAAACCAATTCTTTTACACAGCACTAATACAGTTCCTAGAAATGCTATTATGTTCTAGAGCTGCACTGTCCAATCGGGTAGCCACTAGCCACCTACAGCCATTTAAATAAATTTAAATGAAATTAAATTCAGTTTTTCCATCACACTAGTCACATTTCAAGTCATATAGTCACGTTTAATTCTGTTAGGTTTAATCCCATGTCAAGCTCAACAGTTCTGTTTAACTTGTGGCTACTATGCTGAATGGCACAGAACAGAATATTTTTATCACTGAAGAAATTAAATTAGACAGCACTGATTTATAGAATCTAAGTGTCTGACTATATACCATCTATTCCCTTCCTCCCCACTAACCACTTACTTGGAGAATGCTTGCAACTTCACTGACTGGTAATTCACTTGCTTTTTTTGATGTCAATACAGGAATCATTGTCTCATTTTCACCATTAGGTATTTTTTGAAAACGTGCAACCTAGGAAGTAAAACCAAAGAAAAAAATATTTGAATATAGCAAACAAGTGTAATGCAGTCTAGAATAATAAAAATCCAAAAGTTCACAGCAACTTATTTTCCACAGTCAGAAAAATATTTCAGACTAATTATGTATCTAGTCCTAGGAAAGGAAAGACAATTTTATACTAACCACATGCTACTTCTCAAGAAAGTACATTTCAAAAACTAAGCCATCATTGCCCAGCTAGAACACAAAATTTTTATACTGAATGAAAAGCATGCTATTTCTCCACCAACATAAGAGTAGCAAGTAAAACAGATGTCCTGTCTAGCAGATCCTGATGCTTACAAATAATCATAATCCTCTAAACTCATTATGTTTAACATGCAAGACAAGGTACAGCTAAGCTTTCTCCATTTTAACTACTCCTCTTAGTCAGCTCATAGCTTATTTACCCAGAAAAGACACTGACTACTCTTCCAAAGCACCATGACAAGTCAGACTTTAAGAACTATTCCAAAACTAGGGGAAAAACAGGAAGTAAAAGAGATCAGACAAGCAAAGGATGTACAGGTTAGTGAAGGGGGGCTTGGTGGAAGGGTGGGGAAGGCTGTGAACAAGCAGAGTTAGTTACAAGAGAGTAGTATTCAAGGTACCTACTTGATGCAGCTTCCTAAGTAAATATCTATATCTACAGAAAACTGTTTAACACAATTCCAGAAATAAATCCTCAATACAGACTTGTTTTGAGTCCTAAGCTGAGATTCTTTACAGACAGAAAGCTTTGAGTTAAAATAGAAGGGAGACAAAAGCTATCCACTATTGAAACTTAAGAGATGAAAACACTTGAATTGCCACACATCCCCTTGATTAAGATACTGAAACTAAAATGATCATTTTACTGCCAAGATACAAGTTTTTAAGCTTTCCAGGTAAGATCTTTTCAGTCCTGGATAATGAACCTTTTTAGGATAAAATATTTCCCTAAAACGTTTAAAGCAGTATCTTTAAGCAAATGAAATCAAAGAAGAGTCTATTACATTAGAATGTCACTAGGGAAGCCTGTACCCATAATGCCTTTTAGCTTTGACTCCAAAAAAAATGTTAAATCGTTGAAGGAAAAAAGTATTCTCCCAGTGTGACCGAGTTTTTGGAAAAACCAAATTCATGTTTTCTAATCTCATTTATTTAAAAAGTGCTGTTGGACATTTAAATACTTTAAAGCAAAGACCAGTAGTATTTTTCCACGTTTAATGAGAAGATATTGGTTAATAAATATATGAAGAAATTGGAGACGGATTACTTTTCTTTTCTACAAATTACTGAAATTATTTTATAGCATAATATTTTTACATAATTAAGAAATGTAAAGACTTGGAGGAAAGATTAGAAATTTTACAAAAGCCACACACTTGTTTTAGAGCCACTGAAACACCCTTATTTAAAAATCTATAAAACAATGGCAGGGGAAAGAATTCACTGATCCATTCCTAAGTAAAACATTGGAGAAGATTCCCCCAGAATGATTTAAATCTTAAAACAATGAGAATTGAAATAGTTGACATGGTTATTTTATCTTGTGAGATCGTAAAACAAAATTAAGAACAATCAAATATATTTACACTGCCTACAGTGACAAAGAGATCAATAAAATCTCTTATTCATTTCAAAAACACCAGGTACAAAACTAAAAGCACTGGCCCTGCTTTGGGGTTCAAGAATAAAGGTGATGGGTAAAAGGATCTGATGTGGCAAGTAGACTTCTGCTATAGACTGAAGAGGTGGCTTCTTGAGATTACTGGTGAAATCTGTACATCTGTGTTTTTATATCTCTTTTCTACCAAGACGGTATAATTCTTATTACATGTATTTGCTTACTGGTTTCACTGCACACAAGAATAATACTGAGGCCGGGCGCGGTGGCTCAAGCCTGTAATCCCAGTACTTTGGGAGGCCGAGGCAGGTGGATCACGAGGTCGAGAGATCGAGACCATCCCGGTCAACATGGTGAAACCCCGTCTCTACTAAAAATACAAAAAATTAGCTGGGCATGGTGGCGCGTGCCTGTAATCCCAGCTACTCAGGAGGCTGGGGCAGGAGAATTGCCTGAACCCAGGAGGCGGAGGTTGCGGTGAGCCGAGATCGAGCCATTGCACTCCAGCCTGGGTAACAAGAGCGAAACTCCGTCTCAAAAAAAAAAAAAAAAAAAAAAAAAGAATAATACTGAGCAACCAAAACCAAGTGCAAATGTGTTGAGGTGTTTAGTGTTTCACATAATAGGAAAACTGTGAAAGGACACATATAAAGATAGCATGGCATAAAATAAACATGGAGTTGGAAGGTGACACCCAAGGGCTGAGAGACCTGGTATTTGAGTGTGAGTGTGTGATAAGGTTCTCATCCCTGCATACATGTGACATTCCTAGCCTTAAGGGAAAAACTTGGTTTGACAGTTTGAGCCTAGTATGGCAGACACATTTTAAAGAACAAAGCAGTATACCAGTAGTTATTACTGGTTACTAAGGTAGAGAACTTGCTTTGTCAAGTTCTAGCTTTGTCTACATATATACAGAAATAAAGATTAGCCAGCGCAATTAAAACGATCTGGTTATCTCATATATTTAAACAAACTGGGTCTCGGATATACTATTGTATTTAATGTTTTAGTATCATCTAGGCTTTCCAGTCCAAGTACTTTTTAAAAACCTTTGTCCTCATTGGAGTGGTTCTGGTATTAGGTTTTTGTGTTTGTTTTTATGGCTATGTGTCTCGTTCCAAGCTTGAAAACTGTAGGTAGATACACGTTATTCAAGACTCTCTCTAGATGCTCAGATTAAGATGGTAGAGAGAAGGCAGGACTAGTTTGTACCTCGCTCTCCGACAAACAGAGCAGTATGTGGAGATGCCTAAAAACTATGAGTCTGTTTGCTTTCTCAAAGCAGATGCTTGTGGTTTGGGATAAGTTCTCCACCCTAGTTAACAAGCTGCCCGGAAAAAGACTCGGTGATGCTGGGGAGGCATGGTGAGAGTGAGACCAGCTTTTAGGACTGTGGGCTGCATGCGAACAAGGTAAGGCCTATGACTGCCAGCTCTCCCTCACTTTCCTAGTGACCTGTATGACTCAGCAGAGGTAGCCATAATCCCCCTGGGAATATAACTGCATTGGACTGGAAACCACACCCCCATCCCCGAACAGCAGCACCAGCAGCAAGCCCGCCCAAGGAGAGGCTCAGACACATCTATTCCTGCCCCAACCTGGTAGTCTTTCTCTATCTGCCCTAGTAGCCAAAGATAAAGGTCATAATCTTGGGAGCTCTATGGCCCTGCCCACTGCCTGAGAAACCCGAATACTTGACCAGATGTCTCTAGGGCAAGTTTGCAGCCTCCCTATAGCACCCCAACTGATGAGCTCTTGAAAGTGCCACCTCCTAGCTAAAGACCAACCAACATAATACCTGCACACTAAAAGAAAACATAACCAAGGACCCACTTTACTCCCCAGCTACCTCCACCAGACAGGTCCTGGTATCCACAGCTGCAAGACCTGAAAACGGATCACAACACAGGACTCTTTATAGACTCTCCCCAGTACTAGCCTGGAAGCCGGTAGCTCCACTTGGCGACTAGACCAGAAGAACAAAAACAATCACTAAGTTCAGCTCTCAGGAAGCTCCATTCCTAGGGGAAAGGGGAGAACACCTCATCAGGAAAGCACCCCATGGGACAAAAGAATCTCAAGAGCAGCCCTTGAATCCCAGATCTTCCCTCTGACATAGCCTACCCAAAAGAGAAGGAACCAGAAAAACAATTCTGCTAATATGACAAAACAAGGTTCTTTAACACCACCAAAAAAATCATACCACCTCACCAACAATGGATCTGAACAAAGACAAAATCTCTGAATTGCCAGAAAAGAATTTAGAAGGTCAATTATTAAGCTAATCAAGGAGGCACCAGAGAAAGCTCAAGTCTAACCCAAAGAAATCAAAAGCATGATACTGGATATGAAAGGAAAATTCTTCAGTGAAACAGCATAAATAAAAATGACCACAATTTCTGGAAATCAAGGACCCACTTAGAGAAATGCAAAATGCACTGAAAAGTCTCAGCAAAAGAATCACACATGCAGAATAAAGAACTTCAGAGACAGAATACAAGGCTTTCAAATTAACCCAATCCATCAATATAAAGAAAAATAACTTTAAAAAAATAAACAAAGCCTCCATGAAGGTTGGGACTATGTTAAAAATCCAAACCTAAGAATAATTGGTGTTCCTGAGGAAGAAGAGAAATCTAAAAGTTTGGAAAACATATTGAGGTAATAAACAAGGAAAACTTCCCCAGCCTTGCTACGGATCTAGACATCCAAATACAAGAGCTCAAGAACACCTGGGAAACTCATCACAAAAAGATTGCTTAGGCACATAGTCATCAGGTTACCTAAAGTTAAGATGAAGGAAAAATCTCAAGAGCTGTGAGGCAAACCTATAAGGTAACCTATAAAGAAAAACCTACCAGATTAACAGTGTATCTGTCAGCAGAAACCCTACAAAAGAAGGGACTGGGGTCCTACGTTTAGCCTCCTTCAACAAAACAATTATCAGCCAAGAATTTTTTATCCAGCAAAACTAAGCTTCATAAATGAAAGAGAGATAAAGTCTTTATCAGACAAATGCTGAGACAATTTGCCGCTATCAAACTAGCACTACAAGCTCTAAATCTTGAAACAAAACCTCAAAATACACCAAAATGGAACCTCCTTAAAGCATATCTGTCACAGGACCTATATAACTATGACATAACAGAAAAAGCTAAGGGATTAAGGCAACAACTAGCATGATGAAAAGAACAGTACCTCACATCTCAATACTAACGTTGAAAATAAATGGCCTAAATACTCCTTTAATCTCAGCACTTTGGAAGTCAGATGCAGGAGGATCACCTACAGTCAAGTTTGAGAACATCCTGGCCAACACGGTGAAACCCCAACTCTACTACAAAAATTAGCTGGGTGTGAGCCAGGAGCCTGTAATCCCAGCTACTCAGTAGGCTAAGGCAGGAGAATCACTTGAACCTGGGAGGCAGAGGTTGTAGTGAGCTGAGATTGCAACATTGCACTCTGTCCTGAGCAACAAGAGGGGAGGGGAAGAGAGGGGAACAAAGGGGAGGGGAACAGAGGGAAGGAGAAGGGAGGGGAGGAGAGGAGAAGGGAGGGGAGTGGAGGAGAGGAGAAGGGAGGGGAGGGGAGGATAGGGAAGGAGAAGGGTGAGGAAGAGAGGGGAGGGGAGGGGAGAATAGAGGAGGGGGGAATAGAGGAGGGGAATGGAAAACAGGGGAGAATAGGGGAGGGGAGGGTAGCGGGGAAGGAGTAGTAGGGATCTCAAACTCCCCGGACCTTCCCTCTAGCCCAGCCCAGCCTTGCTAGCTCCAACTGTGGTGCGTGTTCCTGCCTCCGACTCAAAATGCCTACATGGAGAGGAGGAAATAAGTGTGGGGCCTGCGGGAGGACCCTGCACCATGCCAAAAAGGTGCAGTGTGATGGCAGGAGATGCCACTGCTGTTGCTTTCTATGTATGGTTTGCAGGAACAATTTAGACAGCACAACAGTGACAATTCACAAATAAGAGATCTACTGCAAATCCTGCTACGGAAAGACGCATAGGCCAAAAGGCTACAGTTTACAGCCAGGGTGCTGGCACTCATGGGGAGACACTGGGCATCAAGCCAGAGTGTTCTGCCTCACAAGTCTACAACAAATTCAAAGACTTCTAAATTAGCTCAGAAATACAAAGATGCTGACAAGTGTTCCAGATGTGGGGAGTCCATATATGCTGCGAGAAGATAACTGGAGCTGGAAAGCCGTGGCACAAACACTATTTACAATGTCCAAAGTGTGGGAAGAGTCTTGAATCAAGAGCTTTGAATGAAAAAGAAGATGAAATCTATTGTAAAGAGTGCTATGCGAAGAATTTTGAGCCCAGGTATTTGTCTATGGCCAAGGAGCAGGGGCTCTTGTTCATGCCCAGTGAGGTGTAAACCCAGAAATAAGCATCACACTCAGAATTTCTTCATAATCTAGGCACAGATCTTTCTAAACTACTGCAAAATTGCTGTACTCAGATAGGCTGGCTAGCTCATATGAAGAGAGCATTGTATCGTATCCTTTTGCTTTATTCACCAGTATTTTTTGGGAACCATTTCTTTTACACTTCAAATAAAACTTCAGCTTGGAAAAAAAAAAGAAATTCTACAAAATGTCACAACATGGATCAATCTTGAGGACACTACACTAAGTGAAAAAAGCCAGTCACAAAAAGACAAATAACTGCATAACTCCACTTGTATAAGGTATTAAAATAATACAAATTCATAAAAATCAAAGAGAGGAATGATGGGTTAGTGGAGCCTAGGAGAAAAGGAAACAGAGTGACTAATCAAGGGTCATAAAGTTTTAGTCAAGCAAGATGAACAAGCACTAGAGAACTGCTGTACAACATCATACCTACAGCCAACAATAATGTATACTTTAAAATTCATTAAGAGGGTAGATCTCTTTACCACAATATTTTTAAGAGAATATTTTTGCAAGTAAAAAAAAGTTTTCACCTATCTGATATCAAGTTTTAGCAGTGTTTTTAAATCTCAAAGTAAAATAAAAGCAAAAGTGTTACATCTTAATTTTTAGCACACACTACCATGTAAGCAGGATTCAGAAATAATACTCTGGCACTCATTCCCAAATGTTGTGTTAAACATAATTGCAAACCATCTATAATACAACAAAATCTAAAGTCTTACTTAGATAAAACAAATCCAAAGGTATTCACATATTACTACTCTGCTTTTGAAAAAAAAGTCTTTAACCTAGTAAAGTTTATCTTCATAGAATCCACTATGCTCCTCAACCACAATGAGATATCTCAATAAATCCATCGTAAGTTGAAACAGTCAAAAATGCGCTTCATATACCTAACCTACTGAAGCAAACATCATAGTTTAGCATAGCCTATCTTAAACACACTCAGAACACTTACATTAGCCTATAGTTGAGAAAATAATCTAATACGATGCCTATTTTATAAAGTGTTGACTATCTCACGTATTTAATAAATAATACTGTACTGAAAGTGAAAAGCAGAAGTACAGCTTCTACTCAATGCTTACTGCTTTCACACCACCGTGAAGCTGAAAAATCTTAAGTCAAACCATCACAAGTCAGGAACTTGTGTGTACTTCCTTTCTGGAAACCAATGATCTTAGCTGCTTTAAGGATAAAATCAGGGAAGCAACATCAGTCAGTACACATTTACTTGCAAAAGGCATGTTAAGAAAAACCAATCCTCAATATGAGTAAGAAAGGTGGGCAAGAAAACACCATTTGTATGTTTTTGGACAATAAAAAGATAAAGAAAACTGAGGGCTGAAGTAAAAAAAAGAAAAAGAAAAACTGAGCTGTTGAGTAGCTACATAAGAAAAAAAAAACCAAAAGAGAAATAAGGGGTCAAGTTACACATAAAAGTAGACATTAAAGATTCAAACAGTCCTCCACTTCATTAATCAGGGAACTTGAATTCTGCCTGCAATGGTACCAGCTGTTTTCCTCCTAAGGTAAAAGAACCTGGAACTGCAGTAATACACAATGACTTTGGGGGGAAAAAAAGATGAAGAAAAAATAAAAATATAAATTTAAGCACAAATTTAAGCTTTAACCCTACTAATCAATCACCTTTTGGGCCCATCCTCCAAGGAAATCACAGTTTCCACCTTACTTTATTTTTATTTTCATTTATTTATTTTTTTTTGTGATGGAGTCTTGCTCTGTTGCCCAGGCTGGAGTGCAGTGCTGCAATCTCAGCTCACTGCAACCTTCGCCTACCAGGTTCAAGCAATTCTCCTGTCTCAGCCTCCAATGTAGCTGAGATTATAGGCACATGCCACCATGCCTGGCTAATTTTTTGTATTTTAATAGAGACGGGGTTTCACAGTGTTGCTCAGGCAATCCACCTGCCTCAGCCTCATTACAAGTGTGAGCCACTGCACCTGGCCTCCACTTCACTTTAAAAAAACACTCATACACCATGAATATCTCTAAAAGGAATGTTACTTAACAGAAGACCATTAGAACACTGTTTATTAACTATACTTCAATGTTCTGTTATTTGTCACAAATAAGTTTGCTTTACATGTCCTAGTAATGCTGTCCTTCATATAAAAGGATGGCTAATCCTCTATTATTAACATACATAACTCTTTTATTTAGTGACACTGGATTTGCACTGACTCAGAATGCCTTAGGCTAAATATAAATGGCTAAATATAAATTCCAAAATCACTTTACTGAGGTGGCATATGTAGGGGAGGTCTACCATCGAGTTCCTTTGCCTGAAATGCTTGCAGCACATTTCTGCAGGCAAGGACCAGATCCAGCCTTCACACTCCATACCCTACACTAACTTTTAGGCCTCATTCTTTCTATGAGCTTCTTTGTGATGTCTCGCGACAACCCTGAACCAATTACTCACCCCCAGTCCCCTACCACTTAGCCATCACTGCTCCTCCAAACATGTCTTTTTCTCTCAACTGAACTATAAACCCCATAGCTATAAGAACTGCAGGTCACACAAACCAACACTGACCATGCCCGGAATATAGCTGGTATTCAGTAACTGTTAAATGAAAAGATAAATGAAAAACTAAGCCAAGCAACCAGACTTTTTCCTTAATTTTTCAACTAACACTATTATCTCTAAACAAATTAGGCCAGAGCGGCAGGTCACATCTGTAATCCCAGGACTTTGGGAGGCCAAGGTGGGTGGGAAAGCAATTCCCCTGAGGCAGGGGAACCACTTGAACCTGGGAGGCAGAAGTTGCAGTGAGCCAAGATAGTGCCATTGCACTCCAGCCTGGGCTATGGAGCAAGACTCCGTCTCAAAAATACATATGATTTTGTATTTGCACATACGTATATGTATATGAATACAAAAATTAGCTGGGCGTGGTAGCAGGTGCCTATAATCCTAGCTACTTGGGACGCTGAGGCAGCAGAATCACTTGCCTGAAGGTAGAGGCTGCAGTAAGCCAAGATCATGCCACTGCACTCCAGCCTGGGCAACAGAGTAAGACCCCATCTCAAAAAAAAACAAAAACAAAAACAAAAACAAAAACAAAAAAAAACCCAAGAACAATTTAATACCATAAGTTCACAATTAACAATTTTCTTTCTCCATCTTTAGCAAGAGGTAAGAGAAGCCTCTTCTCATCCAAAGCAACAAACAAGTCAAAGAAGATTCAGCAATCCAATTGCTTTCCCATAAATGCTAATGCTGTATTTGCTCCGTATTATAAGAACTGGAGAATATCCAGATGGTTCTCATACTTGTTCACAAATAATTGGGCTTCTTCTATTGAAATTTTTGTTCCCCATGTTCTCATGCTCAAAGTATACTATGAGATAAGGAGGTAGAAAATAAAAGGGATGGGCAATCAAAATCTCAGTCAAGCAGGTTACTCACTCATAGACAACTACTTGTCTAAAATATATTAGTATGTTCATATCTATGTTTTTAATTCCTTGCTTCAACTTCCAATCCTTTTATTAAGATATAATCAAATACATCCTCTAATTAGGAGGCTAAAGCAGAGGATCAAGAGTTCAAGCCCAACCTGGACAAAATACAAAGACCCTATCCCCACCCCCCAAAAAAGACAAAGACACCCCAAAATGATATTATTCAACACAAAGTAGCCAAAAGTAATTCAACATGAATTACTAAGCTGAATAAATGTTTCCTTGTAAACTACATGGCTTGGCTGAAGGCAGCTGAGTTATCTCAACTGATTGTTCACAATTAGTTACAAATCCAATACCTTATTCTACTTTTTTACTCCTCACTACTGCACTTGACTAGTTTTAAAAAAAAAACTATTATGGCTTAAGCCTTAAACTGAAGAACAAAAATGTCTAGCTATAAAACTTTCACAGCTCATTTTTTTTTATTACATTTTAGGTTTGGGGGTACATGTGAAGAACATGCAAGATTGTTGCACAGGTACACACATGGCAGTGTGGTTTGCTGCCTTCCTCCCCATCATCTGTATCTGGCATTTCTCTCCATGCTCTCTCTCCCCAACTCCCCACCCCATGCTGTCCCTCCCCTATTTCCCCCCAACAGACCCCAGTGTGTGATGCTCCCCTCCCTGTGTCCACGTGTTCTCACTGTTCAACACCTGCCTATGAGTGAGAACATGCGGTGTTTGATTTTCTGTTCTTGTGTCAATTTGCTGAGAATGATGGTTTCCAGGTTCACTCATGTCCCTACAAAGGACACGAACTCATCGTTTTTTATGGCTGCACAGTATTCCATGGTGTATATGTGCCACATTTTCCCTGCCAGTCCATCATTGATGGGCATTTGGGTCGGTTCCAAGTCTTTGCTATTGTAAACAGTGCTGCAGTGAACATTTGTGTGCGTGTGTCCTTAAAGTAGAATGATTTATAAGGTCATTTTCATTTTAAAAGACCAACTATTTATCCTTAAAGGATCTGCAAGAAATAGGGTATTTTTATCATTTTGAAGCTTTGAGTTCAAAAAAGTCTAAAACTCTACTGACTTCACATTTAGTCATGCCTGTGTTATCACAGTAGCAGTCAGAGGAAAAAAATGTAATAGGAAGAATACTAGTAGCAAGAGGAAGAGGAGGAGGAAAAGAGTAGGGTCACCCTTTTTAAGCTGCTAAGTGCCAGTGTTGATGCTGACTGCTTTATTTCTAATATTTCATTTAATCCTCAGAAAACGCTCAGAAAGGGGCATTATTTTTACTATATTAGATGGGGAAATTAAAGATTAAAGAAGTAATGTGCCCAACATAAACAGAAACTAACAAAACAAGGCAGTGATATGGCCAGAACTGAACCAATATATAACTCTAAAATCCCTCCTTCTTATTGTACAATATTTAGTCAGGTAATTCAAAAATTTCAAAGTAGATCAAGTTCAGTGGACTAATTTTAGTACAGTGAGACTAGATGTAACATCTAAGAACACAGCTTCTTTTAACCAAAAGCAAACTTTCTGCAAAGAACCTTCTCATCCTTCCACCTCTCCTCTTCTCCCATACATGCACCAAAAAAATCTCAGTTTATTTTATTTTTTTTTACTTTTGAAAAGGAGAAAACAATCATTTAAAAACACCATGTCTAAGAATAAGGCTGTACAGTCTTCTGATGCCAACCAGACATTTTATAAACACTGTCACACGAGAATACACAGCTAAACTGAGTAATCTCTGACAGGTGAGCCAGTAGTATTAATAATTCAGTACAACTAGGTGTGCCATGAGGCTCTATTCTGTTAATATTTTATCAACAACTCAGATAAATACTGAATAATATACTTATCCAAGATGACATTAACTCTAGGCTGGAGAGGGATAGCCACCTTGTCTCATAATTAAAACAAAATTCAAACAAGCCTATCAGGCAGAATCAATGCGAAGAGGCAATATACCACCACCTCAACATTTATAAAAGCATATGTATACTTATTAGAGATAAATGTAAAAAACTACTACATGGCCATGGCTCATGCCTGTAATCCCAGCACTTTGGGAGGCCAAGGAAGTAGGATCACTTGAACCCAGGAGTTCGAGACCAGCCTGGGCAACATAGGGAGACCCTAATTATATTGAAAATAAATAAATATATAAATAAAAACCTTCTACTACACTGAAAGACCAACTACTAACATACCAGATGCTGAGGCTCTAGAATAATAATTCCGATAAACACATGGGTAAGCTGACTTCAAACATCATTTAAATAGCTGCAAAAGCATTCTCAGTGTAAACCTATTGCTAAAATGGTAAACATTATCCTAAACTGGATTATCAGAAAGACAGCTTTTTAGTCCAAGGGATTCAATGAGCCTAGAATACTTTCCAACAATCCAACCACACCTTGAGGAGTCTATATTCAGTTTAAGGCATCATGAGAGCCTGCTACCAAGCATGGCATACTATAGTGACATTTCTGCAAATGAGGTCTTAAGATGATCACCAGAAGGAATAAGGAATGTTCCACCTACAGAAGTATGAAGGGTGTACCTGACCATTAATTGGATTTCAGTAAAGATTTCTAAATAAAGGATGTGACAGGCACCTTGAAATATTTTAAGATATGTTACATGAAACATGACATTTTCCCTAAAGACAGAACCAGCATCAACAGATAAAAGTTTCCAGTCACCAAAAAGTCTCTAGGGGAGATGTTGGTTCCATTTTTAAATGGGATGGGAAGTTGGTCCCCTCTAACCTTAAAAATTCTAGGAATGGTCTGGCAAAATGCAGAAGGATATCACTGCCTCCTTATTGCCTGTGGTAGTAAGATTTCTGAAAATGAATTAGTAACCTCTGTTAAGGGAGATACTGTGAAACGGTTACCTTCTACATTGAACCTTAAGTTTCAGAGCACAAACCCAAAGAACAATGGCATAATCAGGCTTCAAAGCACGTTAAGTATTCTTATATATTCTTTGCACTTAAAGAATTAAATATTCTTCAATTGATGAATTAAAAACTAGCACAATCACAACTCTTAAAAGATAAATCAACTTTTTCTCCCATACTTACAATATGTAGAAATGAAAAATGTGGTTCTAAATGCTATTTGTACCAAAGAGCTAATTCTAATCCATTTTCCATATAGCAATAAAAATCACAATAATATGCATTTACCTCTGGAAACCAACAGGGATTATATACAAAACAATCAAACTGACAGAAAGAAAACAAAACACCTTATTCCTAAAGAGTAGTATTAATTTTAATTTTACTTACATTACTAAGTCATTTTTAATGATTTTTCAGAAAATAAAAACCTGCTCATTTGTTTTTTTAAAAAGTCAAGTAATGAGAAAGGATTTAATGAGATTTCCAGTCCTACTGGCCAGAATTAACCTCTGTTAACTATTTCTGTGTATATTGCCAGTCATATTCTATGCAGGTGTATGTATAAATATTTCTGGTGTTTTTTTTTTTTTAAATTACTAACAGAACAACACAATAAAAACTTTTCGTCATTCAATATATCTTGGATTCTATGTCATCCTACATGCTGACCTGCCTCATTCTTTTTAATGGCTCACAGGGCATTTCATTACATGTAGTACTTCAATGTTAGCTAGTCCTCTTGATAACATTTAGGCTGACTCCTGTCTTTTGCTATTACAAATGTTGCTGCAGTAAACATAATGTACAAACTTCTTGGTATGTTTGTGCAGGTACCGGTACAAGATACCTTCCTGAAAGTGAAACTTTTAGGTGTGCATATTTTTTATTCTGATAGCAACTGATCTCCAGAGAAAGGGATTGTGTCAAAAACTTCTAACTCAGAAGCTTCTATTTTCCCCACGATCTAGCCAACACCAGTCATCACTACACCCTAATCTTTGCCAATATGACAAGTGAAAAATTGTAATTTTGTTTTAATTTGTATTTCTTCATGACTGAGATTGAACATTTTTTCATGTAGCTTTTGGCCTTCTAACTACTTCTGTGAAATGCTTGTTATCTAGAACAGGTCACACCCAAACATAGTACTCAAAATGTCTTACGTCTGTACCTATGTAAGAATATTATATTCTCAAAGTAAAGGACAATTCAAGGCAATGCTTATGAAAATTCCAACTATTTTTCTTTTTTTTTTTTTTTAACAGAAATGGACAAACTGATTCTAAAATTCATATAGAAGTGCAAGGGACCCAGAATAGACAAAACAATCTGAAAAAATAACAATGTTGTTAAACTCACACTTCCAGTTTCAAAATTAACCTACCACAAAACCTACAGTAATCAAAACATTATGGTACTTACATCAGCAAAGACATAAACTAACAGAATAGAACTGAGAGTCTAGAAATAAACCATAATTCATGGTCAACTGATTTTTGGCAAGGATGCCAAAACATCCAATGGAGAAAGAATAGTCTTTTCAACAAATAGTACTAGGTTAACTGGATATTCTATGCAAAAGAATGAAGGTGGGCCCCTATCTCACATCATATGCAAAAATTAACTCAAAATCGATCAAGTGTGAGAGTTAAACCATAAAATGCTTATAATCTTCATCATATTGAATCAGTCAATGCTTTCCTAGACAAAGTGCAAACAATAAAAGAAAAAAATATATAAATTGGACTTCACCACAATTTTAAAAGTTTCTGATGTAAACGACACCATTCAGAAAGTGAACGAGCAATCCACAGAATGGGAAAAATATTTGCAAACCATATCTCTGCTATAGATCTTATAAACATTGCTGCAGTGAACCCTCTTATGTAAACATCTTTGTATACTGGTACAAGTATAGAAAATATTCCTATCCAATATCCAGAATAAATATGTGTGTACACACATACATATAAAGAACTCTTACAAACTCAACAATAAAAAAGTAAATAACCAAATTACAAAATGGTCAAAAGATTTGAATAGATATTTCTCCAAAGATATACAAATAACCAAGAAGCACATCACACCTCCTAGTTTTAAAACTTACTTGCCACAAAACCTGCAGTAATTAGAACACTGTGGTATTTGCATCAGCAAAGACTTACAAACCAACAGATTAGAAGTCAGAGTGCAGAAATAACTTTTGCATATGCTGTGAGATAAAGGCCCACCTTCACTCTTTTGCATGAAAAATCCATGCTAAAGACCCTTGATACATCATTAGTCATTTGGGAAACAAAAATCAAAACTACAATGTGAGGGGCGGGTGCGGTGGCTCATGCCTGTAATCCCAGCACTTTGGGAGACCAAGGCAGGCAGATCACGAGGTGAGGAGATCGAGACCATCTTGGCCAGCATGGTAAAACCCCGTCTCTACTAAAAATACAAAAATTAGCTGGGAGTGGTGACACGCATCTGTAATCCCAGCCACTCAGAAGGCTGAGGCAGGAGAAGCCCTTGAACCCAGGAGGCAGAGGTTGCAGTGAGCCAAGATTGCACCACTGCACTCCAGCCTGGGCGACAAAGGGAGACTCTGTCTCAAAAAAAAACCCTACAATGTGAACCACTTCATACTCCCTAGGACACAGTGAAAAAATTAAAAAAAAAAAAAACAGCAACAGAATAGCAAAGTGCTCGAGAGGATGTGGAGAAATTAATTAAGTGGAATCCTCATATACTGCTAGCGGGAATGAAAAAATGGTTCAACTACTATGGCAGTTACTCAATAAAGACAGAATTACCAGGACCCACCACTTCTACTCCTAAGTATACTCTTGAAAAAACTGAAACCATGTACACACAAAAACCCATACATGAATGTTCACAATAGTGTTATTTATTGCCAAAAAGTAGATACTAGTGAATAAACAAAATGTGGTATATCCATACAACAGAATATTATTCCATGACAAAAAGAAATGAAGTACTAACACATGCTAGAAGCCAGACATAAAAGGTTACATATTGTATGACTCCATTCACACAAAATGTCCAAAACAGGCAAATCCATAAAGGCAAAGTAGATTAGCGCTTACCTGGGGCTGGTGAAAGGGGAGAATAAGAAGTGACTGCAAATGGGTAAAGAGTTTCTTTTTGGGGTGATAAAAATGTTCTGAAATTATATCAAGATACAACTTTGTGACTATAATAAAAACCACTGAATTACACACTTTAAAACGATAAATCTTGTGGTGATTCTATCTGAAAAGAAAAAAACCAATAAAGAACAGATCTGCAAAATAATTTAATTTATTATTTACTACAGCTATAAGAGAATTAGTATACAGACTGCAGGTGCGTCTAAAACTGTGTATCCAGAACAAATAAGATTTGGTCAATGCACACGGTTTCAAGCGCTGACAGTTACGGGGCCACAGCTGCTATCAATTCCTAAATGTGGAAGACGTAGAAATGAGAGCTGTGACTAAGGATTCAAGCCGGCCCAAGAGAATCACTGCCAAAGCACAGGTCCTTTCAACTTAACTGCTGTCTGGCAAAACAATTACAGACGTCCCCAACTTTAAGCAAATCCAGTCCTTTTAAGAACAGATCTTCATCACAGACAAATACAGGGCGGATACTGTGCTGTGATGAAACAGGAAGTGGGAGGAACTTAAAACAGCATACAAACAGTAACAACTGAACCTAATTTTATTACCAATGACTAATGTAACCCCTAGGCAAGGATGAAAAGAAACCAAGTAACTTCTGAAAACAGAATACTACCAAGTTAAGGACAAATATTGTACTCTAGTTTAAAACTGTGTTTGTCACCGGGGAATGAATGAATAGGTTAGTAATTCTGAAACTACTTTTGTTTGTGTGTACTAGGATGAAACAAATACGTCAATATACTCTGGCTGAGAACAGTTTTTCACCTTTGGAGAAGGAAGTAACAAGGAAAGAGAAAAGGCCTGAATAGGAAAAAAGACCAAAATGGGCCCTGTGGTGGGAGAACAGAACTGGCAGCATCGCTAGCACTCACAGTTTTTGATTTGTATACATAGCTGGATAGATAGGAAAATAAAAAATGTATGTAGTCATACATTTTACTACACATATATTGCTAGCTCTGTCTACTAAGAGAGCCTAGAAGCAAGGACACCCAGCAGCATGGAGCACACCTGGCACCCAGATCCTGGTTTCTAGATATAATTCTTGAGTAAAATGAACTCAGCTCACATGGAAAAATGGTTGATTCCATGGCTGGTGCAAGCAGGAAAAATAGAAGATACACCGACAACATCATGTGATACCAGAAAGTAAATCAGTGCTCACAAAATGTGGGAGGGTACTGCAGAAAGGACACAGGAACAAATTTGCAAGTGCCCTCAATAACCAAAGCTAGAATGACTTGAGCAACAAACACTGGATTTTACCACATAAAGTAAAATATCCAAAAAGCCATGTAAATAAATTGGATAATTAATAAATGAAGAAAAGGGGACTGTACTTCCTTAATTGTAGAATTCCAAATATAGTAAGAATGAGTGAAATAGAAAACTCACCATTAAGCAAAGACCACAGTAGTAACTGCTGCCAGTAAGAAGCATCAATAGATTGCAAAACTGGCCCATGAAAAGCATGACGGAACACCAGGATATTGCAAAATGGGCCCCTGAAAAGTACAATGGGACATAGGATATTTGCAGTACCTCCCCTCTAGAGGAAGGTATTAATTTCAAAGAAATTACTAATTAGTATACAGCTACAAGGTTAAAATGACCATTTATTATTCATTACAAAGGAAAAAACAGTAACTTTATAATGAGGAAATCTGGCAGACACAGGCTTAACCAAGTGAAAACATTAACTTCACCCATCATAAGACATGCTAATCATGGGTAAAGATCTGACAACCCCAAATTGAGAAACATTCTAAAAAATAACAATACTCTTCAAAAGCGTAACATTTATAAAAGATGGGAGAAAAAAAGACTCTTAAGAAACAGGAGAAGACTAAGATGATGATAACTGAATGAAGGTAAGATCCCAAAAGATAACTGAATGAAGGTAAGATCCCAAACTGGATTATAAACCAGGCAAAAGATACGTTTATAAATGTGAACTTCCTGGTTTTAATAATTACATTATGGTTATATAAAATGTTAATATTAGGAGAAACTTGACAAAGGCTATCCAGGACCTTTTTGTAAGGTATTTTCATACCTTTTAAAGTAAGTCTAAAGTTATTTCAATTATTTAAAATCAACATAATTTTAGACGATTTTAGAAAAATCTCTGAAAGGAACGTAAATCTTTCTACATAACTGAATTTACATTCAACAGTGAAACAACGACACCTGAATTATACTGCCAGTCGAAAGAATTTGGCATTTTTTGATCATTAAATTAAAAAGTGGGCATAATACTCCATCTACTGATACAACAGTTTGTATAAATTATTCTGTGTTTGACAGAAATTCGGTACAAGGATGGGGGAAAGGGGAATCATATCTACATATTTTTTAAACCTGTCCATTTTGTTGCTATCCTATATTAAGCCTGCAACTAGTGTTTTTTTAAAGCCTTCAGTGAGCAACAATCATTTTATTAGCAATATGGAAGACAGACAAAGGGAGGGAAGGAGGAGTGGAGGAAAGGAGGCAGAAGGAAAGATGGAGGGAAGGAGAGAGGAGAAAGAGATGGAAGGAAGGAAGGGGGGGACAGAGGGAGAGAGGAAGGGAGGGACAGAAGGGAAGGCAGCGGGGAGAGAAAGATTTTTTAGATTCCTTCATACCTTCTAATACCTCCCCCCACCCATAACCAATCACATTTATTTCATAAAAACAGCTAATTGGTGAACTTAATTTTACAGGCTATGGCAAACCAAATCCTTATGAAAAGACATTATGGGGACATTCTTAACACCCTGTGCTTCCGGACCTAAATAACTACAGACACAGTGGTAAGCCACATAAGCCTTTAAAAGCAGCTGATGGTCAAATACAACTTAATATCATTTAAAGCTACCAACTTCGAATCCTATAGGGTTAAGTTAAACAATAAATTCTTTGCTGTCACAAAATGTACTCTATTATTATTTTCCATTTTAAGTGGTGTTCCTCAAAAGCTATTTTTTCTAATCAACTAATTAATGAATGGAATATTTAAATAATCTTAGTTTAAGACGAAAAACAGGCATGTTATTTCTAAATTCCATCTGTAATTAATAAAACGTCTATTAGTAAGTTCAATACATAGTTTACCAAACTCAAGGACTTCTACCTCTGGTAATTCCATTTGACAGATGCAGAAAGTAACGTATAATAAGAGTAAGCCAGTTTTTTTCTTAAAAGAGCAGCAATGAAGTCCAGTGACTCCCTAAAACTGAGAACACAACTATGTCCATGTAATAGACTTTAAACCCTGAGGCTATGACTGGAATGCATCACTAAGGGAACAGTATTAGAGATGTAATCATAGGTGGTCTTGTCCCTAACATCACGGAAAAACTGGAGGGAACATTCAACATCTTACAAAATAAAGTAAAAAGGTACTTGACAAGCAAAAGAAAGGCACCTAATGAAGGCCCTAAAAAGGAAATCTAAGGAAGAGTTCTGACTTCAGGGAGGGACCTACTTAGAATTCATAAATGGATAAAAAGGAAAAAGGTAACAGACACAGGATTCTAGTATTTTCCATGAGAAATAATTCAGTACATTTTGGTCTTGATTTCGAAGAATAGTAAAACTGCTTTCAAATAATAACAGTTCTGTGAGCAATAAATAACACATAAAATGTATTTACAGGCTAATAAATAAAATTTAAGGGTTTAACTTCATTGATCTGTATTAAGGGTTTAACTTCACTGTCTACTGCTAAGTGAACACTAAATACTAAATCTTTGAATAGTACAAACGCAAAGTATAATCAAAACCATAATTTGATAAAACCATGAGAAAAGCATTAAGATTATAAAAGCTACTCTATGTTTCCTAGGCATCCCATTCATCTCTCAGAAAAAAAAAAAATATATGTGAAGCCTTGAAATTAGCAGTTAAAAGACCAAAATTTCCCTAAATCTATTGATCAAGTAAGGTAAGGGAAGTCAGCATTTGCTGAGCAGCTCTTTCATACCAAGCACTTGTACACACCCTGCCTCATCTAATTCTAACAAACCTGAGGTAGTCACCGTCTCTTTACAACAAGGAAACCAAGGCTTAGAGAAGTTAACTTCCTAGCCATTTGTTAGAAGAGTGTTTCTCAATCTTGGCACCATTGGTATCAGAAGCCAGAAAATTTTGGGGGTGGCGGGGGAAGGTAGAAGATGCTGTCTTACGGACTGTAGCATGCTTACGAGCATCCTGGTCTCTATATACTGGATGCCAGTAGCATATCCTAAGTAGTGGCAACCCAATATGTCCCTAAACATTGCCAAATGTCCCTTGTGGGCAAAATAATCCCAGCTGAGAACCACTGAGTCACAGGGAAGAAGCCAGCATTTTCATTCAATTGACAACAGGTACATCCCAGACTCTGTTCAAGATGAATAAAGTACAAACTGAGTGTCTCTGCCTTCAAGAGCCCACATTGAATCCTGCCGCTTGATTTAAAACCTCTCTCCATGCATAGTCTTAGGAGCCTCATACCCTGACAGTCTGACCTATGTACTCCCTTCAGCCAGTCCCTAAATCAGCTCACTCCTTCAACCACAATCAATGGCACCTTCACTGACCCAAATGACATCTTGAAGTCATGTTTGATTCAACTGTCTCCTTAATTCTCTGTATCTAGTCACTGTCCAAGTCCTGCTGATTTTTCCTCAGAGTAAAATATCTCCCTCATCCATCCCTACCCTCTATTTCCATCACTCTAATATAGATACAAACCAAACTCCCTTCATCTTCTAACAGAAGAAATCAGGAGTAACTAATCTCTCTTGGTCCCTTATATGAATTAGTGGTATATATCAAGATATAATAACTTATCTACCAACTTTTAGGATAGAGGGCTGGCAGACTTCAGAGCAGTCCACAATGACCACATCTTCTTTCTCTGGAGTGGGGAAGGATGCTGAATTTCTCATCTGACACTAGTTTCATAAGCCAAATATTAACTCTTATGTAAACAGTAACCCTGACAAGCATTAAGAAAAGGACACAGCTGAAATTAGTTTGCACGACATTACAAAGTGGTTTGCATGCTATTTCTGTCATTTGTGCCATGAACTGCTTTTGCCTGCTCCAGACACTCAACAGAGCAAGTAAGGTAGAAGTCCCAAAGGAAGCTTAATTAAACCAGCTAATATATCTGACCCTGCTGATGTAGAAACCTAGATGAAGACAGGTAAAGCAAACATGCTGCTAGGGAAACAAGAAAATGGATGACCAAAAACTCAGTGAAATGCCTGCATACAAAGAGAGATACAAATCTCACATACAACATATACAAATAAAATTACAGTATCAAAAGGCTAATTGATTTATACTACAAATGAAAAAAGGCTCCAATTTAAGATGAGAGGAAATCCAGGACCTAGTTCAAAGTTGGATCTTGCCCTTAAGCAGAGAATAACAGAACATTTATGTACTAACGCTCAATCTCTTTTAACTTTAGGAAACCATAACCAAGATAAATTTCTGAAATTCACAACTTAACCAAAACTTTTAATTGTACTTTGCATGCTTAAATTTTCAAAAAAAACAAACAAACAAACATTTACATGTTCAAAAAAATGTATGATGAGTGACATCCTAAATATTTCCACTTCAGTTATTATTTCTGAGTTTTGCTATAAAGGGCTGATGGCAAATATGTTTAGTATTTACGGTCCTGCTTTTCCCAATTTTATCAAGTTGTTTTACGTAAGTAAATAAATAAATGGAAGTAATTTCTATAAGGATGCATCAGTATCTCAGAGCTTTCTAAAAGAATAAAGAATGTCATACTAAAGCTGGGCACAGTGGCTCATGCCTGTAATTCCTTCCAACAATTTGGGAGGCCCAGGCAATAAGACTGCTTGAGTCCAGGAGTTCAAGACCAGCCTGGGCAATATATCAAGACATCATCTTTATACAAAATTTAAAAATTAGCTGGGTATGGGGTGATGTGAGCTTATAATCCCAGCGACATGGGAAGCTAAGGCAGGAAGATCGTGTGAGTTCAGGAGTTTGGGACTTTGATGAGCTATAATGATGCCTCTGTATTCCAGCCTGGGTTACAGAGTGAGAGTCCATCTCAAAAAAATAAAGAAAAGAAAGAAAGGAAAAAAACAAACAAACAAAGGGAAAAAAAAAGGATGTCATATTAAATAATTCCAATTCACACATTCCCTAATACCTATAGCAGAATAAAAAAAGCGGAGACAGAAATGGAATCAGACACCCAGTTACAGCCATCTTAAGATAATGCTTCTGACCCTGACTGTTACTGTCTTCTGTCTATAATATATGACAGCTTTTCAACATTCCATTCAAACTTTTTCTAAACACATCACAAGTTTAGCCTAAAGTAACCTAACACAATTTGTGTAACTTATTTCTAACGCTAAGATTTATACCTTTGTCAATAGCAATTTAAAGCCTGAAGACAGAAGATACACAGTAGATTCTTCAACAACATTAGTTTCAACTATAAAGGTCCACTTATACTCAGATTCCCTTCTGTCACCAAGACAGCAAGACTAATCCTTTTTCTTCAGCCTATTCAATGTAAAGACAATGAGGATGAAGACCTTTGTAACAATCCACTTCTATTTAACAAATTATAAATATATTTTCTCCTCATAATTTTCTTGCTAAGTTTCTTTTGACTAGTTTACTTCATTGTGAAAGTACAGTATATAATACATATACAAAGTACATACTATTTATAACTAACTGTTTATAAACATATTAACTGTTTATGCTATCAATAAGACTTTCAGGTTAACAGTAGAGACTATTACTAGTTAAGTTTTCAGAGAGTTAAAAGTTACATGCAGATTTTCAACTACATGATGGGTCAACACCCCAACCCCAACAATGTTCAAGGGTCAACTATATTAACAAATGCATGTTAGTAGCAGTCATACAGTCATATACATTCAAGAGGAAATTATCAATTTAGCCTAACTTTTTTTTTTTGAGGATCTTTTCTTTTATGAAATGATGGCATTTACCTCAGAACACACCCAACTTTACTGCCTTTTACCAACATTTGTCTATATGAAAAGCATAATAGATAATCCTGTCACAACCATTATTAAAAAGAATTTCTGTTTTAACAAAGTAAATATGAGGGGACCTCTTGAACTGATCCTTAAGATATTTTAAGATGCTACATGTAACAACAGTGTAATTTAAAAATTCATGTGGATAACTTTAACATCAACCCACAGTGTTCTAGGCACCTTTAAAACAAAATTTAACCTTGTAAACAGATCATGGCTAACTAAGATCTCGAAAATCAGTCCTGGGCTCCTAGGGGTGTGTTCCCTAGGAAACCATTTTGTTTCATAATGCTTCAGGTTAACAGACTCAAATTCTGCTTACTCTAAATGAATGACAAAAATATGAAGACCAATCAAGTATTTGGAATCCAACTGTCAGAAGACTATTGCATACAAGTACTTTCTATAGCATCCTCTGGCTTAAATTACTGGTTTATAAAATGTTGTCATATACACAATCTCTTTTAGTTTCAACTCTTTTTCAGAGTACTAATTAAGAGTATCATTTTATGGACAAAACTGCAAACAACATAAACTATATTTCCCACACCCAAAGACATAAAGTATTTTCATAACCTGGTTTCCCATTTTCAGTTAAAAGAATAAAATTAAGATGGCTTCTCAACCCGTTTTCCCTATAGCTTCTCCAACTATAGTAACAGATTCTTGAGACATTCCTAGCAGATTAACAATCTGAAATTGAATAAGAAACTATTTTTAAAAGTAAAATGTAAATACAACCATTTTCAAATGAAAAGACTGGGGACTTGTGCTCTACACCTATTAGCTCTGTCTATAATCTTAAATTAATCACGTCCTAAAATCCTGAAGATTACTACATTTCTATCCACTAGTCAAACATTTAAGGCTATATTAAAGTTTCATGTATTAAATTCACACTGAATTTTCGATGGGAAAGGCCAAATTTATTCCAAAAAATAAATGCATTACCAGAAAGGAAAAACTATTTGCAAGCTTCTCCAGCTAGAAATATATTTTCTAGCAAGCGCTCACTAAACATGCAATTAAATTTTTTAAATCAGGTAAGTGCTGTTTACTTGTACATCTCGGATTCTTAAGTGGTATCTGTTTAGATGTGTGATAAACATATAAACAGAAATTCCAAAGGATCTGGATAAAATCCTAACTCACAACTGAATTTTTAGAAGTAGTCCAAAAATTCCAGGATATTAACACTTTAAAAGTTTCTAGTGACAAACAGAAAACATTCATGGAACATCCTTCAGTCCACAGCTAAAAATTGGTCAAGCTTTGCTGAGAAAATTTAAATGGGCCCTGGGAAAAAGGTCCAGAAGAATCAAAACTGAAGTAACAAAGAAAATACCACCATTGCTAAGGAACCACATAGAGGAAACCATTCCCTCTCCACACCACTGTAAGCTAAGAACCTTCATGTTGATGCTCTAGGGAGCAACTATCAATTCTACACTGTTCATACCTACAAATACAACTTACCTGCATACTACTGGAGGATTCTCTTTTACTAGGGAACAGCAGCATCACTCAGTCACTCATCCAAGTTAACTGTACATCAACCATTGCTCTGGTCAACCATTGCTTTGGCAGCTTCATTTATTACTCACACCAACTCTCCAAAAGCACATTATCTGATTTACTTATGAGAAAACTTAGAAGCTAAGAAAGCTCATAAGCCTAGTAACTTGTCAGATTTTTTGGAGAGGAAAACATTACCTGTCAGGCGTCAAATCCAAACCTGTCTCTTTCTATACTGGACACTGGCTTCTTGGTACAGCCCTAACTTTTTCTGTAGGCTTAAAAGCACTAATGCCATAGAAAACTCCTTACCTAACTCCACTCAACCCTTAACTAACAATGACAACTTCATACAAAGCATTTTGGCCACTACTGTTCCCCTTCCAACATTTAACTGTCATGACAATATTAATACCAGGTGGCCTTTTAGTATGTATCAAACATTAAGCTGGGATATTTATAATTAACATTTACTGAGCACTTACTATATGCCAGATACTGTTTGAAATGTTTAAGACAACCTCATAAGGTAGGTTCTATAATTATCTTTATTTTATAGATGAAGAAACTGAAGCACAGAAAACTTTAATACGCATAAAGCCAAATGGTAAGCGATGAATCCAGCATTCAAATCAGGTTGCATGGTTCCACCACAACCCAAGCTCTTAAATGTTATTCCTCTGTCCCAAGAGAATTTATACAGGGTTTCTTATTTAATCCCCTCAATTCTGTGAGTTAAAGATTATCAATCCCAATTTATAGATGAAGACATACAGGCTCAGAAAGGTGAAGCCGTTTACCTAGAATCACACAGCTTTAAGTGGTTTAAGACAACAAAGTCAAGACTTGAATCCATTTTTGTTTCACACCTCCAAATTATTAATACTACACCATGTCAAAGGAGGATGAGAACTAAAAAAGGCAAGAGAACAATAAAAAGGCACAGATATCAATCTATGTAGTTTAAGATGGTCAATCACTTTTGAAAATTTCTAGGCTATATACAGGTTCTTTAAACTGTTTATGAAAAAAACATGTTATGATAGTGAGAACCTGACAAAAATGGTTTCTTGATGGTCAAGAATAACGGGACAGAAAACCCCACACGTTTTTAAGAACTGTATAATATTTTACCATGAAGCCACAAAATTGGTATTTGGTCACAAAATACAGAGATAGACACAAGCAGGACCATGCTCCTATCTCACAACCACCCCCTCCCACCTCAGTAGATAATAAGAATCAGCTTTATTACTCATACTCTTCCTCCTATCAAGAAACAAAAGCAACATATAAGAATCCACCTACTTTAGGCTACTCCCTTAAATCTGGTACCATTCTGAAAACAAGCTCATAAGATACATTAAATTTTAGAAGTTAAGATGCTTCTACTAAGAAACAAGTATATATTGTCTCATGCGCAGAATGGATTTGCCTTTCTTAAATCTATAAAGAGGAAAAAGGCTCAGAAAAGAGATCTTCCATACCACCAAAAGCATTACTGCTTTCAAACGTTTCTCAAGACCCAATTAGACAGTGTAACTCCTCTGCAGTTATACACTTTAGTATTTCAGAAAATGTCTTCCACCAATTATCCATCCAGAGTAAAATTGGGCAATATAATCATGCCTCTCATCATATTCCCTACATAGCCCAGAGGTCTCAGCAAAACAGATTACTGCATCTATAAGAAACATCCATTTCAAAATTACTATTCCTAGTCAGATAATCAAGCTCACATTCTCAACAACGGAAAATCAAATTAGAAGCAGCCAGCAAGCAAGACTGCAGCTCCTTTATATCAGATACAGGTTTTTTAAAAGAAATTATACAACAGGAAAAAACTGTCATTTGTCGAGTATCTTTTATAGCATTTTGCAGCCCGGCTAAAGAAAGAAGAAAAAAATGATCACGCACAAGTCAGAAGTCAGTCCAAAGAATACGTATTGTTTCAGGAGGAGGAAAAAAAAAAAATCACTTATTCAGAATTGTTCAACAATTGAAAAAACTACCAGTGCTGTGCAGGAAAAGCATTAAATATTTTAATGAGGCAATAGGGATCAGGTAACATGTGAATGACGATCTAATGCGTCCAAAGTGTACAGTGGACAAACAGGTTCCACTGTCAACCTCCTAAATGATGTTTTGAAATAGGGTGGAACTTTACGAAAGGCACTCACCTCCTAATATTTCATTAAATTCATAGTTTTGGTTGTGAATCGAAACACAATGAGCTTTTTTTCCCCAAAGCAAGAGATAATAAAACATGGCTTGCCTTCTTATAAATGAATCCAGCCACATATCACATCGAGGCTTGAAACGCCAAACACAGGGCTGGGATGCAGCCCATCCCCTGGTACCCTATTTCCACTTCCCTTGAGGTAATTCCTTTCAAATCGCTATTTAAACATTCACAGACGCTATCTGAAATGAAAACTTCCCTCCCATTCCCTAAGCTGAAGAAAGCAGGAATTCCTCAGGAAAGCTGAATCAAGCTCAGTCACCCACAGAACCTCAATCTCTCAAATGCCCCATGATACCAAAATGCAAGCTGGATACCGTCAGTAAGCAAATCCTTGGACCCTTCACATACAAAGTAAATAAATAAGCTCACGAAAATAAAAAGGTGGAAAAACAAAGACAACTTAAAAGCAAACCACCACACCCTCAACTCCGCGCCGCAACCGGTCTGCCAGGGGCCTTTACCTTCATTTTCCATCGAAACTGCACTCGGGTTGATGGCTACAAAGTCTTTAGTGTCAGCCACGGCCACACTGGGAATAGAGAGGAGAGGAGGAGGACACGGAAGAGAAGCCCCCGGGATCCCAGGCTGTCACCCCCGCTCCCGGCCACGCGTCCCACGGCTGCTCCCACCACCCCTAGCAGCAGCATCTGCAAGAGAAACCCGAAGAGGGGCTGGCGAGAGCGAGGCCGAGCAGGGAGCTCCCCGCCCAGCCGCTATCTCGGGAGCCCCCTCCCCCAGATCCCGCACCCGCCCAGTCGAGTGCCCGCAACGTCCCCAGCTCACGCCAGCGGGGCGGCGCCCTAGAGACGCCCCCGCCCCAGCCGGGGGAGCCCCGGGTCCCCCTTCCTTCAGAACCTGGAAGTTTCTGGAAATGGGGACAGGGGATAATACTGGTACCCACCCAACACCCCAGACAGCCCTCCTCCAGGCTGGGGGACTCAGCCGCGGGGCTCGCGGGGGCGCCCCGCGCGCCTCGGGCGACGAGGAGCTGCTTGCGGGGCGGCCGGGGCGAGGCGGGAGCCCGCTCCCGTCGTGAGAAGACAGCGGGAGGGAAGGAGAGAGGGCGGGCGGGGAGGGGAAAGGAGAGGAGGTGAGGGGGCCAGTCACGGTCCGCCAGGCGGGCTCCGCGAGGCCGTGCAGGTCTGCTCCCGCCTCCGACTCCTGCGCTCCGCCCCTCCCCGCCGCCAGCCGCTCAGTCGCGCCCGGCACTCCCGGGCCCGCCGCGCACCGAGCTTTGTCGCTACTACTTCCGCTGCGAGAGGTGTGCGCAGGCGCATTGGTGCTCACGGGCGGGGAAAGCGGAAGTAAAGTGAGGGCCGAGCCCTCCGCCGGGAATGGGCAGTATTTGGGTCCGGAGCAGTCCGGTAGGACGTCGCGCGTGGTTAGTGGCTCGCCCTGTTCTTGCTGGCTCCCCCCTTACCCCAGGGACCGTGCCCGCCCGCTTGTACGCACCCACTGAACGCGTACAAGCGGGCGGGCACAGTCCCTGGGGTAAGGGATTGGAGATTCGGCCACGCATTCCCGTAGAGCGGCCGCTGGGTCGGCCCAAGCCGACCGGCACAGTCATGGCCGCTGTCCCCCAGGCGTTTAAGCGCTCTCTACAAAGTCGATAGGAGAAGCCGCTCCCATCGGGGCGGCCGTCACAATCTCAGCAGGCGACGTGAGGGCCGCGGAAGGCAGGGACGAGGTGTCTGTGCTCCACCCTGGAGCACCGTGAGCAGCCTCGCAAGTCTTGCACCCTCACTTGCAAACCCCGGCACTGACTGGTTCTTGCGGGAGCCAGACATCGCGGTGCGACCTCCCAAAATTCTGTACGGGGTGTGCTTCAGTTACCATGTGTAATGAGAGCGCAAGGTTCAACCTCAGAGAGCTCCAGGTTTTCATTCGTTTGTAGTGTGTGGAACTAGGGAGAGGCTGGAACAGCGATTAGAAACCAGTCTTAAAGTGACCGAAGCCAAAGAACAAGCACTTCGCTTGCTGTGCCTTTGTCCAGTGGCAATGCCTTTTCACGTGAACTTGAACATTGAACTTGCTTGGCATCTCACCGAGACCCCTAATAAATGCTTTTTAATGAACGATTGGTTTTAATAAACCTTAGTGAGCCAGACCCGTTGTTGAACAGAAGTCCCCTCACAGCCATAACCACTAGAGGGCAGAGCTTCACCTGCTGGTTGGTGGTTACTCTCCAGAGAACTCAAAAAAAAAAAAAACAAAAAACCTTACTGTATGCTAGATGTGTTTTTCTCCATCAACACCTAGAAACTTAACACATTTGCTTTTCATTTCAGATCCTGTAACATATCCCAGTGTGCTCTCTAACCACACGTTCAACATCAAAATTAACGGACGGGGTTGCCTGTGTTTCTATGTTTGTTCCCAAGTAAGTGGTACTAGACTAAGATCAAACATTCTGGACCGCTTTCTAGATTTCCCTTTCTTTTAAGAAATATTGAACTGTATTCAGCGAGGTCACTTTTAAAGATAAACCTGTAAAAATCACTATCAAGTAGATTTCTAGTCTTAAGAGTTAGTATTTATGATCCACCTCTGACTTGCACAGTCAGTAATTTTTGTCTACACAGCGACATAGCCTATGAGTTGTACAATGAATGTGCTATCTCTTGTTCAATGTAATCAATTTGTAATGGTCATTACTATACATATTCAACCCTGAAACAACAATATTATATTTAAAAAAGCATCTAAGGTAGGAAACTACACAATATAAACACTTTGATATTAGCATATGCATTTACAAAATAGAAGGTAACTACAGAATTTGATATTGGGTCACTTTAGCTGAAACATCTAAAGCAACTTTTCAGAACTATCTATTGTATTAATATACTGCAATACTCTAGCATTGACATTGAACCTAAAACTCCTCCAAAAGATTTATAGCTCCATGGTTTATACCTAAATGACTTAAACTGAAATTTACTTTTGGTCGCCTAAATTATGAAACTCATTGTTCCTATTACTAAGCTAAAGAAGAAACTGGTAAGATCAAGATCAGCTTTACCAAGAAGAATTGACCAAGACATCATTTTATATAAGAAACTGCAAATTTTGATGTCTGAGGGGGTTCTGGAACCAATCCCCTGTGGACACTGAGGGATGACTATATACATATGTATGTCATACACACATATGTGTATGTATATACAAACATACACATACATATATATGTATATATATTCATACACACATACCACCCTTCTTTCAAAAGACTAAGAATCTGGTAAAGTAAATGAACACAGGTTGCAAATTATAAGCACTATAAAAGTATAAGATTATTATACAGAGAAACAAGCAAATGCCTGGAGTGTTAGGAAGCTACAATGAGATTGACGGCCATGAAACATTATGTCCAAGTTTCCTCTTACTGCTTCCATAGAAATCATAGCTCTAAAAATTATTTCTGCTCTCCTTTTGTCCTGGATATTTAACCTACAAAATTAAATGCATCTGATGCAAAAAGTGATCACATGAGCAAGAAGGGGAAATTTGTCAGACTTCTCCACTTGGGAGAAATATTACAGATGGGAAAGACTGAAGAATGGTCATGATGTTCTAATTTTCTTTATACTGTGACTTATTCTACAGAGGATGTGAGGCATCTTGTTTTTAATATCAAATTTGATAGCTACATTTTTATAAACCTGGATGGTAAAAGAGTATGTGGTTCTTCAGGGATTTAAAAATAAAACTTGGAAAAAATTATTTTAAAAATCGTTCCTCAATTAATTAATGTCTTCTTTTAAAGGCTATTTTAATATTGTTTAAAGTACCAGAGGTTAATAGTTAAGGAATTTCACCTAGCTGCTAGAAAATAAATTGTCATTTTATCTTAAGCTGAACATTTTATTTATTGATTTACTTACTAACTTAAGAGAGAAAGTCTCTGTCATCAGGCTACAGTGCAATGGTGCCGTTATAGTACACCGCAATCTTGAACTCCTGAGCTCAAGAGATCCTCCCACCTCGGCCTCCTAAAGTGCTTAGGATTAGAGGCATGCACCACCATGGCTGGCAAAGTTGGACATGTTAAAAACATATAAAGATGCATACTCTAATTTTTCTTTTTTTTTTTTTTGAGATGGAGCCTTGCTTTGTCACCCAGGGTTGAGTGCAGTGGTGTAATCTCGGCTCACTGCAACCTCCGCCTCCTGGGTTTAAGTGATTCTCCTGCCTCAGCCTCCTGAGTCCCAGATTACAGACGCCCACCACCACACCCAGCTAATTTTTGTATTTTTAGTAGAGATGGGGTTTCACCATCTTCGTCAGGCTGGTCTCAAACTCCTGGCCTCGTAATCTACCTGCCTTGGCCTCCCAAAGTGCTGGGATTACAGGCATGAACCACCGCACCCAGCCATCACTTTATTTTTATAAGTTAACCTACTCCAACAGAACAGAAGTATTTTTCTTCCTACAGGGTAAAGGCCATGCTAAATGTCAAGTTTAGAGAAATACAGTTTTATTGCCAAGAGTGTTGTTTGAAGTTAGTGCCTAACAAACATCTACCAGTATTGCTATAAATCTCCTTGGTTCCATGTTTTAGCAGTGCTGGAAGAATAAAAGTTGGAAGCAAGAATAAAAATTGAAGGACTCATATGAGCTACTTGTGTTTGGTTGGTTTTAATAGCACCCAGATCCCCAAGTACTCTATAAATATTTTATCACTCACAAAATTCTGTAGCCTCTTTCACACTTGCTAACATTCTAAACATGAAATATTTGATGAAACTGAGAAGATGAAATGAGAGAACTTATAGTCTTAATTTTTATTTTTAAAGAAGTTTATTTCAAGTATGACACAGATGTGTCATACTTGGCTCAGATGAATGGAGAGACTGTGTCATACTTGAAAGAAACTTCTTTAAAAGAGCCAATGGCGATATTTGGTATCTCCTACTTACTACCAGTCTTCTGGATTAGACGTGAGTGTGGATGGGGGGCATGTAAAAATAAGAAAGGGGTAAGAGCAAAGTGAGTGTGAGTCCCGTGACCAAGAGTCAACTCTGAACTTCATCATTTCCATGGAAAACAGACATACAATATTCCAAATTATATAAACTACAGGATTTGTTTTGATATATGAATGTACTCATTTAAAAGAATATTTCATCTAGTCTCCAAACTGTCATCATTCACCTCTGGCCCCAGAACACTTGACTGCAGTAAATATGTAACAAAGACCTGTTAAATAAATGGATAACCTGAAAAATGTTTATCGTAAATATTTTTTGTGAATAACAATCTACTCGCTTCCTATGATCAAACTGAAATCCAGGCTTCTACTTTCCTATAAAACAAAGAGGAGTTAAGGGATTTTTAAGAAGTTTAATGATCTGGTGCAGCTCATACCTGTAATCCCAACATTTTGGGAGGCTGAGGCAAGAAAATTGCATGAGCCCAGGAGTTCAAGACCAGGCTGAACCACATAGTGAGACCCTGTCTTTACAGAAAATAGAACATTAGCTGGGTGCAGTGGCACACACCTGTGGTCCCTGATACTCAGGCAGCTGGGGTGGGACGATGGCTTGAGCCCAGGAGGTCGAAGCTGCAGTGAACTGTAATCACGCCACTGCACTCCAGCCTGGCGGACAGAGCAAGAACCTGTCTCAAAAAAAAAAAAAAAAAAAGTTTTAAAAATGAACCTACATCTCCAAAAACCACAAAGGGATTACCTAGGACAACATTATCTGAATGGGAATAAGTTCTGATTGTTGTAAGAAGTGCTCAATGTTGAGCACTGCCTGGAGCAGATAAAATCGCACACACGTAGATTTTGAGCCAAGGTAACCATTTGAAATTTAAAGGTAACAGTGTTGAGGCCATTGTTTCCATGCCTTTGAGAAATGTTAGCTGATCCTGTGCTTTGGATTTTGATGGCATGCATATTAGTGACTGACAAAAACCATTATACATTAGGTCCTCAAATACATCATTTCATTAAATGATGAGAAAACAAAAATCAATTACTAGTGGGGCCACTGTCTGTATTGAATTTGCACATCCTCCCCGTGTCGACATGGGTTTTCTCCAGGCGTTCTGGTTTCCTCTTATATCCCTAAGTTGTGTATGTTGGGTTAATTAACACGTCTAAATTGTCCCAGTGTGAGTGAGTGTGTGTATTCTGTGATGGAATGGCATCCTGTCCAAGGTTGATTCCTGCATTGAGTGCTGAGATACCAGATAGGCTCAGGCTACCTACAACCCAGAACTGAAATAATTGGGTAAATAATTACCTTATTTGTTTTATTAATATTTCATAAATGTATGTAAAACTCATATTTATTTCAATGTTTAATATTAGAAGTGTTTTGGAGAGCAGAGCAAGATGGCAGAATAGAAGCCTATACCATTGATAACCCCCAACAGGAACACCAAATTTTAACAACTGTCTTCATACTGGAAAGCACCATTACAAGAACCAAAAATCAGAGTACCTGGTTTTACATTTATATCATTGAAGAGAGTAGGAGAGACAGTTTTAAATCACCAATATCACCCCTCCCCCATAACCTAGCAGCACCCATGCTACACAAAGAGTCTCTGCACTTGGGGGAGGGAGAGTGCAGTGACTAGGGGTCTTTCTATTAAACTCAGTGCTGCCATGTCACAGTGGAGAACAAAGCCATGCTAGCTCAGCCAGCACCCATGCCTGAAGTGAACATTTGGACCATACCCAACCAGAGGGCAATGGCCCAACCCAATAGTCAGAACTTGAGTTTTTGGCAAGCCTCACCACCATGGGCCAAAGTGCTCTGGGGTTCCAGGTAGACTTGAAAGGCTGTCTAGAACCCAAGGATTGCAGTTCCTAGGCAACTCCTAGTGCAGGGTTGGGCTTAGAGCCACTGGACTAGGGTGGTACATGACCTAGGGAGACACCAGCCAGGGGGTCTAAGGGAGTGCTTTTGCCATCCTTCCCCCAACCCCAGGCAGCACAGCTTGAAGCAACAAAAGTGACTCCCTCCCTCTTGCTTATGAAGAGGAGAGCAAAGAGTAAAAAAGGAATTTGTTTTGCATCTTGGATGCCAGCTCAGTTACAGTAGGATATGGCATGGGGCAGTCATGAGGCCCTCATGCCAAACCCTAGCTCATGGACGACATGGCTAGACCAACATGGGCCAAAAGGTAACCTACTGCCTTGAAGGGAAGGATCCACACCTGGCAGGATTCATCACCTGTGACTGAAGAGCCCCTGGGCCCTAAATAATCAACAGCAATACCCAGGTAGTGCACCATGGCATGGACATGGCTTCAGGTGAGACCCAGCACATTGCCAGCTGTGGTGGCTATGGTGAGAGACTCCTTCTGCTAGAGAAGAAAGCAGAGGGGAAAGTAAAAAGGACTTAGTCTTGCACCTTAGATACCAGCTCAGTCAGAGCAGTGCAAACCACAGGTGCGCTCTTGAAGTCCCTGATCCCAGGCCTAACATCTTGGATGGCACTCCTCGACCTCCCCTAGGCCAGAGGGGAGCCCAGTGCCCTGAAGAGTATGTCACAAGCCTGGCAGCATTCACCACAAGCTGACTGAAGGTCCTTTGGGCTTTAAGTAAATATCAGTGGTGGTGTGGAAAACCACCCATGGCCCAGTGGTAGTAGTTGCCACAGGGAGAGGCTCCTCTTCCTGTAGAAAGGGGAGAAAATAGCAGGAAGGACTTTGTATTGTGGTTTAAGTGCCCGCTTAGCTGCAGTAGAATAGAACATCAGATAGACATGTAAGGTTTTCAGCTACAGTCCCTAGCTCCCATACAGCATATTTGGACCCACTAGGGAGGGGCTATGGGAAACTCAGTGCCCTGAGGGGAAGGAAATAAACCTGGCTGGCTTCTCTACCTGCTAATGGTAGAGCCCTAGGGACTTGAGTGAACATAGGTAGTACCTAGGTAGTAATTACAGAGAACCTTGGGCAAGACCTAGGGCCGCGCCAGCACTGTCCCAGTGATGAGGGCCGGGGTGGGATGGCATGTCACCCCACGCCCAGCCCTAGGCAGCTCAGCACAGCAAGAGAGATTTCATTTGTTTGGAAGAAAGTAAGGGAAGAGAACAAGAGTCTCTACCTTGAAATACAGATAATTCTTCAGGGCTTTATCTAAGACCACCAAGGTAGTACCTCTACAAACCTGCAAGAACCATAGCATCACTGGGCTTGAGGTGCCCCTAATGCAGCTATGGCTTAGATCGCAACACCCCAGTTCTTTCAAATACCTGAAAAGCCTTCCTAAGGAAGATGGGTACAAACAAGACCAAACTGAAGACTACAATAAATATCTAACATTTCAATGCTCAGACACCAAAAAACATCAATACCATGCAGGAAAAAATGACCTCACCAAATGATTTGAATAAGACACCAGGGACCAATCCAGGAGAAAAAGAGATAATGTGACCTTTCAGACAGTTCAAAATAGCTCTTTTTAGGAAACTCAAAGAAATTTGAGATGACAGAGAAGAAATTCAGAATTTTATCAGAAATATTTAACAAACAAATTGAAGTAATTAAAAGAAGCAAAACTTGTGGAGTTGAAAAATGCAATTGGAGTACTAAAGAATGCATCAGAGTCTCTTAAAAGCAGAATTGATCAAGCAGAAAAAATAGCATGAAAAAAGTCTATTTGAAAATACACAGAGAAGACAAAAGAAATAAGAATAAGAAAGAATGAATCATGCCTATGAGATCTAGAAAATAGCCTTTAAGTTATTGGCCTTAAAGAGGAGGTAGAGAAAGAGATGGTGACATAAAGTTTATTCAAAGGGATAATATCAGAAAACTTCCTAAACCTCAAGGAAGATATCAATACTCAAGTACAAAAAGATTGTAGAACACCGAGCAGATTTAACCCAAGGACTACGCCAAGGCATTCAATAATCAAACTCCTAAAAGTCAAGGGTAAAGAAAGGATCCTAAAAGCAGCAAGAGAAAAGAAACAAATAAAATAAAATGGAGCTCCCATATGTCTGGCAGCAGACTTTTCAGTGGAAATCTTACAGGCCAAGAGAGAGTGGTGTGACATATTTAAAGTGCTGAAGGAAAAAACAAACAATTATTGTACAATAGTATATTTGGTGAAAATATTCTTCAAGCATGAAGGACAACTAAAGACCTTCCCAGACCAACAAAAGCTAGCTATTCATCAATGCTAGACTTGTCCTAAAAAAAATGCTAAAGAGAGTTCTTCAAACTGAAAGACAAAGATGTTAATGAGCAATAAATCATCTATATGAATATGTACAACAAACCCTCATGATGTATCTTTATGTAACCTTCATGTGTACCCCCAAACCTAAAATAAAATTTTTAAAAAAATCCTTCATATGTACAAGACTCACTGGTAATAGTAAGCACATAGAAAAATTACAGATTATAACTGCAAAAACAAACTGTAATTGTGGCATGTAAAGTACTCTTAAGTAGAAAGTCTAAATGGTGAACGAATCAAAAATGATAACTGCAACAACTTTTCAAGACGTACTACAATAAGACATAAAGAGAAACATGAAGGATGGGCACGGCGGCTCATGCCTGTAATCCCAGCACTTTGGGAGGCCAAGGCAGACGGATCATGAGGTCAGGAGTTTGAGACCAGCCTGACCAAAAAGGTGAAATGCCGTATCTACTTTAAAAATACAAAAATTAGCCAGGCGTGGTGGCATGTGCCTGTAATCCCAGCTACTCAGGAGGCTAAGGCAGGAGAATCACTTGAACTGAAAGGCGGAGTGTGCAGTAAGCCAAGATTGTGCCACTGCATTCTTGTCTGGGCAACAGAGTGAGACTCTGTCTCAAAAAAAGAAAGAAAAATAAGAAGTTAAAAAGCGGGGGGACAAAGTTAAATGTAGAGTTTCTATTAATCTTCTTCTTGCATGATTTGTTGTTTCTGTCATCAGTTTTAAGTTGTCTTAAGTCTAAAATAATGGATTATAAGATAGTATTTGCAAGCCTCATATTGAAAAGCATACAACAGACACAAAAACTGTAAGAAGCAAGAAATTGAATCATCCCACCAGAGAAAATCACCTTCACTAAAATGAAGAGAGGAGGAAGGAAGGAAGGAAAGAAGGAAAGGAAAACCATAAAACAACAACCCGCAAACAAATAACAAAATGATAAGAGGAAGTCTCTACTTAGCAATAAAAACATCAAATGCAAATGCACAAAACTCTCCAACCAAAAGACACAGAGTGCCTGAATGGATTAAAAAACAAGACCCAGGCCGGGCGCGGTGGCTCAAGCCTGTAATCCCAGCACTTTGGGAGGCTGAGGCGGGTGGATCACGAGGTCGAGAGATCGAGACCATCCTGGTCAAAATGGTGAAACCCCGTCTCTACTAAAAATACAAAAAAATAGCTGGGCATGGTGGCACGTGCCTGTAATCCCAGCTACTCAGGAGGCTGAGGCAGGAGGATTGCCTGAACCCAGGAGGCAGAGGTTGCGGTGAGCCGAGATCGCGCCATTGCACTCCAGCCTGGGTAACAAGAGCAAAACTCCGTCTCAAAAAAAAAAAAAAAAAAAAAAAACAAGACCCAATGATCTATTATTTATAAGAAACACACTTCACCTATTAAGAGACACATAGGCTGAAAATAAAATGATGGAAAAAGATATTCCAAGCTAATGGAAACCAAAATAGAGCAGAAGTACTATACTTATATCTGACAAAATAGATTCCATGACAAAAATTGTAAGAAGAGACAAAGAAGGTCATCATATAATGATAAAGGGGTTAATTCAGCAAGAGGATATAACAATTATAAATGTAAATGTACCCAAGACAGGAGCACCCAGATATATAAAGCTAATTTTATTAGAGCTAAAGAGAGAGATGGACCTCAATACAAAATAGCTGGAGACTTCAACCCTCCATTTTCAGCATTGGACAGATCTCCTAGACAATTAACAAACATCAGACTTAGTCTGCACTATAGACCAAATGAACCTAATAGATATTTACAGAACATTTCATCCAATGGCTGCAGATTACACATTCTTCTCAACACATGGAGTAATCTCAGGGACAGGCCATATGTTAGGTCACAAAAGAAGTCTTAAACATTTCCCAAAAAAAAGAAATAATATCAAGCATCTTATCTAACAACAATGGAATAAAGCTAGAATTAATAAGGAGGAATTTTGGAAACTATACAAATACATGGAAATTCAAAAACATGCTCCTAACTGACCAGTGGGTCAATAAAGAAATTAAGAAGGAGAATGGGTATAGTGACTCACGCCTGTAACCTCAACACTTTGGGAGGCCAAGGCAAGCAGATCAACTGAGGTCAGGAGTTCAAGACCAGCCTGGCCAACATGGTGGAATCCTGTCTCTACTAAAAGTACAAAAATTAGCTGGGCATGGTGGCTGGCATCTGTAATCCCAGCTACTCATGAGGCTGAGGTGGGAGAATTACTTGAACCCAGGAGGCAGAGGTTGCAGTGAGCTGAGATGATAGAAAAAAAAAAGAAAGAAAAAAAAGAAAAAGAAAAAGAAATTAAGAAGGAAATTGAAAAATTTATTGAAACAAATGATAATGGAAACACAATATACCAAAACCTATCAGATATGGTGAAAGAGGGAAGTTTATAGCTTTAAGTGCTAAGAAGGAAGTTTATAGCTTTAAGTACCTACCTCAAAAAGAATAAAGAGGGCTGGGTGTGGTGGCTTAGCACTTTGGGAGGCTGAGGTGGGTGGATCACTTGAGGTTAGGTCAGGAGTTTGAGACCAGCCTGGACGACATGGTAAAACCACGTCTCTACTAAAAATACAAAAGTTAGCTGGGCATGGTAGCAGGTGCCTCTAATCCCAGCTCTTTGGGAGGTTGAGGCAAGAGAATCACATGAGCCTGGGAGGCAGAGGTTGCAGTGAGCAAAGATCACACACTGCACTCTAGCCTAGGCAAAAGAGCAAAACTCTTGTCTCAAAAGAAAAAAAGAAGAAGAAGAAGAAGAAGAGGAAGACTTCAAATAAATAACCTAATGACGAATCTTTTAAAAAATTTAAAAAGCAATAGCAGTCAAACCCAAAATTAGTAGGAAAAAAGAATAAAGATCAAAGCAGAAATAAGTTTGAAATGAAGACAACAATAAAAATGTCAATGAAACAAAAAGTTTTTTGAAAAGATGAACAAAACTGACAAATCGTTAGCCAGACTAACAAAGAAAAAAAGGGAAAGACCCAAATAAATAAAATCAGAGAGGAAAATAAAAACATTGCAACTGATACTATAGAAATTCAAAGGATTATTAGTGCTCAGTATGATCAACCATATGCTAATAAATTGGAAAATTTAGATGAAATGGATAAATCCCTAGACACATACAACCTACCAAGGTTGAACCATGAAGAAATCCAAAACCTGAACAGACCAATAACAAGTAACAAGCCATAATAAAAGGTCTCCCAGCAAAGAAAAGCTTGGGACCTGATGGCTTCACTGCTGAATTCTATCAAACATTTAAAGGAGAACTAATACCAGTGCTACTCAAACTATTACAAAAAAAAAAGTAGAGGAAGAGGGAATACTTCCAAACTCGTTCTAGAAGGCCAGTGTTACCCTGATACAAAAAACAAAGACACATCAAAAAAAAAAAAAAAAAAAAAAAAAAAAAAAATCTACAGGCTGGTTTCTCTGATGAATATTAATGCAAAAATCCTCCACAAAATACTAGCAAACCAAATTCAACAATACCTTAAAAACATCATTCATCATGACCAAGTGAGCTTTATCCTTGGGATGCAATGATGGCTCAACATATGCAAATCATGGAGATAAAGAGTAGAATGAAGGTTACCAGAGGCTGGGAAGGGTGTTGGGGACAGGGGTAGGAGGTGGGGATGACAAATAGGTACAAAAAATTTAGTTAGAAAGAATAAGTAAAACCTAGTATTTGCTAGCACAACAGGGTGACTATAGTCAATAATAATTTAACTTTTTTTTTTTTTTTTTGAGATGGAGTTTCACTCTTGTTACCCAGGCTGGAGTTTAATGGCGCGATCTCGGCTCACCGCAACTTCCGCCTCCTGGGTTCAGGCAATTCTCCTGCCTCAGCCTCCTGAGTAGCTGGGATTACAGGCATGCGCCACCATGCCCAGCTAATTTTTTGTATTTTTAGTAGAGACGGGGTTTCACCATGTTGACCAGGATGGTCTCGATCTCTTGACCTCGTGATCCACCCGCCTCGGCCTCCCAAAGTGCTGGGATTACAGGCTTGAGCCACCGCGCCCGGCCCCCTTTTTTTTTTTTTAAAGAGAGTCTCACTCTGTCACCAGGCTGGAGTGCAGTGGCATAATCTCGGCTCACTGCAACCTTCATCTCCCTGATTCAAGCGATTCTCCTGCCTCAGCCTCCTGAGTAGCAGGGATTACAGGCACATGCCACCATGCCCAGCTAATTTTTGTATTTTTAGTAAAGTCAGGGTGTTACCATGTTGGCCAGGATGGTCTTGATCTCCTGATTTCATGATCCTCCCACCTCAGCCTCCCAAAGTTTTGGGATTACAGACATGAGCCACTGTGCCTGGCCAATTTTACATTTTAAAATAATTAAAACAATATAAATAGATCATTTGTAACACAAAAATAAAAGCTTGAGATGTAACACATTGCATTGCATGCCTATATCAAAATCTCATGTACGACATAAACATAATATACCTAAATAAAAATTTTAAAATAAGATTCTCAAGCAAATCTGCTTTAGGAAAAATACAAATAGCAGTTGGAAAAAGGTGAAAGTTGACAAAAAAATAAAAGTGAAAGTTGAAAAAAAGTATTTTGGTCCCTATTTAGAACTTTAGTGACGTGTTTGTGACTGACCAGAAATACGCTGTGGGAACTTTAACTCTTGTTTATATCAATTAGCCTATGGTAAAGTTGATTTTACTTTAATACTTTTTTTTTTTTTTGCTTGAAATCACAGTTTCCAAGAACCTATCAACAACATTACACGAGGACCTACTGTTATTTCCAGCACTGTCTTTAGTCATTACCTTAGAGATCAAAGAATTTCCCCTTGATTTCTGGACAAGACAGCTAGGAGATTATGTAGAAGCAACAGGTCTTAAAATAGGTGAGTAACTTAAATTGCCACTGGCCAATATCTTCTACTAACTTTGAAAACTTTGCTGATGGGTTGGTTGTTTTAAGTAGTTGAAACAGTGGGACAAATTCTATATCATATCTGTAGGCCTCTGGCTGTGTTTGCATTAATAGCTTCCTCCTTCCATTTAAATGCTTTATCAATTTGATATCAGAAACATTTTCAATCTCTCTTTATCATGCTGCACACTGAGATGTGAGAGAGCTTTGGGAAAGGTTGCATTTCTTCATACCTCCAAAATGGTACATTTTACACTTAAAAGTTGTCTATCCCCAAAACTGCTAGAAGTCAGATATTTTCTGCAAAGCTTGCATCTGGGTCTGAATTTGTCCCATGTCCTTCCAGGCCCCCCTGCAGAAATCATCTCTCTCTACTGTGCTTCCTATTGTGCAAATAAATGAGGAAAAAGTCACAAAATGCCATTATGATAATAAATTAGAGAGTAAGCTACAGAGCCCCAAGGCTTAATGAGGATCCTGCCGTTTAGCCCTGGGCAATCATGGAAACAGACCACTACTCCCACTGAGCATACTACGGGAAATATAGAACCCTTATCAATGAGATGCTTTTTGAAATAGATAATGAAAAAGGAAGAATTACAATTTAGCAATATAGCTTGTGAGATAAATGATAGAGAAGGGTAATTACAAATTGGCAGGAAAGAGTTTTTGCAATACAAGCCAACTGTTCATCCTTTAGGTTAGAAAATTTATTGCTACAATAAAAGATCAAATGGAAAACTGGATTAGAGGCACTTGTAGTATGCCTTCAGACAACCTTATTTTTGCTTCCTTGGTTATAAAAGGTAATGCTTTTGTAGCCTATATCATATTTTAAATGTTTAATATTTCCAAATTTCCTATATTTAAGAGAATCAGAAAAATGAGTTTTGGAGGGTAAAACTTTCTATGAGTGGGAACAGATAAGCTCAAGTGAAAATTTGGGGCTTAAACTTGCCCAATCAGCTCTTAATTCAAACATCTGAATGCAAAACTATTTTCTGCAAAACTGCTACATCAGCTACTAGAAATATTGGTATTCTAAATGAGCAGTGTCCCAGTCTAGAATATTTAACAGGAGGCTTACAAACTAAAAATGACACCAGGCCCTTTGAGGTGAGTAAAGAGACCTCTAATTTTCTAACAATATACTGTAATGATAATACTGTAATGGCAATTACATTGTATCTTTTAATGAATATCATAAGTCATCCTCAAACATCCATTCCCAGCCACCATCAAAACCTCTGCACTCCTCCCAGGGACCTGCTGTCACCACCACACCAAATAGGGTTAAAGAACCACATCACCTGAGGCTTACTATCACTTCTGCCAGCAACCCAGACCACTCCAGCGATGAGGTCACCATGCACCCATGTGCTGCCCAGAGGCCTAAGGATCATCTCAACTGCCATCCCCATCCAGCACAGCTTTCCCACAGCCTCCACAGACAATTGGAACCTAAGCCACTGAGGAGGTTGCAGACACCACTGATGTTGATGACAGCAAAATAAATTACACAGAGACTATACTACCGCGCTCACCCAGAATGAAAGCTAAAGCACTCTACCCAACTGACATTATGAATACATCTATAGGAAAAAGTCTTTTTTTGTGAAAGATACTCCACAAAATTGGAAGAAAAACTGTTACACCAGGTACACAGATATCAACATAGAGAAACAAAAAACATAAAAAGAAAAAACAAGAAAATGTGACAGCACCAGAAAACACCACGATTCTTCAGTAACAGAATCCCAAAGAAGAAAATGCATGAAATGCCTGAAAAGAAATTCAAAATAATTATCTTCAGAAAACTCAGTGAAATGCAAGCAAACACAGATAACAATACAATAAAATCAAGAAAAAATTCATGATTTGAATGAAAAATCTAACAGAGTTAGATTTCATAACAAAAAACAAATATTAAAACTGAGAAACCCGAGGCCGGGCGCGGTGGCTCAAGCCTGTAATCCCAGCACTTTGGGAGGCCGAGGCAGGTGGATCACAAGGTCGAGAGATCGAGACCAACCTGGTCAACATGGTGAAACCCCGTCTCTACTAAAAATACAAAACATTAGCTGGGCATGGTGGCACATGCCTGTAGTCCTAGCTACTCAGGAGGCTGAGGCAGGAGAATTGCTTGAACCCAGGAGGCGGAGGTTGCGGTGAGCCGAGATCACGCCATTGCACTCCAGCCTGGGTAACAAGAGTGAAACTCCGTCTCAAAAAAAAAAAAAAAAAAAAAAAAACTGAGAAACCCAATGAATGAAATAAACAATACTTACATAGTCTCAAATAGCTAGAAAGTGTATGTTGAATGTTCCCAACAGAAAGAAATTGCAAATGTTTAAGGTGATGGATATGCTAATTGCCTTAATCTGATCACAATATATTACATATATGTATCCAAACATCACTATTTACCTCATGAATGTGTACAATACTCACTCATCAATAAAAAAAAAAGAAATAAACAGTACAATCAACAGCTTCAACAATAGACCAGATCAAGCAGAAGAAAGGGTTTTAGAACTTTAAGACAGACTTTTTAAATAATGTGCTCCAACAAAAAAAAAGCAAAAAGAATAAAAAAGAATTAAGGAAGCCTATACGACATATGGGACATATTTTGGCAAAGAAATATTTTCATTTTGAAAGTTCCAGGAGGAGAATAGATGTTTAAAAGCATAGAAAACCTATTTAATATAATAATAGCTGAAAACTTCCCAAATCTTAGGAGAGATATAAACATCCAGATACTTGAAGCTCAAAGATCTCCAAATAAATTAATCACCAAAAGGTCCTATTTGAAATGCATTATAGTTACATGGCCAAAATTGAAGAAAGAATTCTGAAAACAGCAAGAGATAAGCATCAAGTCAGATATAAAGGAATCCCCATCAGACTAACAGCATATTTTCCAGCAGAAACCTTACATGCCATGAGAGAGTAGGATAATATATTCCAAATGCTGAAAGAAAGAAATTGTCAGCCAAGAAATATACCCAACAAAGCTAACTTTCAGAAATGAAGGAGAAATAAAGTATTTCCCAGAAACCAAAAATAGGAAATTCATCAATACCCTTCCAAAAAATGCTTAAGAGAGTCCCACATTTGGAAGCTAAAGGACAATATCTACCATCATGTAAACACACAATAATGTAAAACTCACTGGTAGAACAAACACAAAAATAAGAAAGAGGAAGGAACTAAACCTTATCACTACAGAAAATCATGAAACTGCAAAGAAAAACAATAAGAAAGAAACAAAGGGTACACAAAACATTCAGAAAACAATTAACAAAATGACAGAGGTGAGTCCTCGTTTATCAATAACAACCTTGGGGCTAAACAGTTTAAAGTCCCTCAATTAAAAGATACAGATTGAGGCCGGGCGCGGTGGCTCATGCCTGTAATCCCAGCACTTTGGGAGGCTGAGGCGGGTGGATCACGAGGTCAAGAGATCGAGACCATCCTGGTCAACATGGTGAAACCCCGTCTCTACTAAAAATACAAAAAATTAGCTGGGCGTGGTGGCGCGTGCCTGTAATCCCAGCTACTCAGGAGGCTGAGGCAGGAGAATTGCTTGAACCCAGGAGGCAGAGGTTGCGGTGAGCCGAGATCGCGCCATTGCACTCCAGCCTGGGTAACAAGAGCTAAACTCCGTCTCAAAAAAAAAAAAAAAAGATACAGATTGGCTGAATGAATAAGAAAAAACAAAACCCCACTTTATGCTGCCTACAAGAAATTTGTGTCACCTGTAAAAACAGACTAGACTCTGAGTGAAGGAATGAAAAAATATATTACACACAAATGAAAACCAAAAGTATGTAGGAGTGTCTATACTTACATCAGACAAAAAGATTAGGCAAGATAAATAAACAAAGACCATTGAAATTGGAAAAGAGGAAGTTAAATTGTCCCCGTTTGCAGATAACATGATCTTATATACAGAAAAACCTAAATACTTCACCAAAATACTTTTAGAACTAATAAATTCAGTAAAGTTGTAGGACACAAAATCAACATACAAAAACTGGTAGCATTTCTATATGCCAATAACAACAACAACAAAAAGAAATCAAGAAAGCAATTCCATTTATACTAGCTACAAAAAAATATTGAGGAATAAATTTAACCAAGGAGATGAAAGACCTCTGCAATGAACATAGATGAAATAAATAGCAGAGGACACAAAAACAATGGAAAGACATCCTATGCTCATGAATTGAAAGAAGTAGTATTGTTAAAATGACCATTCTACTCAAGCTACAGATTCAATGCATTTCCAATTAAAATACCAATGATATTCTTCATAGAAATAGAAAAAAAGAATCTTAAAATTCACATGGAAACACAAAAGATCCTGAGGAGCCAAAGCAATCCTAAGCAAAAAGGACAAAGCTGAATGCATCACTCTATCTGGCTTAAAAATATACCACAAAGCTTTAGTGACCAAAATAGCATATTGGTATAAAAACAAATACAAAAACAAATGGAACAGAATAGAGAACCTAGAAATGAATCTGACAATTTACAGCTACCTAATTTTCAGAAAAGGAGCCAAGAACATACAGTAGTAAAATAACATTATTTTCAATAAATGATATTGGGAAAACTCGATAGTCACATGAAAGAAGACTGAAATTAGACCCCTAGGTCTCAGAATATATAAAAATGAACCCAATATGGATTAAATAATTAAATATAAGACTCAAAACTCTAAAACTACTAGAAGAAAACAGGGAAAATACTTCAGGACATTGGTCTAGGAAAAAAAATTTGGGGGTAAGAATTTAAAAGCACAAGTAACAAAAATAAAAATAGGCAAATGGGACTATATCAAACTAAAATCTTCTGCACACCAAACAGTATCATCAACAGAGTGAAGAGACAATCTGTAGAATGGAAGTAAATATTTGCAAGCTATTTGCCTGACAAAATATCCAGGATATACAAGGAACTAAAAAAAAAATCAACAACTCAGAAAACTTCTGAATATTTTGATTTTCAAATAGGCAAATGATCTGAAGACATTTCTCAAAAACAGACAAGCAAATGGCCAAGTATATGAAAAAAAAAATCGACATTGCTAATCATCAGGGAAGCACAATCAAAACCACGATGAGATATCACCTCACACTTGTTAGAATGACTATGATCAAAAAGACCAAAAATAGCAAATGCTGGTGAGGATACAGAGAAAAGGCAACTCATAAGATATTAGTGTGATTGTAAATTAGTACAGCCATTATGGAAGACAGTATGAAGGTTCCTCAAAAAACTGAAAATAGAACTACCACGTGATCCAACAATCCTGCTACTGGTACCTAGCCAAAGAAAAGGAAATCAGTATATTGAAGAGGTATCTGTACCCCCATGCAGCATTATCCACAATAGCCAGGATAATGGGATCAAACTACAAGTCCATCAACAAATGAATGGACAGAGAAAATGTGGACTATATACACAATAGAAAACAATTCAGTCATAAATAAAAATTAAGTCCTGTCATTCATGGCAATGTGGATGAACCCGGAGGACATTAGGTTAAGTGAAATAAGTCAGGCACAGAAAGATAAATACCACAGTTCACACCAATATATGAGCTCAACAGTTGAACTCATAGAAGTAAATAGTAGAATAGTGGTTACTAGAGGCTAGTAAAGGTAGTGGGGAGGAGAACTATGGAGGGGTTGTTTAATGGATACAAAATTACATCTAGATAGGAGAAATAAATGATAGTGTTTTATAGCACTGTAGGATGAATATAGTTAACAATAATTTATTCTATATTTTCAAAAACCTAGAAGAGAGGATTTGGAATGTTCCCAACAAAAAGAAGTAAACTTTTGAGGTGATGGCTATGTTAATTATCCTTATTTGGCGATTATACGTAGTACAGATGTATCAAAATATCACTCTGTGTTGCATAAATATGTACAACTATTACATCTCAACTAAAAAGAAAAAAAATCCATTTGTTTCCAGGATCATTAGTCTAAGTTAATATTTCTTAGCATGGCTCTACTGTTAGCAGCATCAGCATCATCTGGGAATTTTTTAGAAATGCAAATTCTCACAACCCATTGGGTCTTACTGAATCAAGTTCTGGGGATTAGATGCAGCAGTCTGATTTAGCAACACTTTTCAGTGATTCCGAATGCTTGGAAGTATAGCAGCCACCTTTTTATCCTTCCGTCCACCCTTCCCCTGAGAAAAGATAATACTAAGAATGGCAAAGTAGTGACTCAAAGAAGCCAAGTCCTTTAATATATAATTAAGCTAACAAAGAAACCAACTCTGGGCCTACCTTACTACTAGACTTCCTCTAATGTGAGATAATAAATAAGCTACATTTTCTGTTACATGCAACCAGAAGCATCTTAATTGAGAGATTAAATGAGGGTGAAAAAAATTTAGTTTAGATGAATAGGTTAAAATGTTGGTTGATGGTTTGGTTGTTCCTATAAAAATGAAGAGTTTAATAAAATGTGAATTATTCAAATGATAAAATGTTAAGTCAAGTACTAAAATATTAAAGGTGATGTTAATCAATAGGAAGTTACAGAATAAGATGTCCAAAAACTGACCGAGGAAATGTGTCTGTTTTTTAAGTTAAATAATTGCCATATTAGCAGAAAGTTAAAAATTGGCTATTGACTTCAGAAATTCCATTGACAAGTTTTTCTTTTTCTTTTTCTTTTTTTTTTTTGAGACGGAGTTTCGCTCTTGTTACCCAGGCTGGAGTGCAATGGCGCGATCTCGGCTCACCGCAACCTCCGCCTCCTGGGTTCAGGCAATTCTCCTGCCTCAGCCTCCTGAGTAGCTGGGATTACAGGCACGCGCCACCACGCCCAGCTAGTTTTTTGTATTTTTAGTAGAGACGGGGTTTCACCATGTTGACCAGGATGGTCTCGATCTCTCGACCTCGTGATCCACCCGCCTCGGCCTCCCAAAGTGCTGGGATTACAGGCTTGAGCCACCGCGCCCGGCCGACAAGTTTTTCTTATCACTCATTAGAAATATTTTAAAATTATGTAACTGTATTTTATTCTTAACATTGGTAATCTTTTAGGATTTTTACTTACATAGTTGTGTGCCCTGTCACTAGATTTTTTCTTTAGCTAATGATTACTTAGTGACAGATTCAACTATGGAATTGCTAAAATGAAACTAAGTTTACACTTTCTTAAAGTATAACACAGTCTTTTCTTTTTCCCAAAAACTAGACAAAAATATTTATTATTTTGTGGTCTGCACATCTACTTGTTTCTGTTAGCAGAAACAACTGGAACAGTTAAAAAGCTATGACATTTGAGTTTTAAAAGAAAATATAGGTATTTTTTCCCTCATTTAAATGACCAAATGTTTATTTAAAAGTACAAAAGTACTGGGATAGGTAAAGATGTCAACACTGCACGTTTGATTAAAACATTTAAATTACTTTTGGGGAAATGAGAATCAATTCTCACTGAACAGACACCAAAACTACACATTTGTATATAATTAAATTAAATACTGAAAATGTTGTGAAGTAAGCAGACTAGATTTTATTAATTGCTTTTTAAAGGTGATAAAGATCAGGCTCACACAGCAGAGGCTCCCTACTCAAGAATTTCTCAGTGTTTAATGTCAAAGTTAGGTGTCTAATAATCCATCATGGCTTGTGTATCCCTCTATCCCTCAATGTTTCCATGATGAGGAAACATTCCAAAGAATATATTTTTATTGGAGAATATATAAGAAGCTGCTTTATTTAATTACCTGTTGTAGTTTATCATTTTGTTTGCTAAATTCTTGCCTCTTTCGGCTGGGCGCAGTGGCTCAAGCCTGTAATCCCAGCACTTTGGGAGGCCGAGGCGGGTGGATCATGAGGTCGAGAGATCGAGACCATCCTGTTCAACATGGTGAAACCCCGTCTCTACTAAAAACACAAAAAATTAGCTGGGCATGGTGGCGCGTGCCTATAATCCCAGCTACTCAGGAGGCTGAGGCAGGAGAATTGCCTGAACCCAGGAGGCGGAGGTTGCGGTGAGCCGAGATCGCGCCATTGCACTCCAGCCTGGGTAACAAGAGCGAAACTCCATCTCAAAAAAAAAAAAAAAAAAAAAAAATTCTTGCCTCTTTCAATTCAATTTGCACCCCCTGCAACCTTAATAGTGCCTAATTCCTGAGTCTAGGATATTTGCCCCATAGCTAATTTGATGCCTCCCCAGATTGTATTAATTAACTGTCTCTCTTAGTCATTCTTGGTCAATGTCTACATCTATTCACTTGTTATTATTCAACCTTCAGATATCATTACTGGAGAAATCATTCTCCAAGCAGATGCTCTTCTAGAATCCCTTGGGTTTGTCTTCTCAGAGTTGAAAGGTACTGCTAAAATGGAAGTGTAATCTCATGAATAATAATCACAGATAGGCACAGTACTGCTAAAATGGGATTATAATCTCATGAATAATAATCACAGATAGGCATTTTAGAGAGATTATTCAATAGGTAATTGAGATATGTTAATTAACATGCTCTACTGAAAAATCAACAGAATACATATTAAGCATATGTCCTAGATCTAAAAGCCACTAAGTAGTATTAAGAATACTAATTTCATTTTCCCAGTTAAATTTTTGTTATTCAGAGTTTTTATAATTGCATTTAAATAAAAAGTAGAGTAAGGGCTAGGGAAAAATTGAGGGTTTTATTTTTTGTTTCTTTTAATTAAGATCTCATAATGGCTTTAGAAATTATGAAGGACATAACAACTATTATATCTTTTTTTATATTCCATGATTTAAATCAACAATCGTAATTCTCAGTTGCCGCATCACTTTAACAGTTATCAAAGAGGATATAAACAGGTAAAAACATATTTTAGATAACAGTCTTAGGGCCAAGACATTGCTTAAAGATTTTTTACTTTACTAAGCATTAAGTTACACTAGACATCAGCCAAGGTGGATCAAAATGGTCAATTAAGAACCTGTGAAACTGTAAGTCATCATTAGTATCCCTCTGGCTTTGACAATGACTTACCATCTTCTAAATAGCATACAAGCTATTTTTGAGTAGGTATGACAACCCCTGTCAGCTTTGATTTTGAAAATATATATCATCAAATGATCTGTCTGCATCAGTGGTTCTGATAGTGTGGTCCCTCTCACCTGGAATTTTTTTAGAAATGCAAACTCTTGGGTCCCACCTCAGCTCTACTGAATTAGAAACTCTGGAGGTGGGACCCAGCATTCTGTTTTAATTAGTCCTTTAGGTGATCCCAATGCATGCTAAAGTTTCAGCACTGTTTATAAAAAGCATTAAGCTTTCATCTGAAAATATTTTGATAATGCCAATAGTACTGAATTCTAAAAAAGGAGTGAGAATGTACAGGTATAACTCAGAGATATTGCAAGCTTGATTTGAGACTACCACAATAAAGCAAATATCACAATAGAGCAAGTCACACAATTTTTTTGGTTTTCCAGTGCATATAAAATTTATGTTTACACTATACTGTAGTCTATTAAGTGTTCAATAGCAAGTCTAAAAAATGTACATACCTTCGTTAAAAAATACTTTATTGCTAAAGAATGCTAATGATCATCTGAGCCATCAATGGGTCATTATATTTTGGCTGGTAGGGAATCTTGCCTTGATGTGAATGGCTATTGACTGATCAGGGTAGTGGTTGCTGAAAGCTGCAGTGGCTGTGGCAATTTCCTAAAATAAAACAGTAATAATGTTTGTAGCATCAACTGACTCTTCCTTTCACAAATTTCTCTGTAGCATCTGATGCTGTTTAGTAGCATAGTAGAACCTCTTTCAAAATGGGAGTCAATCCTCTCAAACCCTGTCACTGCTTTATCAACTCAGATTATAAAATACTCTAAATCCTTTGTTGTCATTTCAACAATGTTCACATCGTATCTACCAGCAGTAGGTTTTCTGTGTTTTCTTATGAGGAAGTAATGCCTCATCAGTTCAACTTTTATCACGAAATTGCAGCAATTCAGTAACATCTTCAGGCTCCACTTCTAATTCTAATTATCTTGCCATTTCTACCACATCTGTACTTTCTTCCTACACTGAAGTCTTGAAGCCCTCAAAGTCCTCCATGGGGGTTGGAATCAAGTTCTTCTAAACTCCTGTTAATGTTGACATTTTATCCTCTTCTCATGAATCACAAATGTTTTTAGTGACACCTACCTAGAAAATTTTCTTTCTCTCCAGAAAGTTTTCAATTTACTTTGCCCAGATCCATCAGAGGAATCACTATCTATGGTAGCTATAGCCTTATGAAACGTGTTTCTTAAATAATAAGACTTGAAAGTTAAGATTATTCCTTGATCCATGGACTGAAGAATAGAGAGCAGACATGAAAACATTATTCTCCTTATACCTCATGTCAGAGCTCTTGGGTGACTAGCTGCACTAGCTGCAGTAGTCTTCACTACTGTGAAGAGCAGTAATAGAAAGGAAGGTCTCAAAAATGGGCTTAAAATATTCAGTACACCATTCTATAAACAGATCTGCTGTCCTACGGGCTCTGTTGTTCCATTGACAGAGCACAAGCAAAATAGATTTAGCATCATTCTTTAGGGACCTAGAATTTTCAGAATGATAAATCGTCATTGACTTCAACTTAAAAGACAACAGCTGTATTGGTCCCTAAAAAGAAAGTCAGCCTGTGGCTTTTTATCCACATTGAAAATCTGTTATTTAGCGTAGCCACCTTTATCAATAATCTTAGCTACATTTTCTGGATAACGTGCTGCCACTACTCCATCACTACCTGCTGCTTCACCTCATACTTTTATGTTTTGGAGATGGCTTCTTTCCTTAAACTTCATGAACCAATCTCTGCTATCTTCAAACTTTTCTTCTGCAACTAACCCACCACTCTCACCCTTCATAGAATTCAAGAGAGTTAGGGACTTATTCTGAATTAAGCTTTGGCCTAAGGCAATGTTATGCCTGATTTGATCTTTTATCCAGATCACTCAAACTTTCTGCACATCAGCAAAATTACTGTTTAGCTTTCTTATCATTTGTGTGTTCACTGGAGTAGCACTTTTAATTTCCTTCAATAACTTTTCCTTTGCATTCACAACTTGGCTAACTGATAAATGAGGCCTAACTTTCAGGCCACCTCAGCTTCTAACATGCTTTCCTCATTACGCTTAATCATTTCTGGCTTCTGATTTAAAGAGAGGGACATATGACTGTTTCTTTCACTGGAACATTTTGAGGCCATTGTAGGGTTATTATTGGACTTTGCCCCAGGAAGTAAAAAGGCCTAAGGAGAAGAGAGCTGGAAAAATTATAGGTCATTGGAGCAGTCAGAACACACGCATTTATCCATTAAGTTTTCTGTCTTATATGGGCACAGTTCAGTTCACCCCACAACAATTGCAACAGTAACATCAAAAATGACTGACCATGGGTCACCATACAGGTATAATAATAATGAAAAAGTTTGAAATATTGCAAGAATTACTAAAGTGTGACACAAAAACATGAAGTGAACACATGGTTTTGGAAAAATAGTGTCAGTGAACTTCCTCAATGCAAGGTTGCCACAAACCTTCAATTTATGAAAAACACAATTATCTGCAAAATGCTATGTATATACAAGTGAAGTGGAATAAAATGAAATGTGACTGTATATGAGTATTTAAACCTTCTCCAGTGTTCTTAAATTATGTAAGACTTTGAACTTCTTTGAGTAGATACTTATTGGCCTAAAACCAGTTATTTTAAAATATGAGGGGAAAGGGTATTAAAATCATAAAGAAATCAGACTTCTCCCCTCTTGGGTAACTGAATATTACACTGGCAAAACCATGGTTTGAAAGAATAAGAACAAAAGTAAGCAATTCAGTGGTAATGGAGCTACAGTTGTCATCCTAGCTATGAAGTCAGTTTTTGTTTTCTTATTTTAGGTCAGAACCTTTGGAACAATGCTTCTTTGACTAGGTGTATCACATTTTAGCAACACCAGTTAGATGAAAGAAGAGGGGTGGGGAAGCTTCACAAAGTAAGGATAAAATGCCATTTTCTTGAAACCGAGTTTCTCAAACAAACAATTTTATCCTTAAAGAAAATAAGTTGCATAACCTTTCAGAGGCTCTAAAAATTTTAAGTATATTACACACAAATTTTATATTGGTAACAGAGTAAAAGAATAGTTTTTTGACACTAGTGAAAGGGCTTTACACTGTTCTTACTATTTAATCACTTGACACAAACTTATGTCTTCATTATCTAAGGCTAAAATACTTCTATACTTTGCTTTATTTATTTTGAGATGTACTTATAAGCCATGTTATATATATGCATAACTATCCTTAAACATAAGCAGTGCTCACAATTCTGTTCTGTACTATTACCATATTACCCATGCTTACATAGTACAGAACAGAATTGTGAGCACTGCTTACATTTAAGGATAGTTACGCATAGATATAACAAAAAAGGAGGAGTTTCTACTAAGAAGAGGAGAGTTTCTGCTAGAGTTTCTGCTAAGAAGAGGAGATAGTTAGATAGATAGATATAAAGTAGACATTTCAATACATTATCAATGAGTAAAATTCAGCAAAAAAAGTCAACATATGCTTGTTTATGGGGATGACACAAAGTTAAAAATTTTTTAAATCAATATAAAGATGATCTTTATCCATAGTATCAGACAAGTTACAGAAAGTATGTGTATTAGTCTGTTTTCATGCTGCTGATAAAGACACATCCGAGACTGGGAAGAAAAAGAGGTTTACTTGGACTTACAGTTTCACATGGCTGGGGAGGCCTCAGAATCATGGCAGGAGGTAAAAGGCATTTCTTACATGGTGGAAATGAGGAAGAAGCAAAAGTAGAAACTCCTGATAAACCCATCAGATCTTGTGAGACTTATTCTCTATTATGAAAATAGCATGCAGAAGACTGGCACCCATATACAGCCAAACCATATTATTCTGCCCTGGCCCCTCCAAATATCATCTCCTATTTCAAAACTAATCATGCCTTCCCAACAGTCCCACAAAGTCTTAACTCATTTCAGCATTAACCCAAAAGTCCACAGTCCAAAGTGTCATCTGAGAGAAAGCAAGTCCCTTCCGCCTATGATCCTGTAAAATCAAAAGCAAGCTAGTTACTTCTTGGATACAATGGCGCACAGGTATTGGGTAAATATAGCCATTCTAAATGGGAGAAATTGGCCAGAACAAAGGGTTTACAGGACCAATACAAGTCTGAAATCCAATGGAACAGTCAAATCTTAAAGCTCCAAAATGATCTCCTTTGACTCCAGGTCTCACATCCAGGTCACACTGATACAAGAGATGGGTGCCCATGGTCTTAGGCAGTTCCACCCCTGTGGCTTCGCAGGGTACAGCCTCCCTCCTGGCTTCTTTCATGGGCTGATGTTGAGTGTCTGAAGCTTTTCCAGGCACACAGTGCAAGCTGTCGGTGGATTTATCATTCTGGGGTCTGGAGGATAGCAGCCCTCTTCTCACAGCCTCACTAGGCAGTGCCCCAGTAGAGACTCTGTACAGGGGCTCTGACTCTACATTTCCTTTCCACACTGCCCTCTGAAGCCACAGTCCGAGCGGTACATTGGCCCCTTTCAACCATGGCTAGAGCAGCTGGGACACAGAGCACCAAGTCCCGAGGCTGCACACACCACAGGGACCTTGGGCCAGGCCCGCGATACCACTTTTTCCTCCTGGACCTTTAGGCCTGTCATGGGAGGGGGAGCTGTGAAGGTCTGTGACAGCCTGGAGACATTTTTCCCATGGTCTTGGGAATTAACATTAGGCTCCTTACTACTTAGGCAAATTTCTGCAGCCAACTTGAATCTCTCCCCAGAAAATGGGTTTTTCTTTTCTGTTGCATACACAGGCTACAAATTTTCTAAACTTTTATCCTCTGCTTCCTTATAAAACTGAATGTCTTTAGCAGTGCCAAAGTCACCTCTTGAATGCTTTGCTGCTTAGAAATTTCTTCTGTCAGGGCCGGGCGCAGTGGCTCAAGCCTGTAATCCCAGCACTTTGGGAGGCCGAGGCGGGTGGATCACGAGGTCGAGGGATTGAGACCATCCTGGTCAATATGGTGAAACCCCGTCTCTACTAAAAATGCAAAAAATTAGCTGGGCATGGTGGCACATGCCTGTAATCTCAGCTACTCAGGAGGCTGAGGCAGGAGAATTGCCTGAACCCAGGAGGTGGAGGTTGCGGTGAGCCGAGATGCGCCATTGCACTCCAGCCTGGGTAACGAGTGAAACTCCGTCTCAAAAAAAAAAAAAAAAAAAAAAAGAAATTTCTTCTGTCAGATACTCTAAATCATCTTTCTTAAGTTCAAAGTTCCACAAATCTCTAGGGCAGGGGCAATATGCCGCTAGTCTCTTTGCTAAAACATAACAAGAGTCACCTTTGCTCTAGTTCCCAACAAGTTCCTTATCTCCATCTGAGACCACCTCATCTGGAGCCTTATTGTCCGTATAACTATCAGCATTTTGGACAAAGCCATTCAACAGGTCTCTAGGAAGTTCCAAACTTTCCCACATTTTCCTGTCTTCTTCTGAGCCCTCCAAACTGTTCCAACCTCTGGCTGTTACCCAGTTCCAAAGTTGCTTCCACATTTTTGGGTATCTTTTCAGCAACACCCCACTCTACTGGTACCAATTTACTGTATTAGTCTGTTTTCATGCTACTGATAAAGATATACATAAGACTGGGAAGAAAAAGAGGTTTAATTGGACTTACAGTTTCACATGGCTGGGGAGGCCTCAGAGTCATGGCGGAAGGTGAAAGGGTGGCAGCAAGAGAAAATGAGGAAGAAGCAAAAGCAGAAACCCTTGAGAAATCCATCCAATCTTGTGAGACTTACTCACTGCCATGAGAATAGCATGGGAAAGACCAGCCCCCATGATTCAATCACCTCCCCCTGGGTCCTTCCCACAACACCTAGGAATTCTGGGAGATACAATTCAAGTTGAAATTTGGGTGGGAAAATACCTAAACCATATCACTATGCTATAATTGCAAATAACACATGAGTATGCAAAAGCTTGATTACATCTTAATGAATTCTTAAAGGCTTTATCTTTCTTTATTGCTGTTATAATTTTTCTACTATGTCATCTTTAATAGCAATAACATGGTCTTTATGTGTGTGTTAACTGGTCTGCTTGAAGAATAGTAAATGGTGTGTTTAATATTAATTAGACTAATATAAGAGTATAGAGATCTATTTGTATTTGCAAATAATTCTTTTTTGAATATAAATGGCAGCAGAGGAGTCTGAGACCTTTGAGTTTTAGCAGTACCAGAACATCTATATCTTCGTCATATTATTTATAAAATATATTGAATGAATACCCTCTACTTCATTCAACGAGGTTGAGAGGTGAATCTGCTCAGAATAGGATCTCATACACCATCTTTTTGAAGCACTGTATGGCATGGACTTTTGTGTATTATAGTGTAATACCATTTTTTTGTTGTTATACCTTTTCTTCAGAGCTGGCTTTTCTTGAAAGCCAACAAAACTTAAGTTACAAGGTCCTTCACTTGCAGAATCCTCTTTCAAGGCCCCAAGAGAGATCTAGCAATGTTCTCATAATATTTTGTTTTGAAAAAAATTGCAAAATATATTTTAACTGAAATTGACTTAAGAGCACTCTTTTTACTGACTTTCCCTCCTTCACAATTCTGCTCCTATCAAGTAGCACTGAAGTGACCATAGGTATATTTTGGATCTGGCTTAGAGAAAGTTGAGATGGGGATACACTTAGATTTTTCACTTGGATTCAGTGGATTATATAACTGTGGTTTGTAGTCATGTCTGTACATGGTTAATTATTGCTGTTTTGGTGGAGAAATGACATATAGGAATATCCCTACTACCTGTACTAAATCACTGGGCTAAAATCTTGACATAAATATGTTGCTTGGTGCTCAGCACCTGAAGTGTGTGGGAAGTAAAGGAGAAACAAAGCCAAAAGCTAGGGATGGAACTTTTCTAGACTCGAATGAAAAACAAATATACATTAACTATGTTAGGGGAGTATCTGAATTTTCTTTCTATTATCTCTTTATAGAATATTTAAAAAATCAGCCAGGCATGGTGGCTTAGACCTGTAATTTCAGCACTTTGGGAGGCCAAGGCAGGCAGATCACTTGAAGCCAGGAGTTTGGGACCAGCCTGGTCAACATGGTGAAACCCTGTCTCTTATTTTAAAAAAAAAAAAAAAAAAAAGAATATCAAAAATAATTATCATTGTGTAAGGAGGTCAGTAAAGACCCTGTGGCCCCCACAATGTAGGAACAAACATTTTAGGGTGCATCCATTAATTTTTCATTGGTAAAAACACTTATTTCCGGGCTGGGCGCGGTGGCTCAAGCCTGTAATCCCAGCATTTTGGGAGGCTGAGGCTGGTGGATCATGAGGTCAAGAGATCAAGACCATCCTAGTCAACATGGTGAAACCCCGTCTCTACTAAAAAATACAAAAAATTAGCTGGGCATGGTGGCGCATGCCTGTAATCCCAGCTACTCAGGAGGCTGAGGCAGGAGAATTGCCTGAACCCAGGAGGTGGAGGTTGCGGTGAGCCAAGATCATGCCATTGCACTCCAGCCTGGGTAACAAGAGCGAAACTCCCATCTCAAAAAAAAAAAAAAAAAAAAAAAAGAAAAGAAAAGAAAAAGAAAAAAGAAAAAAGAAAAATAATACACTTATTTCCTAGATTTTATGATCCATGTGATATTTGTCACTCAGATTTGTAATTTGTTGATTTTTTGTTCCATTCTAAATAAATATTCACTTCGTATCTAACTTAATATTGACAATTTTGTGATGTTAATTTTATGTGTCAATTTTACCGGATTAATGGATAGTCAGAGAGCTGTTAAAAAACATCATTTCTGGGTGTGTCTGTGAGGTGTTTGTGGGAGAGATTAGCATTTGCATCAGTGGACTGAGTAAAGAAGATGTGCCCTCATCAGTATAAATGTTCCTCATCCGATCCATTGAGGACTCAAATAGGACAAAAAGGCAGAGGAAGGCTGGGTTTGCTCTCTCTGAACTGGAACATTGATCTTCTCCTGCCTTCAGATATTAGTGCTCCCAGTTCTTATGCCTTCTGATTCTTAATAAATTACATTGCTGCCTTTCCTGGTTTTCAAGTTTACAGATTATGGGATTTCTCTGCCTCCAT